>NC_092521.1:92212897-92512897 GCF_037038585.1 Patagioenas fasciata
CCACTGACTGCAGCTTCAGAGCTCTCTGCCACCACGGAGAAAGGTCCTCATTCCAGTAAATGTCTTTCATATGTTCTTCCACATTAAAGGTGGAGTTAATGCTCTGGGGATTTGTGCTTACAGGATGTGCATTCTCTGATGACAGAGGACAGCGTTTATCCATCAATGGATATCCAACAATGATGGGTTGGCCAGGGGCAAGGTGAAGCTTCCTTCTCTCTTCTCCTCACCTCCCACACCCAAAAGAGAGATGATGTTGGACAATTGCACATGTGGTTGCACTCCCCAGTTTGACCTTCACAACCTCTTTCGTGCCTTTGGCTAGAAATCTGGTAAGAGAAGAAGTAGTCATCGCTTCCAGATCTCCTCTTTTCTCTGTGCCCTCTTTCTCCCCATCCATACAGGGATTGACAGCACTCTCATATTCAGCATGCATGTAAGTGTAGACAGTGTTGCTTGGAGCATGGTGGGAAGCAAGACTGGTATTTCATCAGCAAGTTGGGGATGTTTGTTGGGAGGCTGAGATGAAATATTTGCATTTTGGAAAATGGCATTACACGTGGTGCAAGAAAGGGGGCAGCCTCTAACTTGGTAGTGAAGAGAAGAGGAGGAGGTGCAAGACCTCCATCCAGAGGTGAGGGGTACTGTTGATGGCCATTTGTCTTAATGCTGAATTGCTGCTAGATGTATGGACACGTTATTTCCTGCTTTTCCTTGCTGTCCTTGGAGCTTGCGCAGTGACGCGATCAGGCAGAGGTGGCCTTGGTGATGGCTTCCTTGAACCTGACTGGTTCTATTTGTAGGTGCAGCGCTTGAAGGTGACTGAAACAGGACCAACTTTGTGCACTTTGCCCCTGACATCCCACTGTGTCAGGGATTCTTCCTGCTGACTGACAAGGCTGTGGTGTCTGCATCTGCCATAGCAGTCGTGGTTCAGGAAGATGTGAGCACCAGGAAGTGTGTGTAGGGACTAGGGATTGGGGGAATGTATCTGAGCTGTTGACTTCCTCCAGCAACAGGTTGTGCGTTGAACAGACGTCAGCTTTTTTGATGAAGCGGGCCAAGCATTAAGTGAAGCTGTGTGTGCTTTAACTTTGTGTAGCTCAGCAGTGGATCACTCCACCGGGAGACTGGTCTGTGGCTGATCAGCATGAGTCGAGGTTTGTCAGACACAGGAGACAACCTTTTCATCAGAGCTGGATGCTCTGAAGACAAGGATAGATGCTAGTCCTTGGCAAAGGGGCTGGAAGCCCTAGAGCCAGAGTATGTGTTCCGCTGGGGAGTGTTTACCTCCTTTACCTGAGGAGACACTTCAGAGAAAGGAGGCTGCTATCATCTGTGCTTGAGGGAAGAGGAAACATCTCAGCCCACATAACCTTGTCTTCCCTTCAGGCCATGCACCACAGCCTGATCAAGTTTGCCCAGCTCTAGCCATCCTGTAGCACGAAGGTGGTCCAGAATTAGTCATTTGCTCGCAGCGATGTGCAGCAGGACTGTCTGTGCAGCCTGTGCGAAGCATGAGCTATCTGCCTCAGGTGTTTTCTCTAGGGCATGTTTACACAGTCAGGGTGTTTGCAGAGCACCTGAGGTGAAGCATGCCAGAGAAGCCCAAGTTGTGCAAGTGCAAGTGGCCTGGGGATAGCTCCTGCAGCTGGGTATGTGCTCACCAAGGTGGGCTGTGAGTGCAGTTCACACATCCTGGCCATTGCAGGCTTGAGATATATAGAAGCGAGGTAGTCCACAGGAACAAGGTGGACCAGGACCTCTTTGGGCTAGGGCCATGAGATGAGCCATCTTGTGATCCCTGAAGCAAGAGAATGGCTGTTAAGAGATGTTAGGTATAACTACCAGAAGGCAGGAGTCTGGTAGGGAGGATGGGATGACATGACTTTGTATCCTGTGCTAAAAAAAAACCACTTCAAAGTAGCACAGATACTCAGTTGTACTCTATTGATATCAATGTATGATGAGGCAGGGTTTTTTTTTTCCCCTCACAGATTAGGACCTGACAAGGCCTGTTCACTTTGTTTGCCATAGCAGCATGTTTATGGTGTGCCAGGACAGGAGTGCCAGTACCTTGTGTAAGAACTGGGACACAAACAGCCCAAGGTAATGTTTCTGTACCCATCTCCCTCCTCCTCTCACCAAGGTGGGACTTACTGGTGGTTGCTCTGGGGTCTCCTGTGGGCTGTGTCTCTGTTGTGGAGCTCACCTGATGGCATGCAGCACAAGCCAACAGACCCTGAAGAGGTGGGGTGACTGGTGGGCTGTGGGGTAACTGGTGGGCTGTGGCTCTTGGAGATGACTCTGAGAGGTTACTGCAGCAGTGCGGCTGAATTGTGGGGGTGTGGTACCGACCCCTAAGACTGAGAATTCCCTTCTGTTGACTGTACACCCGTTCCTCCTCTGCTCTACTGCTCACCGTGTGTTCTAGTGTCAAAGTGGAGCATCCAGATTATTGCTATTGGGTTTTTTTCCCCTTTTGATCAAGAACATTTGTATTGAGTTCACAGCATAAACTCAATCACTCTGTCACTGTGGCTTTGGGAATGTTTATGCAAGCAAGGCTTTTTATATTGTCTGGTATGTTTTTCAAAGCACAAATGTTTTGTTATCCATGTTCTCCGAAAATGGATTGGAGTCCAATTCTGTTAGGCAATCAGTATGATTTTTTACAGCTGAAAAAACATAGTTAACTGTCAACTGC
Organism: Patagioenas fasciata; assembly: GCF_037038585.1. Classification (NCBI taxonomy): domain Eukaryota; kingdom Metazoa; phylum Chordata; class Aves; order Columbiformes; family Columbidae; genus Patagioenas; species Patagioenas fasciata. The sequence goes on from NC_092521.1 coordinate 92,215,605, forward strand.
TTTAATACTCCTTTCTGGCTAAAGGAGAAACACTCTAAAATACCAGTTGTGAAATCAAAGATCCTATAGGTAAAATTTTTAATTGGAAAATGGTATTTTATATTTTAATTTAAAGAGCATATAGGTTTTAGGCTGAAGGTAAAGCATATTTGTCCAAATCTTAAATTTTAACATGTTTCCTGCAGCTTCAGTCTCCACATCACCAAGCTGGCACAGGGAAGAGTGTGGCCAAGGAGATGGAGCAGCTGCATTGTGAGGGAAGACTGAAAAGTCTGAGTGAGACTCCTTCATTTGGAGAGGAGAAAGCAAAGCAGTGAGATGAGAGAGAGTTAAAAAATCTTGAAAACAGCAGACAAAGTGACTGCAGAAGAGCTCTTCACCAAACCCTGCAAATAGTGGAATTAAGGGGAATTAGCTTAAACTAGTGGGGGATTGATTTAGAACAGGCAGGAGAAGGCACTTTACACAGAGGGCAGGCTGCCAGTGGATTGCAGCAGAGTGCTGCTTGTGGTGCTTCCACTCGTGCAGGTAAGCATCGGCTGAAAAATTAGCCTTCTATTCTGAGCTGCTGGTTTGTTGTTGTGTTTTTACTATTTTTTAGAACAACCTGAGCATATGAAAGACATCAGATTCTCAGGGACAGCTCAGATGCCTGGAAAAATGCACTTATGGTACTTGACAGCCAAATGGTTTAGTGACATTTGAAAGGTTAAGTATGTAGAGTGGGAATATTTGCAACTCTGCTATCAAAAATAAAAAAAGGTACAAAAGCAATTAATCCTATCTTCCAGAGTATTCCCAAGTAGTCTTATCTTCCCAGTCATTCACTGGGACTCAGTGGGAGAGGTACAGGGGGGAGGACTGGGAAGGAAATACTCCTAGCTAAGGTATGCTAAGTTCCCAAAAAGTTAATCAGTGAGGTGTCAGAATTACAGGGGAAGTGAGGGACTTACACACACCCCCTGCCCCATCTCCCTGAAGTCCTGCAGTACCGAATTGCTGGTTTGCACTCTGAGCAGTTGGCAGCAGGCTTCATCTCAGTTCCAAAGTCTGTGCCAGGCTGGTATTAATTTGTTCCTTCTCCCACACTATAGATTTTATTATGTGTAGCAAGAGAAGAATTGGAAGGTGGAGTTTTGCGGATTTGAATTCCCCATGATGAAGCCAGTAAAACCAGCTTTGCATGTAAGGATATGTCTCCTTACAGGGTTTTGATTTCCGTGCTGAAATGTTTTGATTAAACAATGCAAAACTAGCTGTGGCAGGCTGCGTGCTCACTTTCGGCATGTGTGCTCAGGCAAGAGTCACACCTGTGGTCGTTCGAGACAGACAAGCAGCAAGGCAAATGTTTTCTGAGGACCGGTGTGTCCTGCCGTTTTTGGTCACAGCTAGCAGAGAAGCTAATGATGAAGGGGTGCGAAGGCGAGTGATGGATTCCAGAACACTGCATTGCTTACCTGCTTCTTCAGCTGAATCTTTACCTGCTGTTTTCACCTGCAGAATTGTACAACCATTTTGAGTATGGTGCTGTAAATATGATGCACAGATGTAGAACACAGCAGGAGCTTTGTCTCTGTGTGCCCTTCACCCTGGGCTTCTCCCCTGGGGTTCACTTGCAGAATGATGGGGGACTGCTGGGGTGAGAAAGTGTGTAGGTCTTCTGTCTAGTTACGGGGTCTTGCCTGTCCTCACCTCTCCGCACTACGGGAATGAAAGGATTTGGACACTCAGCGAGTGAAGACAGACCTAAAGAAACTGTTTCATCACTCTCAATGAACTTTTAAAACTATTTCATGATAAACAGCTTCACAGATTGTTTAAATGCAAAAAGCTAACTGAGGATTTAATTTGAACTTTCTAGGGCATTGCTGTAAAAATAAATACCTAACTTTGTAAATAATTGTTTTTTACGGTTGTCATTTTGGTCCTTCTAAAATGGTACTAGACTTTCAAAGCAAAAAACACTGACCCTCTGCCTTAGCATCTCGTTACTTTACTGGTCTTGATGTAAGATTATGTTCCTTGTGCTGATTTTCATATCCTCTAGAGGGAGAAGTTCTTACTCAGACTACATTGGAAAGTGTTAAGGCTCCCTTAGTATATGAAATGTGCTAATGATGTTTCAGTTTGCTAGGTAACTTTTTATAAATTTTGGTGGATTTGTACATGGCACTTCTTTTTTTTTTATTTTAATCCTTAATTTCTAGTTCTAGGACAAAGTTTTATATTTACAGAGGTGATAGGGGCATAATTTGTTCTGGGCTAGGCAGTGGCTGCAGCTATAGTACTAATGCTGGCTTTAGGACGAGGTTCTAGACAACACATGGCAAACAGCAAGGAGACTTTTTCTTTCTCCCCCTATATGTATGAAGACTTATGGTGAGAATCTAGAAAATGGTAAGGATACTATTCTGCAGCTGTCCAAATTCATGATCATAAATACCCATCTTTTGTGTAACACAGTAGTTAGTAATTGTTTTGCCACAATCACTAGCCCTAAATATAGTTTGATTTGTTGACAGCTGCTTGTTGGTTGTATTTTTTGTTTGGTTTTTTTGTTTTTTCCTCCCTGGATGTTTATTTCCAAGTGATTGACATAAGAACGAACTTGGCCCTCTTCCTGATGTGCAACAACCTGCCTCCAACCTCTGCAGCCTGTGTGGAACTGTAAGCTCTCCTAAGCAACAACTGGAATGCTAGACCTAGCCTACAGCACTAAATTTAAGACTGTCTTTCTAACCTAGCCCAGAGATCCATGTCTGCTTTGGAGTTTGCAAAGACCACAAAGCTGGGATTATTGGGCAGGACTTGCAGTTGGCAGGTATTGCTTGGGGGTTTTCTGTGTGTATTTATTCATTTTTTTTAAGACAGCAGGCTCTATTGGGTTGCTGCAGAGTAGGATGAAGGATGGGCAGTGACCCTTTTCCTAGCATTAGTGCTGGCTAAGGCCGGTGTTGGGGTTATGAGGGCAGAAAGCTTGATTCACAACTATCATCTGGAGAGGCTGCTGAATCCAGAGTGTTTACTTGGCATTTGTGCTCTTAAGCTTTGCCTTTCATCCCTTTATCTAATCTGAGCCCCAACCCTTGAAGCCTAACATGAACCCCATACTCTGGGCTGTCACCCCCCTTGCAGACTCAGCTAGGGCTGGCTGCAACCCTCCACTACTTGTCGGGGTCTGGGTGCAGATCTAGCTTTTCCATGCCTCCAGCTCTGAGCGTTAAGCCTGGTTCCAACTCCAGCCTTACCCTGAAACAGGAAAGTTCTGTATTACCCAGGCATCATCCTGGGATGTATGATCAGCACCAGTTGTTATCCCAGTCCTCTGGTTCTTCAGCCCCTTCACTCCTTAATCTAAACTTATGATCAGACACAGGCAGCAGGCTTGCCAAGCTGGTACCATCCAGAATCAGCCTAGTTTGGTGGTACTTCCAGGATCCAGAAATGAAATTTATCTGTTCATCCCTCTCTATCCTTAGCCCTGGCTGTAGGTTACCTGAAAGATGGATGGGACTCAGGATGGGCAGCTCTGCAAAGTCTGAGTGAATGCTTGTACCATCAAAAAAGATGCTGAGTTCTGAGCAGGGAGATGTTGCAGGTCTGTTACCAACACTTTGGTTAGTGATCTGGACAGCAAGTCTGAAAAGGTGTAATTTCTTTCTTGTTTTTTCACTGTGCAGATTGGTATTTGTAAGGTATGTAAGCTGAAGTGATCACCTTGGTAAGGTTGTTCTTAGCCTACAAATAGGGCAGGTTGGAGTCAAGGTTTGAGAGGTGGGGCTGGGTAAGCAAGCTTCTCACTACATCTGGTAAGGATTGAGTGTTGAGGTGGGGTCAGGGTGTGTAAAGTTGTTTGGGGTGAGGTTTTCTGTGTGGTGGTAAGAGGACCAGTTTTGGCCTGTGTCCTAGGGTTTGCGTTTGGGATGCACAAAACCTGGAGAGCTGTGAGTTGGTGGGACTAGATGAAGGCTGATGCTGACTGGAAATGGGGAGCTGGTTCTTTCTGTTTAAAAGAAAAATTCTGTTTAATTTGTGTGCTTGAGAAAAGGTGTAGCTTTTGATGCTTTTGTACTTCTGGTTAGAAAAGAAACTTGAGGAATTATTTGTCCTCTGCCCTAGTCAAGTTTCTCATTCTGTGGTCTTCAGACAGGCAGCTTGTGGCATGTAAGTGTGTCTGAGTTGCAGAGCATAGTGTCTCTTTGGGCTACAAACAGGCCTTTATGTGGACCTGAGAGCTACCATTGTGCACAGTAGACCTCAGATCTAACAAATATTTGGGCCCTCAAGGACGTATAAGGAGGTAATGCCATATTGCATGAAACACAGTGTTGAAACAACTTGCTTTGCTGTAATACTGGTGAGTATGGGATACGATTGTTCTTTGGAGATTGGAACAACTGAAGTGATGGAGCAATGGTCTGGATAGATGAAGCTAGAGGGGAAAGAGCACTTGAGGAGGAGGAGAAGGGGTTGCCACTTTGTGGATCTCCAACCCCTTTTACACAATTGCTCATTCCAGGTGCTGTCACTGATCTATCTGCCATGCTCTGCGGGCTTGCCAGTTCCCCTCCTTTCTTCATCCAGCCTGACCTCAGCTCCTCGCCTTCACCATAGACTAAACACCAGCTACAGATGGGACAGAACAAAAAAGTAGCAGGGAGAGCTGGAGACTCTTTTCAGGGCAGTTTTGACTTGTTTGAAAAGCCACTCCCTGCGGGGGTGTGGGACTGAGGTGGCAGATTTGCAGTGACTTGCCTCCGTGGCATCAGGAGCATCAGAGCAGCGCAGGGCACGATTCGTTGTTGGGGATGGGTAGGGACGGGACCAAGGGCTTAATCCTGGTAAAGGCTCAACTCCTGGTACAACTGGTTGGCTTAAAATGGGGCCAAAAGATTTGCAGCTGTGTAGGAGAGACAGGCACAGGTTTTTGTGAATGTGTCGCATTTTTGGTGTTCTGGCACATTAAAAAAAAATATATATTGTGTAAAGGAGTCACAAAACAATTTGAACATGCCTTCAGTGTTGGCTTTCTGAGTACTTAAACAAGTATAAAACTTTCCCAAGTCCCTGTCAAATATGTTTTATGGGCTATTTCCCCTCCCACAGGTGAACCAGGAACTCCCTCTTTTTAATTTGTGGAAACCAGTACCAATGCCCACAGACGCCACTGTTAAGTGATTTCCACTTAAATAGAAATGAGACATCAGCTTTCTGTGACCAGCCAGGCCCTTTTATGGGGAGTCCATCAATTACACCAAGTACCCTGTGATTGCCTATGGGTTATGCTGTGCAGAATTAAAGGTTTACTGTTTGTATGGGATTAAAAATATCTCTGCTGTTTGCACTGCTCTGTACATAGCTTTGAAAGAAATTTAATAAGTACAGTTTATTGACAACTCGTGAGGCTGGGTGATGTGATGTTCTGTTGTTTCGTACTGACTGGTCTGCTGAAAGTGCTGGAAATGGGAGCTGAGAGTAATGAAATTAGTTTGGTGGCAAGGCTTAAATGAAAAGGAGGTGTATTTTGGCCAAGTCTTGATGGTGCCTGCTATTGGTAGTGCAGCAGAAACTAAGAGTTTTGTACAGAAAGGAAAGAGGACAAGTGAGGGACAAAAATAAGATGTCACAACTGAAATCCTTCAATGTAAAGCGCAGATTGCAGAGAGCTGTCAGTGTGTGCTGTGCTATCAGCCATGTGTGCCTTTAGGGTGTCAGCGCATGACAAAAACACCTTCAGACCTCAGGCAGCTCTTTGATACTCTTTGCTATCTCATAGTTAGCCGGGACCATGAAGAGGTGTGAGCTCTCAGACCAATACAGCGGCTCTGGCCAAAGCCTCCAGTGGGTGATCCTTTCTGGGAGCTCGCTTTGTATGTAAGGGACAGTACAGGCAAAAGATGCAGAGATTTGTGTGGGAAGGAAGACAATAGTGGGCATGTCAAAACTGTAGCTTGTTGGGAGTGGTTTTACACCCAGAGCAGCTGTAGCCTCACATCATCGAGTGGCTCCCAAGCTGTTGGATCTAGCAGCACTCATCAGGCTGCATGAGACAAGGTGATTGAACTGCCTGTGCTTTGGATAGAATCATAGAATCATTTTGGTTGGAAGAGACCCTCAAGATCATCAGGTCCAACTCTTAACCCAACTCTGGCACTACATGTTGTCTCTAGGAACCTCATCTGTACATCTTTTAAACACCTTCAAGTGTGGTGACTCTACCACTTCCCTGGGCAGCCTGTTCCAGTGCTTGATAACCCTTTCCATGAAGGAATTTTTCCTAATATCCAATCTGAACCTTCCCTGGCGCAACTTGAGTCCACTTCCCCTTGTCCTATCACGATGGGGCTGTAATGTCCAGCCATCTCTTGTTCCTATGATTTTTGGCATTTGGGCAGTTTGGTCAGGACTGCGATGCTGTATAGATGTGTTTAAAAGAAAAAGCTGCAGAGCTCTTCCAGCCTTTTTCAATGGCAAGACAGAAAAATGGCTCAATGGACATGAGCAGGGGTAGCTATACAGTTCAGGACTACAAGGGAGTTCTGGTATAGGCTACTTACAGGCCCAGTTTGGTAGCTGTCAGCATTTGTGGGAAAGTGATTTAAAGGAGAGGTTTAAAGGAAGATGAATGTATTGACTGACAGCTGGGATTCCTCTCATTCATGAGAGGAGGATGGGTGGCTTTTGCCGGCAGGAGATGGACAGCAGGGGAGGTGGTGCTTCCTCTGCTATTTCAAAATGAGGATTCTTCCACATCCCTCTTGCAAGTTACAGTGAAACCCTTATGAATGCTATGGGCCAAATTTTGTTCTCAGTTACACCCATGCAACCTTACTGAAGTCAGCAGTTGTCTGTTTTGCAACCATTGCCTGATGCAATAACTTGAGGGCTACATATCTTAGAGATTTAAGACGTGCTTGCATTCCCAGCACTGTGACGGCGAATAAGGCTGGACATGAAATTGCTCTTGCCTGAGTAATTGCTGAAGAATAACTGAGGTCAGTGGCATTGCATGGTTGTAACTAACTGCACGGGAACGCTCATACGGTACCTGTGTGTTCATTGGGATCCAGGAGAGATCAGCCTGTCTCTCCCTCCAGCTGGAATGCCACTTTCCCACATCAGACACTCCCTGCAGTAATTATACCCTTTTTAGACTCGCCCTTTAGCAATTACTCGCCAAAGCCCTGCCTCAAACTGACATCACTGGAAAGTCCAATAAAAATACAGCAAGCTTTCAAACCATTGCAGGAAAGCAGAATACTGTGTTATTAGTAGTAGTATTTAAATGCAGCTGTTTAGTGAAGTTTTCCTTTATCTCGTAACAGGAGAAGTTTGAGTTCCCTCGCAGCAAATGGCCTCCAGGATCAGCAAAGTCCTTGTCTCATCTTCAGTGACGTGCTGGTCTCAAAGGGCTTCATGTTGGCTCCTCTCTTTTTCTTCTTTCTACTTCTTCTTTGCAGTAGTAAATGCTTTCTTCTGGAAGGTCTGATTCTAAGCTTCTCAGACCTCAAAATATCAGCCATGTCTAAGTCAGCAATTGTCCTAGTTGCTGTTTTTCGAAGTACTTCTGTGTTCCTCTTTCTTTCTGTTATTTTAAATTTATTTTCAGGTTGACCACCTCTTTAAGAGCATAAGGGTGCATTCAGAATTTGCATTTGCTCAGGAAGACAGGAAAGCAATGGCAGCTTGCTTTACTTTTTAAATGCCCTTTAAAAATTATTTTTGGTAATAAAACTTCAAATTACTCCATGAATTGGACCCTCTATAAGGACACAGAAAGTTAACACTATTTTTGTTATAGGTAAAGCTGAAAATTTGAACTTGAATCAGAGGAAATAGTTGAGGGGGTTTTTTTGTTTTCCATTATGATCCTGTCTGAACTGGCATACAGCTCATCCAATGACATCAGAGGATTTGGGGTTTTGTTTTTTTTTAATTCTTGGTTTGCATGGGAACAGGACTCCAGAAGAGAACTTTCCAAACAAATCACAAGAAAGGAAACTACGTGCAGAAAAAGTCAAGGAAGGTAATTGGAAAATACTGCAGGGAAGGATTCCTGTTCTGTAACACCTGATGATGGAAGCATGAGGCTTTGCAATTGTAAACAGAGTTTCTTTCCACCCTGCTTGGCAGTCGTGTTCATTTTTTGGGTGTAACCCTTTCATGTACGCAGCTGTACTCCTCATTCCCATAGCTAGGTATGCCGGGTAAACCTTTTGATCTTGCCTCCTAGCCTTCGCTTGCTTGCATTGTGTTCATTAGAACTTTTTCAACTCCTCCGGACCAGGGTGTGATGGTTGATCCCAGAGGAGCTGCCCTCTAGATCTCTGTGATTATATTGAGGTGATGGTTTCTCCTTGACAGGTGCAGGCAAGTTGATTTAAAAACAAAACAAAAAGCCTTTTTAGTAAAGCGAAACCTCCTTGGTGTCAGCTCCTTCCTCTGCTGTCGTGCTCAGGTCGGGAGAGCAGAGGCTTTCCTTGGCTTCCACTTCTGCTCCTGGCACAACCACTTTTTTGCATCGCAAATGCCTCGCCTCGTGCTGGCTCTTGTCACCCGGTGCCAGTAATGGCTGTTCCTCCAGAAGCTGGATGCTCCAACCCCTGTCTCTTTGCAGCATGCTTTTACTTTTTCCTTTCTTCTCTCCATGGTGTTCTGGTTTGGTGTTCTGTGCTACTGACCTGCAGGCTGTGCAAGTCAAGGGGCTTCTCCCACAGCTTTGCAGTAGGCTCTGGGAGGTGTTAGGCAGAATCCTATACTTCTTGCACACTGAAGGCCCCTGTTAATGTAAAAAAATCTCCATACCGTGCCCTGGTAGATGCCACAGACCATTCAGAAAGGTACTGCCGATCTTTCCAGCACCTCCCCTGCCCCTGAACTCTGGTGGGATTTGCAAACATTCAGCATGTTTGCAAAACACCATAAATAAAAACAACTGCCTGATTTTTAAAATTCATCTTTCCCCCCTCTGATTTAAACATTCTAGAAACCAGTTACAGACCTCAGGCTCCTTGCAAATCATTACTGTGCCTTCTTGCTGGTTTAGAGGTTGTAGGATGACTCTCATCAGCCAGAGCAGACACTCTTGAAAGATGTGAAATGCTGATCTCCATTCCCTGTGGTTTGATATTAAAGAAATCTTCTAGTTTTTGAAGTGCTGCACATGTGCTCTTACCTGGTTTGGGGAAATACAAGAGTAGTGGCACACAGGATACTTTGATATCAGGGAGAGCCAAGCAACTTTCCCATCAGCTCTGTGCAGATGTATTGGTAAAACTTTGGTTGTATGTTGTAAGATAACATGAAGCCATCATCTGCATCTGTGATTCATGAAGCAATATTAAAAGCACATATATTTAAAAGAAGAGAGAAAAATCCACAATGTAATTTATGAAAACCTTGAAGTGATGCATGCACACCCAAAAATACAGAAAGCACCATGCTCTCTGTATTTTTGGGTGTACATGCATCACTTCAAGCTTTTCAAAAATTACATTGTGGATTTTCCTTTTTTTATAATAGAGGAAAAAACAAATCACGTCCACAGTCCACCATTTGATGCCTGAGGAGTTTGGATTAAATCATACATTGAAAGATGATATACAAAGCACATGCGTCAGCTCAGCTACTTTTTAATCTGTTCCGTGATTTGTCTGCACTCAGCAGCTTTTTTTTGGCTGCAAGAGAAGCCAGTACAGTGCTCCAGGCAAAGGCGTCACCCAAGCTACCTCAGTTGCTGAAACTAGAGTTGCTTCCTGAGCGTTACTGTCCTGTACGTTGTTGGGTGAGCTGGCTCTGCGTCTGTGGCCAATTTGGATGTCTGCAAGTGATTTATTGTGCTCTGAAATGCAGCTGCTTCACGTATGGCATCTGATGTGGGACTGCCACTGGGAGCCATCCTTGCTGAAAGTGAGAGAGAAATTAAAGCCAATCATAGGAAAGATATATATATATAATTTTTTTTTAATCGTCTTTCTTGGAAGTTATTTCCATTAATTCTTGTAAAAGAAGATGGAAGTCTCTAACTTTCAAACATCTGAGCTCCAGTCTTTCCTGGTGGTTTCCTTTTCATAGTGAGTTATTGGGAGATGATACGGAGCCTTGCAGAGAGCTGCCTTTTCTAAAGCCTGTGCAAGGAATTTCAAAATACAAATTCAATAAAACCATTCTTGTCAGAGGTCAGGCCTAGATTAACAGGGGAAATTAATCAGGCTGCATTTGATCTTGATGACTTGAAGGCAACAGTTCTTCAAGGTCACACATATGGGTGAAACCCCACAGGGACAAGCTGAGGAACAGCGATATTACAGCAGGAATCCTGTCTCTTTTTCCCCTTACTTTCTCATAGTTATCTGAAACACACTGCGTGCCTATCAGAAAGGTTTAATTCATTGTCATATTTGCTAGCAGTGGGGTGTGTGTCATGTAGGTACATGTAAAAACAACATTTGGCATGAATATTACCAAAATTCCCCAAAATGTTACTTAACTAGGATAGTAATACTTAATACTGTGAGTATCACAGTGTCACAGAAAGGTATGGGCAGTCATGTAGGAGTGTAGGTGCTAATGCAGGGATTAATACATATTTTCTTTATGTAGAGATACACCGACGTTGTCTACACTGATTTCCAATAAAGTATAAAACCAATTATCATCAAAGAGGTTCTTCGGGAAAGTCAATAGAGAAAGAGGTCAGAAAATACAATATTTCTTCTTTTTAATGAAAACAGATGGTATTTTTCCAACTCTTGTGTCACTGTAACAAAAATAATTTTTAAAAAATTATCTTCCAGTGAAAATGATTCTGTATAAAAATGTGCCATAAATGTCTTCCTTACAACCAAAATTTATTGATGTAAACCTCATGAATCTAGTGTGTAGTATCTAGCTATGAATATTTAGACAATTAAAATATATCTTTTGATATTTTCTCTGGCTGAAAAGTGAAACTAATAAAAATAACGTTAACATATTGACAAAATTCAACAGTTTTGACACAAATATGGGAGTATCCTAAAAGAAAAAAACGCAGAGATATCTAGCACTCAGTGTGACAGTCTTAACATTTTTACTCAAGAAAGTAATAGTTATATTTCTTGGTTATTTCTGTTGTTATTGCACGAAGGCTTATCCTACCATAGTATTTCTGACCTGATAATGAATGTGTGTGTGTATGCACTTAATGCTGAGATGCGTATTTGCAAACTATAAGTAGCGGGGATGGGAATGCATGGAATTAGCATGTCTCCTGCAGGTTTCTTGGGCGTGAATGTGTATCTGACCTTTACTAAATCTGATGACCTCTCCATGCCAGAAGAGCCTGTCTCTCGCATGCGGACACTGTGCAGCCACTGAGAAGAAGGGCATTCCTTAAGCAAGCGTGGAAGCATATTTCATCTGCGGTTCTGTGTCTGGTACCCCTTTGTGGCTGCTGTTAGCGGTTGAACACCAAGTTGACCTGAAGATTGAAAGCCTTAAGGACTGAGAAAGTCCAGGTTTCTCCTGGAGAGGCCCTGCTGCAGCGTGCCTGGTGCCCCTTTGCTCAGCTGGTCATTTGTTCGCTCTCTGGAGAAGGGATGGGATCTGTTGCTGTTATTACAGAAATCAGCTAATAAAGACAATTAGACCAGACTTGTTTTCAGTCACAGGGAAGTGATGCTCACCAGTGGGAAATGCAGCACCAGCAAATGTGTTTTGGCCCTCAAACCACTGGTCTGATGGGAGAATGAGTCCTCCAGGAGCAGCACCCAGACTTCTGTGGAAAGCTTCACTGAACCGGGAGATGATGTACACACATCGATGCAGGTTTGCTGTCTGCCTCTGAAGTCTGTGTTTGGGTGGAGTATAAATCCTAAGTTTTATAGGTACTCTGGTGGATCTCTTGTCCCATGTGTCCATTGCACAGTGTAATTACTGAAAGAGCAAAGTCAGTTGAAAGGAAGATTAGTGCTATAGTAATTAAAGAATTATTGAAAAGCAAGAAGCCTTCACTAACTGGTATGAGAGATGTTGTCCCTCAGGGAAGGAAAAGTGAATGCAGAAGCATGGCCGTGGAGGGAAGCCATCAGCTGTGTCTCACCTGACTCTGTGCTGTTCCACATATCTGTCAATGGTCAGGAAGACAGTGTGTGGTGAGGTGAGAAAATCTGCAGCTGGTTCTGAGCTGTCAGAGTGAGGAGGTTGAGGGTTGACTGTGAAGGGCTGCAGAAGGACTTTGTGACGCTGACTGCGTGGGGAAATAGCAAATAAAACAGTTCAGGTAAGTGCAAGGTGATGCACCCCATGAGGAGGAGGGAAACAATCCCAACCTTATGTATACTGTGATGTGTACCAGGTTGGTGATTGCCATGCAAAAACAAGGTCCGGGATTATAACTGAGCTGTGGAAGTCTGCATGATCCTTACAAAAAAAAAAAAAAAAAAAAAAAGACAAGTGATTTTTAAGAAAGAGATGGTGAATGGAAGGTGTCAGCATGCCACGGTGTATGTCCATATGTCTATGGGTCTGGTCTCTCTAGCTCAAAAACAAATTTATAAAACTGGAAAAAGTACAGAGAAGTGTCTGGGGGTGGTGAGAAGTAAGGAACAACCCCTCTGCGAGATTTTCTTCAATAGCCTAAGGTGCATCAGCCTGGAAAAGAAGGGTCAGACAACAGTTTATGAAATTGTGAAAGAAAAAAAAAAGGAGGAAGTGTATAAGGAACAATGTTTTGATGTCATTTCTAATACAATGTCTAGCAAAAAGCCAGGCTTGAAAGAAGCTAACAGCGATACTTACAGCATGCTTGTTTTGGCTACTTAAGGTTTACCTGGAAAAGGACTGAATAAATTCACTAAAGGGAAGCTACTGCATCTGAGTTGGAACAGTCACTCCTGTGATGCCGTGTCTAACTGAAGGCTCCATGGACGCCTGAGAGACCTGGGGCAATATTGCTCTGTGCTTGCCTTGCATGTGCGCGTCTCTGTAGGTATGGGCCCTTGACTGCCCAGTGGAACCTGGATGCTGAGGTTGAGGGACTGGCCTTGTGTTTCTCACTAGATAAGCTTGTTCCTGTTCACAGCCCTGTTACTCAGATGATCTGTTCATGACACTGCATCATCTGCCTTGGGGGTAAGGAAAGTGATCAATCAACCTGAGAAGTGGCTTAAATGTATACAATTAACCTCCTGAAGCATTCCCTTCCATATCAGTTAGTACTGGTGCCCACAACTAGGACTGGACCACAGGCTGTGTATGGCCATGGCCTTTGGAGTCTCAGGAGGCCTGAACAAAAGTACTGTAACCTTGTTCTTGCAATATGGTTTTGGATGGTTCGTATGCTAACGAGCATTTTGACAGCACTCTAAGTGTGTTGCAGTTGCCCAGGTGGTGCGTTATTCCTTCTGCTTTGCCACAGGCAATTTGGTCATTGCCTGCGGTGATTCTTCTTGACCAGTTCATGGGACTTAAGTCACAAACTCTGCAATTTGACTTGTCTGGAGACATGGACATGTGAAATAGTGTACACCGCCTTTTACTTACATGGCAGAAGACTTGCTTAGGTAGAGCTGAATGGGAGCATTTCTCACTTTCAGAAGGTGCAAAGCATAAGAAAGTCCATGTGCTACCGCCCACACAGGACGTCCATTTCATGTATCACACTATCTGTGGCAGAAGCAGACAGCGTGAGGAACATGACTTGGAAAGAAGAGTTGTTTAAAAAAAAAGCATCTGTAGCTTCTCACTTTATTAGCACACTTATTTCCTTGAAGATTGCACCAGTGTGGTGGGGAGCACACAACTGAAGAGGTTCCTGCGCTGGCTCCGGGCAGCATACAGGTAGGTAGTAGCTGGAAGCTAGTGCTGACACCCATGACAGTGAGGAGAGAGGGGAACACGTTCCTGTAGCTCACTCCTGCCCGTGCTCTTTCACAAGGCTCTGTGTGACCACAGCAGCCCATTTTGCTGCACATCAGTGGTAAGAACATAGCAGATAGGAAGAGCAAGACATTGCAGGACTTGTTCCTTCATTAAGTGGTTGAGTCACCATCCCTGGAGGTGTTTAAAAGACATGTAGATGAGATTCTTAGGGACATAGTTTAGTGCCAGAGTTAGGTTAACAGTTGGACTCAATGGTCTTGAGGGTCTTTTCCAATCAAAATTATTCCATGATAAGTTTTATAGTATTGTTTCCTGCATTGCAGTGAGGTTTACAGACTTTGAGCAAGTTTGGGGTCCCTTTTGGCTGTGAAGCAGCTTAACGAGAAGCAGCTTTTTCTGAGAAGAGTGTAGCAGCTTAGTAGCAAAAGGTGGGACGAGGAAGAAATATTATCACTACCCCATTTTGCTGTGCAAGACCTCACTGTGGTTCAGCTGGGTCTGGGTGGGAGCTGGGCACACAGAGTGTCTCATGGAGGAATTGCTCAGCATCTTCTCCAGCCAGATAAGAAGGCTTTCAAATAAGAAAATTGATTAAATAAATGGTAAAATACAGCATATGTAGATATCTGCTGAGAAGGGCTACTTGCCTTTTTGCTCCAGTGGGAAAAAGGAGGCAAGAGGTAAGAATAGGACTGGGCTGATGGAAGTGGCATCTTTAGGGCTGGCTTTACATGCAACTATGGGGGTGGATTGCAGTCTTGGACCTTGTAGCATAAATGGCTGGACTCTCCCAGTGTCACCCGGAGATGCCGTCATTCCCTGTCCATTACCAAGATGGAAGATAGAGCTGCTTTTATTGCTGCCAAGCAAGAGTGTAACAAGTCAGGACTAGTTGAAAAAGGATATGCTTATCTATACAAAAATTTAAGATACTAGAGGAAAAAAAATCTTGTAACAGAAACTTAGCTGGGCAGCTTAAAAAGCAAAATCTTACTGGGCATTGCAGTGATGGTGTGAGTTTTCCCTCTTTCCCCCTCTCACCTTTTGTGTCACTTGTAACCTCCACAGGCAAGGGACAAGGTCTAGCTTGGTTTTGATATTTCTGTGATATAAAAGTTGTTATTCAGTGCTCATTATCCATATAGTTTGTTTGGATTACATTGTCTTTTCAGGTTGAATACACAGTGCATTCAAAAGCACACAGTAATAAAAAGTAATAAATTTTTAGCTGCTCCTCAGCTGCTATAAATTATTCTGTATGCACTGAAACCTCTTGATAAAGTACTGCCTTATTCCATGGCATAGTAAAAGATATGTTTAAGCAGGTTTAGGAAGAGATGTTAATAAAGTCAAGGCTAAGTGACAGGCCATTTGATAAAGTGTTTTGAAATAAAAAGCTTTCGACAGAGGTATTCAGCAGGATGGGCTTATGAGCTCTGTGCTGCAAAACACAGCTAGAACATTATGACCCCTTGCAGGCTTTCTCCCCAAAGGTCCCCGGGGCTGCCTACAGAGTAGGTCTCCAAACCGGGCTGCGGTGGCAAGATGCTGAAGAGCACCAGGAAAGGACATTACAGTAAAAGATAGGGTTTGTGTATAAAGGTGGCGATTAAACCAGGCATCAGGGAGTTTCACTCTCTTCTTGCGTTGATCACGCACCTTTTGAGGGAGAGAGCGTGGTCAGAAGTAAAGGAGGATTGAAACCAGAGCTTGTCTGAGAACAATGCTTAAGGATGACATTTGGTATTGGCAGGAGGCGTCAACACTATGTCATTAAATGCTGCAGACCAATTGTGTTGCTTCATATTGCACACCTTGGCATTGCTTAGGGAGTATGAATGCGGTAGTGAGCCTTTCGTTGGCATGGGATGCTAATGAAAGCCCTAGCCCAGTTCTTTCATCTTGTCCTGTGTTTTCCTTTGTTGATGTAGAAAAGGAGTGAGGGAGGGGGCCCAGGCTGGAGCATGAGAGATAAAGCAAGTCTGTTTATGGCTGAGTCAGAGGACAGTCAGGTGGAGAGTCTTCCTTGTAACTTAATAGCTGCATTAATCACTGGGACTGCAGCTACTCCCACTGATGGTCAGAAAAGGCCCTCGGTGTCTCACGGCTTTGCTGATACCAAATGAATTCTCTGCAAAGGCACTCTCCCAGCAGGTACAATTAGAGTGCTTTAATAGGCATTCAGGATGCAGAAAGATTTTTAATTATCTTGCATTAAACATAGCCTAACCTCAGCAGGAACAATCTCTTCATGTAATTTCAGATTTAGAGAAATTATATTGTATAAGAGTGACATAATTGGAGCATCCCTGAGCAACTGGCTAAGAGTGGCTGTTTTTCTAAAGGAAATAATGTCTGATAATGCTAATGCCTTATCGCATTGCCCATACTGACATGGGGTTCAGTGCAGAGCAACAGTGTGGTATGGCCTGGCTGAAATCATGGGTCACGCTTACAGAAGCGTTTGACTGTCTATGCTCAAACACACGTGAGTCAGGGTCAAGTACATAAGGGGGATTTTCTACCCCTGATGTCCTTTAAAGAAGGGAGAAGTATGATTTCCTTGGTTAGCAGATCATCCCAGTGGAAGGAAGTTCAGCACTTCACCCACTGGGCTTTGGCAGGTGCCTTTGCCTGAGTAACTATAAATCCCAATGAAAACAAATGGAACTCACTAAAGCATCTTTGAAAAGTCTGCCTCTTAAATTGATAATAAGGTGGAGGAACTAAAGTGACAGATGATTCATTTATCTGAATGAGAACAGTGCAAGAATAGGGGAAAGTGGGGTAAAAGATTTTAACCCCCCCCAATTATTTATTTGGTCCTGTCCTCAATGACACCACCTGTGTGAGACCACCAGGTGCTGCATCACGCCAGTTCCTGACTCTTCGGGTGTGCTCAGCCTCTGCTGTGGGCAGGGGCATGTTTGGTGTCTCTAAAACCAGAGCTGCTGTACCTTGCTCACTGCTGGCTCTCCTGCCGATGCCCACACAGGTTACAGGTTGCTTCAGTGAGTGCCAGCGGGTCCCTGGTCTGACCCTCCCTCTCCTCTTTGGCCGCAGCTTACCTTCTCCTCCCTGGCACTGCTGATGGCTCCCACCTCCCCTCAGCTTTCATTTTTGCCTGCCCTGTGTTTGCTGGAGCCAACATAATACAATACACACAGCTCACAGGGTTCAGAGTTTCTATTTATCTGATTACCCTGCGTGTGTGCTTTTTTTATATGCCCCCTATAAAAGTTGCATCTCCTCAATCTCCACATGTCCCATGGATGATTGCACAAAATCCCACCTGCTTCCAGCACCACACTGGCTGGTAGTGCAGGCATTGCTATCACCCAGCCCCTGTGCTGCACGGTCTGTTTTATACCATCACAGGCTTTTTTTTTTCCCCTTCTATTTCTTCTTCTTTTCTTCTTCCTTACTTCCTATTTTCTTCTTCTTTTCTTCTTCCTTTCTTCCTATTTTTTCTTCTATTCTTATTTTTATTTTTCTCTTTTTTCGCTCTTCCCCTTTTTCCCCCTTGATTCTCCTTTTGTTTTCACTATTTTTTTTCTCTTCTTTTTTGTCTTCTTGTTTTCCTTTTTTCTGCTCCCCTCTCTCCACTTTTTTGTTGTAGGTAAAGTGACTGCCAAGCCAGGCAGTCCATTTCAGTCTGGAAGGCAAGCGAACAGCAGGAAGGAGCTGGAGGGTGTGCAAATAGAGAGCAGCAAGGGCCCTTGGCTCTCTGATGCAGCGCCGCAGTGGGGCAGACTCACGGCCGCTGAGGGAAGCAGGCATTTCCTTGAGTTTAGAAAGTGGAAAGCTGACTGGATCCACACTGCAGAGCACTCCCCCTTCACTGGCTGTTGGCTGTGTGGGTTATTTTCAACCTTTATTGTGGTCTCTAGAAAATCACAGCTTGCTAGACCCATAAAAATAGTACTCATGCTCTTTGCAGGGGTAACTGCTGATCACTCGCAGCCATTGGTGGCAGAACAAATCCAGGCAGCCAGCCAGGTGGCATGTTCCAACCTGTGACCCAGTGTGAATGATTTACAGTTTATTGATAGCAAAGGGGTGGGAGGATGGAAGCTGCCTGCCTTCCACATCCATTGCTCTGTGCTAGAACAGCCTTGTGGGACCTGTGTCAGGGATGTAAGACACAAAGTCTCCCCTCCTAGCCCAGGACAAGGGTGTGCCCTTTGGAAAGCTCAGATCCAGTGCAACTTTGGAAAGAGTAAATGGGAAATAGCTTGTCCTGGGGGCATTTGGCTTGGAGGCTGGTGAGGTTTCTTGTGAAGGTGGCTACACTCAGGTCAAAAAATTCTGGCTGGTCAGCCTGAAAATCCTTCACACCTAAATGTTCAAAGAAAGTATCTATGGATATCCTCTGCTTCCAGGTAAAGACTTGGAGTAAATAGAATCATAGAATAGTTTGGTTTGGAAGGGACCTTTAAAGATCACCTAGTCCAACCCCGCTGCAATGAGCAGGGACATGGAGGCTTGTAGGTGCCACCTGCTTTTTGTTTCTTCTTTGCAAGTTTACTCTATGTGTCCTGAAACATCACCTATCAGAGGGTCTGGAAGACTCCCACCAAAAGATGGATTTCTAGGCCATTGACTCGTTGTTTCAGATCACTTCTCATTAGTATAGAGAGGAAAAAGAAAAAAAATCCCTATTTCCTCTTGAAACACAAACAATTCTTAGCACTGTTACAATCATATTTATCAGGGAACTATCCACAGCTTTTTTTTTTTCTTTTTCTTTTTTCTTTTATTTTTTTGTGAGGAACATTTGTTTCTGAAGACCACTACTGGATGGAGTGTGCTGGGGCTAGATGAACAGCAAGTCTGGGCCAAAGGAGCCTCTATGCTCCTTTCCGCATTGAATTTGCTCACCTCACCTTCCTACTTTCCACACTCACATACCTTTTGAGCCTCACTGCTTCACATAGGATTGATGTTAAATAGTGTTGCTCCGGGAATCACATAAATAAGGAACGTGGGCTGAGGCCAGTGAAGCCAGGATGTATACACATAAAGCAGATTAAACCACACAATGTTTGCAAACAGCCATCTCTGATATCCAGTGGGTAGTTAAAATGCAGCAAATCCATCCCTTGTGCACAGCCACTGATATCAACAGATTTAAATGCAAGATGTATTTGGCTCAGCAGGTGGAGTTGAACATTTATCTACTCTGTTCTCGTGGCTTTTAAGGTCAGATGGACACCATCCTCCCTGGACCTCCCAGGCAGGCTGCAGGAGCCTGGGGAGTGAGGCAAGGGCCTCAGCTATCCCAGGTGATGTGGGAGGGAGCAGAGGGCCAAATTCTTACCCCCTTCGCATGTCTTTTAAGTAGCTAGAACTAAAATGAGCTTGTTAAGGGCTGGTATCATTCTACTTTTGTGTGTTTGGAGGTAGGGGCTTGCCCGTATTTCCCAGTTTTCCAAGACGTGTGAAGATGGCAGATATAATGCAAGGGACCGCAAATAGATCATCCTGCAAAAGAGAAGGTAAGTTGTCTTCAGCAGATTGCAGCTTAGAAACATAGCAACCTTATAATACAAAAAGAGATTTTTGTGCTGAATTCTACTATGTGAGCAACAAATCTATTTCACCATAAATCAAATATTTCTCCAGGCTGCATGTTTATACAAACTGAGCTTATGTGCCAGTTGCTGCAATTAGTCTCCAGTCCTTTTTCACCTCAGGAGCCCTTTGTGCAACTGTACAGAAGTGGAAGCACTAAAAATTATGCCCGCAATGTGGGTGTACATTTAAATTTGTTAGTCTGAGTTGAGATTTAGATATAAGAATACCTACCTGGTGCCAGACAGTACCTAATCTCCTGATAAGTCTTCCAAGGCATCATAAGCATGGATTGCTACTTCACAGGCTGTGTAAGATGAAATTAATTTCCTTTTCTTGTATTAATCAGAGCAGATCATGTCAAACAGTTTATTTTCCACAACACCCTTGACCCACAAGAGGCTGACTGTGCACCAACAATGAACTATTTCCAGCTCATTTTGGAGCTCAGAAGAGACAGGAGTTTGCTTCCCACTGATAGGACGATGAACGCAACGGAAAATCCTGCTTGTTTTGGTCAGAACTTTATCCTGGAGGCAGAGGGACCATGCTACAGGAGGAACACTATGAGGATTTCTGGTTTGTGGCCATGCCCCATCTTACCTCTCCTCTTTTCAGAAGGTAAGTTTGTCAAGAGACAGTTTTCTGGTGTGCCAGGTGTCCCTCGGGATATGTTGGCTGGCCAAGGTTGTGTGGGTAGGGGAAAGGCACAGCAGGTCTCTGTTGGGGCAGCACCACTTGGATGGAGCATGCCTGAAAAATTCCTACCCACAGATCTGTTATGAGCCCCAGTGAGATAAAAGGCATATTTTATGAAAGTAATACATTCCAGCATTACACGTGCAAGCAGGGAGACGGGCAGCGTGCATGTGAATGCATTGTCTGTTTGAATGCATTATTTTACATCTATAGGATCAAATGCTTGTTACTTACGCAATGCATAATAACAGATCTTGGGACCATGCTATCTGGCTGTGAGCCACAAAGTGGGGCTGTAGTACGCTTTGGTATTTTGCTGTGATTTTCTCTTTTGTTGAAAGACTTTTTTTTGTCCATACTGTTTTCCAAGGTGAGGTGCAAGGCGCAGAAGTAGAACTGCAGCAGCTGGGATGATTTAAGGATAAAAGGGAAACAAGGTTTGTCAAGAAACAAAAAATCTTTTGTCAGATCAAGTAATGTGGCTGGAAAGATAGACAAATTTTCCACCTCAGCATCCCTCTGTCATGTCTCTTTTTTCTCACCTAAGCTTTCCTAGCTGGTCCCATACAAGGTACCACTTCTCCCACAGCTGGGCAGGACTGAGGTCTGCTTGCTAATCCAGGGATAGGGGAAGGTTAAACTGTCAGCTTAACTGACCCATGATCAAAAATGATCCTTTGCAGGTGATTTTTCCTCTTGAAGCTCTTAACCACCCCTGTCACATAGTCGTCCAAAGTAAAATTGGGGTTGCCTATCTTTCCAAAAGTTATGCTTTAACCCAGCCACAAAACACAGGTTTGATTCAAGATTAGATTTACAAGGTGAGATTACATAATCTGTCCTGTGCCAGAGACAAATTATATTATCAAACCAGTTCCTTCTGGCTTTAAAATGTTCATCTTTGTGAAAACTAGCCAGCTGTTGCAGGATAGGGCATGACTTAGAAAACCATCTCTGTTACATCTCTTACAGCCATCTCATATATATATATATATCCAGCTGTTGGGTTGTGTTTTTCTGCGAGGCAGTGGTTTGCTGACCTCTTGACAGTGTCTGAGGGCTTTCACGGATGAGAGGAAGAAGTGGAAAAATGATCCTGTACCTGGTGCAAACTGGGATTCCCGCAGTTGCAGGGCTGGCAGTCCCCTGCTAGATGGGTCTCCCTGTTCCCCCCCGTGCTGGGGGCACGAACTGTGTGTTTGCTGCCGATGAGGGCTCGCCCTCGTGTCCCAGCTCCCTATAAAACTGCTGTGTTCATGCAGCAATTGAGTCTGCTTTCAGCCCGGCGTCTATCTGTGCCTACGTTGCTCCCGAATTTCTGAATCATCTTCCAAAGCACTGTTTTTTGCTACTAAGGCTCGTGCTGTACCTCAGCTCCACTGAAGTTTAAATCCTTTGTACTGGATCAAATTGCCCTCTGCTAAATGAATATTATCTTTGTAGAAAAGCATGAACACTGTACACAGAAATATGTTGTCTTGCTCTTTTCTGTGAGGAGTGTCCAGCCCTCTTCTTGCAGGTATTAAAAGAGACAGTGTCAATAGGTCAGAGGAGGGAAGTTCTGTATTTCATACACAGTAATTTTTCTTGAGTCTTTTTCTGTCAACAGAAATGAACTATATTTAAAACTTGTAGAAGCAAACATTCAATTTGTTTCTGCTATCTCCATGAGTCCTTGCTTCCCACCATGGATGAAGTTCTTTTCTTGCGGAAGCCAAACTCCCTTGCCCACTGCCCTGCTCCCCTCATGTTCCCTCTCTCCAGGTTTTCCTGTTGCTCTGCACCAAGCTTGGAGCCTCTTGCCTTCCCAAGCTATGCCCTGTGTGACCCCTTCTCTCTGTATCTGCTCACACATTCCTTCCCTATCTTGCTCTCACGCTGCTGTAGATTCCCTCCTGACTATAGAACACACGTGTTTACAGATCCCAACTTGGTGCCTTCTAACAAAACTGGCTTTCATCCTGACAGTGAGTCATAAGACCTTCTCTATTTTCCAAAACCTTCTGTATATGCATGAACCTTTTAAACACCGGCATCTGCAAGGTTTCTCCATCAGTCTCCATATTTGTATCTGTCTGCTTATATGATCAATGTTTATATTAAGTGGTAATTATGCTCTTCTGAATCTGTTCTAGCTGTATTTGAATAGACCACAGTGACCTTCGGGCAAAGACTCTTTCTGTGCATGTTTATACCTCACTAAATACACTGTTGATGCTCAATAAATAAGAACATTATTCACCTTCCAAATTACTTTTAAATTATTTTTACATGAGGAACCAGCTTAAGAAAAATCTGTGGGGTGAGGCTTTGTTCCCACTAAAGTCAATGGGAATTTTGACAAAGGGTGTTTTAGGGTACAGTCTTACAATTATTGTTGCCATTTTGAAGGTTTAGGTTATTAGTTTGCTTCATCTTTATTTTTATATAGACAAATATTGTCTATATAAATTTCCCTTGCTTTCTGAAGTGTTGCAGATCTGAATGATTTCTGGGTTTGTAAATTGGTAAATATTACTATATTTTGCTTGTTAAAATGTCACCTCACTGAAGCTTAATTTTTTTCTGAATGAGTCAAATGGGGCAACAGCTTCCCATTTTGGAGCAATATTCAGCTCCAGGGACAGCAGACTCTGAAATACGCTGAATGCGTGTTGCCGTAATGCCTATCCCTAAATACGTGGTGCTGTTGCAAACTTCAGCCCTGGTGAAACCCTATTGTTTATCAATGTGAGAGGCCCCACCCCAAATGTTAATTAGAGTGAAGCTCATGTCATAAATCCACTGGCATCACAAGAGAAGCCGGTGTTCCCTGGGAATGGAGGTTATCTCCTCCTTTTGCTGTTGGTCCTTTGAACTTCCTGCGTTCAGGGAATCCTTCTGTTTTCAGCTAGAATAACAATTATGAAACTGCCCTTGCTCTCCTGGCCAGAGTTCATTTCTAATTAACTTTAACAGGAGTCATAATTTTAAGAGTGATTTCTTAAAAGCATTTTAAGTCAAGACAATTAAGGCTTGAGAGAGCACGCGAGACAGGGAGGGGAGGAAAACAGAGGCACTCCTTGGGGCAGGGCACTTCATGAGTATTAAACAGATGTGACTCATTCCTGCCTCTAGTCCCAGCAGAAGTAATACCTTTTGAATAAGTTCTGCGTGCTAGATAAAAACTTGTTTGCTGGTGCAAAAATCATACCACGCGTGTCGAAACAAGCGCCCTGATGGGCTATTCCCATTAAAATCAAGGGCATGCAGCAGTGGGTTTTTCAGTCTGTTGGTGTAAATTTGACACAGGTTTTTTAGTTGTGGAAACTTATCAAAGTCTGCAGAAAGAAGGGATAAAGGGGAAGGAAATGCAGACCAAAGAATGAATTAATTGATTCGGTTGCCCTTCTGGATCAGGATGTTTTTATTCTTACTCTGCATGAAATCTGTAGTTGTGTATATGGAATATATCCGTCAGCCAATTTGACAGGCAAAACCTGATCTTCTTGAGGACGTGCAAAACTTGAAAGCAGATTATAGCAACATAGAATACAAAAATGCTGGGGACCCCTAGGTCTGAATTTTTGTGTATTTATATAAAGGTAGGTCTGCATGCAATACTGAAGCCTTTGTATACATGACAGGCATCCTGCTAAGCCAGGGCACCCCACGGACCTCTCACAGAAGTGATGGCATGGAGGACACCACCTGTATGTGGAAAGGACCCAGCCTTCTGTGAACATACAGAAAATCAGGTTTTATGCTGAGGGGTTGTAGGGAAATCTCCTGCTGCTACTACAAGGGTGATCCCTATCTTCACTAGTGGCATGAGAATTCTAGAAGAAACAGGTTTGGTTTTGTTTTGTTTTACCATAAAACTGGCTCAGAGCAAGATTAGTTGGAGTTGTGGTTAAAATGGAACAAGTCAGCCTACAAAAAATCCTTAGCAGTGTTTCTGGGAATAGGCTGTTGCTAAAACAATGGTGGACTATTTCACTTACGGTCTTTATCCACAGAGAGGACACCAGATCCTTATGGAGCGCAAGGAAGCAGTGGTAAGAGGGACAGCTGACGTCATGCATCATTACACTGATTATAATCTGTTGTGTGGAGCATGTCCACACCATAGCTGAAGGTGCAACTGCACCATGGATGGACTCATGCTAGGCTTTGTTTAGTGGTAGTATAATCACAGCAATGCAACATCAGCAGGTAGTTGCCTGAGACCTTGGGCGCTTAGTCTGGTCATCAGCCATGCTAAGCCCCTGCTGTCGGAGTTGCAGAGCTGCTGGCATCTGGTTGAAGCTAATCCCTGGGCTTCTTTCTATGCTGTGGTGATGGGCAACTCCACAGGTGGGTAGTCTGACCCAATGGTGGGTTGCAAGCTGCTTCTGGTACAGCACGACCGCACCTGGGTCCTGCTTGCAGCGCTCATCTACCTGGGAAACAGGCATATATTCTCCCTTAAAAATACTGAGCAGCCATGGTACAACCACAGGTTTCCTCGATCAGCTCCTTGTGATAATGCCTTCCACCCTTCCTGAGAGAAAAGGTTTCAGCCATGCCATACTTCACCTCCTCCAGCTGTTTCCAGAGCTTCCCCTGGCGCAGTGTTCCAGCTGCCCTGTAGAAAACTGCTCATCTGCTCCAAAGGAAGCGACACAGCAAAATGAATACCTTAGTATGATGAGAGACTATCAGGGAGCCTACACAATCTGTGGTCTGCTTGGGAAGTAAACCCTGACTGCCTCAGGAAGAAAAGTCTGACCTACCAAGCGGTAGCGTGTCTTGTGTCCTTGGAGCTGGGACTTGGGAATTTTGTGCCCTCTGGGAGGGAGCGAGTTCATTTTCTCCATGTAGGAGCCTGGGGGCAAACCAGCATGCAAGTGGTATGGACAATCAGGGGCTCAGGCGTGAAACAGGGAGCGAACCACAATGATAATGTAGATATGTCCTAAGGATGATGCTGGATAATTTTGTAACATATTGTTGTAAGCAATGAACATGAATCTTAAACCGTAAGTCAGCTTGTTTCCCATTTATTCATAAGAATTTTGCACTGTTTTCTGCTTGTTACATTTCTAATGTTAGCATGTTGTCTCATCTCATTAGGTTGGCTCATTTGGCACCTCTCTGAGATGCCAAAATACAGGGGACATTTTTGGAAAGTATTTCGATAGTATTGTTACTGGGAAAGTTATGACCAGCTCTAGCATTTTAATATGCTTGAATGTGGATATCACTAACACTTGGACACATCTATAATCCTTATTCTTTCATTATAAAACCAATATTGACAGATCTACCTTCTCTTAAAAGCTATCATCCAGCAACAAATAAATAAATGCCCTCAAGAAAGTGTTGTCTTCATCTACCCAGAAGACAGAAGCATCAGGATCTCCACTGAGTCTGCCAGAACTTGTCTGCATACTACTGAATAACAAATGAGGTGGTTTATGCCCTTTGGAATAAGGACATTCTAGGGCAGCTAAGGTGTGTTCATGCTGCTATCGAACCCTTCCCTTGCTTTGTTACGTGAATGAGAAAAAGGTGATTGGGAATAGCTTACATGGATCTACCAAGGTTAGATCCTCAGATCATGTAAGCTTTGCAGGACATCTAGAGGTCTCTCATCCTACCCCTGCCTAAAGCAGGTCCAGGTAAAGCAGGTTGCTTAGGGCCTTACCCAGTTGGGTTTTGAGTATCTGCAGGGTGGAGACTCCACAGCACCTCTGGCCAACTGCTCAAGTGTTTATCCTCATGGTAAGCTTATTTTCCCTAATATTGAGTGAGAATTTCTCCCACTTGACCAACCTGATTGCTTTGTGTGATAAGGGAAGAGCAGTGGTTATTATCTACCTTGGCATGAACTTAGTTTTAGACATGATCTTCTACAGCATGTATGTATCTAAGCTGATCCATTTTGGTCTGGACAGATGGATTGGTAGATGGGTGAAAAACTGGCTTGTTTGTTGAGCTTAAAGGGTTCATATTTTACATGAAGGCCTTTACAAGCCTCTTGAAGAACAGAAGTTCTTCAGGGATCTATTCTGGCAGTTTAATGTCTTTGTCAGTGGCACAAAAGTAGAGACAGTACGCACCCTTATCGAGTTTGCAGCTGACACCAAACTGGGGTGAGCAACCAACACACTCCAGGACAGGGCTGCCACTCAGAGGGACCTGAGCAGCTGGAGGAATGGGCCAATAGGAATCTTACAAAATTTGACAAGGACAAATGCGAAGTCCTGCAGTTGGGGTGAAGGACTGCAGGAGAGGACACATGGGTGCTGCTGAGCAGTAGGCTGAACATGAGCCAACAGTGTGCTCTGGCAGCAAGGAAGGCCAAGAACCTGGTGCAGCCTGAGCTGTATCAACAGGAGCATGGCCACCAGATGGAGATAAGTGATTATCCCCCTCTATGCAGGACTCATGAGATCCACCTAGAGAGAATACTGCATCCAGATTTCAGCACTGATTGATAACCTTGTTGCTAAGCCACCAAGATGACTGGGGTCTGGAGACCAGCCCTGTCAGGAGAGGCTGAGGGACTAGGCTTTGTCCAGCCCTGGGATGAGATATCTTCAGGGGAACCTAAGAGCAGCCTCTCATTATCTATGAACCACCAAAGCTCTTCATGGTGGTGCATGGTGAGAGGACAATAGACAGTGGGCGTAAATTGAAACAATTTTGCCCATGAGGACAAGTAGTAGAACAGGCTGTTGAGTGAGGTTGTGCAGGCACCATCCTTGGCGGTCTTCAAGACCTTGATGGACACTCTTGAGCAACTTTGTTCTCATAGCTAAAGCATTTTGAGCAGGAGGTTGAACTACAGACCTCCTGATGTCCTTTCCAACCCAAACCATTCTGTGATTTCTTGTTAAAACTGGGAAGGGAGACTTTATTACTGAAGTTGTTCACTATCCAGAAGCCCTGGTCTTTTCCTAGTGGTGGTGGGAACTTCCCAGTGCTAGTCAGTTCTCATACACAAAAGTCCAGAAAAAGTTCTGGCCAGATGAGATGAGGCAGGTAAAACTTTATAGCAAGATATGCTTACATACCTGAGAGTACTTGCCTTGGATCTCCCCTTGGGCGCAGTGTCTGTTGCCATTTCCCACTCTGCCCAGCTCAGGGGCAGGTGGAATAAGCCCCAAGTGCTCCTGCCTCTCCCAGAAGAGCCAGGTTGTGGTTCCTCTTGTTCTCGTCTGTGTCAATAAACTGCATTAGCTACAAAAGCACAAGAAAGTGCACTACTGTAAACAGCCTCCCAGTTTATAATTATTATTTTATTGCTTTCTTGCAGACAAAACTGGCATTTTTTCAAGGATGTGACTAGAGTCTGCCCTGGAGGTGAGGACATACCTGTCATGCAACTGGCAGGACTGGACTTACTCTTAATTTAAACTCGTACTCCATTGAACAGAGTAGTCTGGACAAGTGAATTTTCTGCTCATGTTGAAGGAAATTACATATATGGTATGTCACATAGTGTTCCACATGGAGTGGTCTTCCAGTATCTGTTTACAGTGTTTTAAAGACTGCCTGAGCAAATTTAATTCACTGAGACATGCACAAGGAGGCATTGTTACAGTAAGTTGATCTTGTTTCTTACAATGCCATTGGGAGGTGATTTCCCAGGAATCCACATAGAAAATAAAACCAAGGAGAACTGTAGGTCCCTCAGTACCGGCATAAAAGCTCAGCGCTGTGCCAACAAGGTGAACTTGAATTTAATTGATGTTAACCTCACTGGTTCTTATGTTGCTGATCATGGAGAAGATACGCATTTTTATGGAAACAGCTGGCTGTGTCTTAAAGGGGTCTAAATGATCGTAACTGAAAAGTGGATCTGAACAACAAAAAAAGAGGAAATTAAGTGATAATTTAATTCCCTACGTGTCTGACTCAGACCTGCTTACATAGAGAAGATATTGTAGATACCTACAGACACATCCAAATCACGTGGAGAACTGGGAAGGAAACATGCATGCAAAGTAGCCTCTTTAGCATCTCATATCTTATTAGGGCTCTAGTCCTCTGGTCTCTTTGTCAGACTTCCATAATTACACAGAGCAGAGATTGAGAAGGCGGAAAACTAAATGCAATTGATTCTGCTATTTGAACTACAAGGTTTGTGTAGGTGTTTGGGGGAAGGAAGCAAAGCAAACCAGCTCTTGAATGCTGAGCAGCAACACTACAGAAATAGTAGAGGACTGAGGAGGAGGAGAACATTCCATTGCAAGTCTGAGTGAAACTTAGGCAGCACTGGAATTTGGTCTAGACAGGAGAACTCTTCCACATTTACATCGTAACATCTTGAAAGCTGCCGTAATCACAGATGTTTCGTGATCCCCAGTGGCTGCCTCGTAATATTTTGGTCCCACTGGTGACAACTGCTCAAGATTTAAGTGAGTTATAGTGATGATTGTGCTTTTGTAACAGAGGAGAATACAGTTGTGACAAAAGAGATCCCATTTCTCTTCAACATGGCTCAGCTGGAGGGAGGAGAAAGGCTAAATTCAACTTCTTACTTCTGAATTTGTCTTTGGAGAGCTATGGGATGTATGTGAGAGGGGATGATGCCTTTTTTTTTTGTTTTGTTTTGTTTTGTTTTGTTTTTTGTTTGTTTGTTTTCTTTCCCCCCTACTTGTACTGCAAAAATCGCCATTAAATGATGGGAATAAAAAAGACTCTTAGCTAATTTTCTGAAGTCAAGTTTTACACATTTGAAAAGGATTTTTTTTTCTTCAGGAGAAAGCAATACTTAATGCTGCCTTTACCAAGTAGCCTGAGGTCCCTTTGGTGTGGGGAACTCTTGCTGGCCGGGCATACAGCAAGCACAGCTAGAGTACACAATGTGGTGATAACATCTGGAGTTTGTAAAGAGGGTATCTTGGTAAGGAGGTTTCCGGTTCTACCAGGAGATAAATTGCCCTCCATAGCCTTGGGGTTTTGGAGAAAAAACATTCGTGTTAGGATGTCACCTCCCCGCTCAGCTGTCAGAAGCAGAGCTTCTGGCACAGTAAAGAACTGCATGTTCATCTGCCCTGGTTGTTATCAAAATAGTTGTGGTATGACCCATAAATTGAACATGAAACGACAGGTCTGCTTGCAAAAACTAATGCAAAGTGAGTTAATTGGTATTCTTTTTCTATATATTAGATTCAGTTTTGTCCTTCACAACCTGGAGCCATTATAGACTGTAAAAGTTCAGCATCAGAGAGATGTACATGAAGATCTGTTTTAAAAGTCCTACTCTTCTCCATTAAGTTGGTAAATATATTGGGACCTTTGTAACTGCTCTCATCTGGTATTCCCTCTTACAAGTTACAAGGTATTTTTAATTATGGCAGTAACATTTTAATAAGGCTATCAGTGCCCCGGGCCAATGCTATAACCCAGTTATTTGACATGTTGGGTTGACAAGCACCTGTTACAAAGTGCAACCTTGTTAATGGAAGATTCATACTAATGAGGGGGAACCCTGGGTGTCTACAGGGCTACTACAGCAGCTCTCATTTGACCCTTCACTCCTATTTCCAAGAATGAGGGCACAAGCAGAGGAAAGAGATGGCTGTCAATAAAATAATTGTGTTCCTTATCCCCTTGGGCTCGCATATACCTGGGTGTAAATTAGAGCCGCCCCGGTGTGAAGCAAGTGTAAAGATCCCTTGAGAACTTCCACGCTTCCATTTATTGTCTTGTACCACACGTGGCCGAGCTGCGCTGTGGTATTAGATACCAATTATCAAACTATCTGAATAACAGGGGGGAGATGCACCTTGCCAGAAGTTTATGCTTTATTAAAATAATTCATCCCCACAAATTAATGTATTTTGCATGCATGTTGTGGCTGAAAAGATTTTTGCCCCACTACTAAAGAATAACTAGTCAAAAATAGCCTTGTAGTGGCCTCAGCACTACTAAGTATCTTTCTGTATGTTAACTTCTCAAGCTCTGGCAAATGTCACCAGGTGTTGATGAAACAGAATTGTGAAGCTGCTTTTGAAGGAATAGGAATAGTGTGACATTAAATAATTGACCTTGTACAGTCATTGTTGGGGCGCTCTGCTTGCAGCAACACAAAGAGCTGTGTAGAAATATTGTGTACATGCTCTGCTGATCATGGTGGCACCATGGTGGGAAAGGTTGTCACGTTTTGGCCTCCTCCACCTGAAGCAAAACAGCCAGGCATCCAGCAACTTTTTGTCTAAGTAGTCAGTCGGGTTTGACAAGGCTGACACATCCTCCACCACACCCTCTACTTTTGCATGGTATAGAAGGAATTCTGCAGTCCTAAGATGCATTACCTACCGCTGAATTCAAAGACATTTTTTTTAACCCTACCAGAAACTGGTAGCATAATATTCTAGGGACTGTCTAAAAGGAGGACAGTGAGTGTTCAGGGACCTGGGAATGACAGCTCTTGACAGGCAGTTCCAGGCTTGAATAGTCACAGGCTCACACTGAGCGCCTTGTGTCAGTCACTCCCTGCCCTCCTCATCCCCTCCAAACAGTGGCTGAGGCATATCTACATTTTAAAATTGATTGTGCTGCAGGGCACGGTAAATCTGCCCACAATTCAGCACCAGTTAAGTGCATTTATCTTCCCCATGACAGGGATATCTTTGAGTAAAATGTCTGAACTCTCTTGTTTTGTTATTAATCGCATTTGAGACCACCCCTGCAGTCACTATAGAGGTGTGGCACCAGCTGGTGAGCCTCTCTTTCTGTGCAGGGAAAAGCTCAGGCTGCGAACTCGGGAGTGTTAACTGTGAATTTTCTGGGGAGAGTTCAGCCTGAGTGAAGTAAGGAAGTGGAAATTCCCAGGACTGACCTTCATGTTGTAATAAACATAGACTTTGTGAATGCTGCCACTCAGCCTAAGCTGTGGCTTCCCAGGCAGCCCTTGCACAGACAGGAGTGGTGGTGTATGGCAGCCACCTTACAAAGACATGTAGCCAGATCAGTGGCTTGCACGTGTAATCTTGTTCTTACTGCCAAAAACTGCAGAAGTTAGGAACACAGGAGTCAGATGCTGTTTTACCTGCATGATTCAATATTTGTTTGGAATGCCAGACCTGGATTTTTGCAGGCTACAATAATAGAAATCAGTTACCAAGTCATATTCAGATTTGTGCTTTGTCAGATATCAGATGTCACTAGTTGTCAATGTGTTTCAGCTATTTTAAATTCACTTTGTTCCTCTCCACCTGGTATAGACTGGGACAAACAGATCATTGTGTTCACCTCAGGTAGTGTCCTGAATAATTAAAGATCAACTATCCAGCAGCCTAAGCCTAAACTAGAGCTTTTGGGTACCCCATTTGGGGTTGCGAAGGAGCCTTGTATGAAACCTAAAGAGACAGACTATGTCTAGCCCTAGTATCATGTATAAAGGAGCTTCCCTCTGTTTGCTGAAGCAGTGTTCAGCTATAGCCCCTTTGCCTCCTTTGGAACTGTTTTCTCCCAATATCCTCATGGTGTTGGCAGCTCTAGAAGAGGTGAGTTAGGATACAGGGCTGCAGGACAGCCCTTGGTTCTAGCTTGGTTTAAGGTACCCAGAGGGAATATTATGTCTCCTTAAGACTAACTTGCTTAAAGAGAGTCTCCTAAACCCCAGTTTTTATGCATCCATGTCTTAAGAGGCAGAACTCCACCTTCTGCTAAGACAGGTGAGCAAGGAACTACAAATTACCACATTTTATTCTTTCCTGCATGGCATTTTCCTCAGGAGCAAAAAGAGACTCTGTAGCTTGCAGAGTTTACTGGACATTTGCTCTCAAAAACTCTTTGAAGTCAAAGAAAGTCAAGGAACTTAGGATGTAGCCTTAAGTACCTCAGGACCAGGCCTTTACAGAAGCAGTGGAGGAAGGTTTAAGCAAGGACGACCAGTTATGGCACTGATATTTTCCTGTAGTCAGTAGAATTTTAATCAATACCCATGAGACTTGATTCTTCTTCAAGATAATCAAGTCCACCTAGGGTAAGAACCCAAGTAAAATTGATGGTTTGAGCAAGAAAAATATCTGTATTTACTTCTTTCATTTGTGTATGTATGAAAACAGTTCAGATAGGAACACTGAGCTGTTTTGAATATTGGTTCAGTCTTATCCTCTCCTCTCCATTCCAGTGGGGCTAATTTTGCAAGCAGGACCAGCAGAATCCACTTGCTGTTGAAGTACATTTTTCTGCATGTCCAGGTAACAGTGACTCATTCAGGCCCCTGGGTGTATCACACGCATGCTGTCTCCATCACAGATAATGCAGTGTCTCACTCAGCTGGCACACCAGTCCACGCTGAGAGGTGGGGCTGATTTGAGGTGGTGCTAAAACTCAGCAAGAACCTCAAATCAGTGTAATACTTTTGGATTTCTAAATACGCACACATATAAATGGACAGCTCTCAAAGGGACTCGCTGAAAAAAATGCTTTGTCTTCGTGTGTGTTTAAACACAAGTGCCTGGTTTGATGCATCACCACTCAGAAAAATCTGACTGTTAGGTATGCTGGTGGTACTAATGCAGTGATCTGCATTTATGTTTCAAAAAGTTTGGACTGAAGTATAAAGGCACAAAGTTCAAATTTCCCTCATTCTGCATTTTCCGCCTATTCTACATCTGTCTTCTACCCTTTTACTTCCTTCTTTACAGCATTAAGCCTATGTATTTGTTTTTCTTACTCATCCTGACTGCTTTTGTATTCTGCTCCCTAATGACTTTGCAATGTAATGTCAAATCATCAAATCGTGCAGATGTAATCTGTATTCAAAAAAGCACCCCAAATCCACATATATGTATGTATATATGTAAGTATGTGTACATGTATACGTATATATAAATGCACTGATATATAATGATTCACGTTATATATAATATGGCATATATATTACAATATGGAAGTCACTGTATGACTTCATAGATAATAGGCAACTTGCATTCTGCCTCTTTGTAGCGCTCCGTACAGCTCCGAGCGGTGCTGTCAGGATGCCTTTCGAGATCAAGCAATCCCATATTTGCTTGGAGGAGCTCTTATGCCTCCGGTATGCTGTGCCCACCATCACCTCCAGCAGCAAGCCAGGTTCTCACATAACCTGTACTGTGGTGCTCCCACAAACACTCAGCAGTTTCAGTGGCATGGGGAATTGCTCTTATTTGGTTTTCTCTTGAATAGTTCAGAAAAACCTTGTCCTTTGGTATGTTTGTGTAGCTATTACTGTCCTGTGGCCTATCACTTGGATTTAAAATACCAGGAAAATGATCAGTGCAGGGACAACAGAAACAAGCCCAAGACTCTATGCATGGTGTAGGCTGCTGGTGATTTCCCACAAGCTTAAAAAGCTTACAGCACATGCATTGTCACAGAGCATCAGATAACTGATATGGCTGGCTCCCGTACTGCACTTTGGGATGAAAGCCTCAGGATTATTTCAGAAAATCTTGGCAGGGTTATTCATGAGTGACTGTTGCTTCTTAAGATCTGGCCATTTTCCCTTTGTCTTCTAACATAATGGACAACTGGCCAGACCAGCTGAGCCACTGCCACTGAGTGTAGCTAAGAAATTGTTCCCAATTGACCACTGAGACTGGGTGGTCAATGGCTGATAACAGAGGCACTGCTGGGCAATCAATGGCAAATGCCTTTGCCAACACCCTGCATCTATGTAAGTATGTTAAAATGTTTTTTATCTCTAGGATCTGGCTTTTTTTTTTTTTTACTTTTTACTTATTTTTTTACTTTTAGGAGTAAAGCTTACTCCTGAAGTCAAGAAAAACTAAGCAAAAATGTCAGTTTAAACAGCCGTTTCTGGATATCATCTTTTGCACACACACAGGTGGCATCAGCGCGTGACACAATTCAAACACTTCATGTGCCGGTGCACAAGTTTTGGGGCTGTTTCAGAAGCAAACTGGGCTTGGAGTATCGACAGCCTTTCCAAATGTGGGATCCGATATATTTCTCAGTTGATGGAAAAAACATTGATGCCACTTTCCTAAGAAGCACACTGGCCCTGTGATGTGCAGGGGAGAGGTCCAGTGAACAGGACCCGTCCTTGAAGTAATGGCACTGGTTTAGCTGGCACTGCCTTTTTCGGCTGCTCATTGCTTTCTGGAGCAGTACCAGGGTATTTGGCGTCCTGGGCTCCCCTGGCCCGGGCACCCCACGCCCAGGGGCTCTGCGACAGCGACGGGGAAAGCGCTGTTCGGTAGAGCCGATATGGGTCACAATTAAGTTTTTAATGGGCAACTTGTGAGCGCAGTGCGAGCACCAAGGGAGGTGGAAACACCGGTGCGAAGCTCCGAGAGGTCTTGCGGTGCTCGGGCGGCCACCGGGGAGCGACACCACCGTCACCGCGGGGCGGGGGCCGGGGCCGCGGAGAAACCTGAGGCGCCCGCCGAGGAGGAGCGGAGGGCGCAGGCGAGGCGGCAGCGGCGGCTCCACGCCCAGGAGCGCCGCTTAAAACCGCCGCCGAAAGGTGTGGCCTTGCTTTTCCTCTGCCGGCGGGGAGGGGACGGGACGGGACCTTCACTCTTGCCACCGCCGCAGCCTCCACCGCCCGCCCGCCCGCCACCGCGCAGCGCTCCGCGGCGCCCCTGCCCGCTCCACACCTGCGGGGCAGCGCAAGATCACCGGCGCTCGGCCCTTCTCCGGCCCTCGGCGGGCTGCGAGGGAGAGGCGGCAGCATCGCGGCGGGCCCTCCCAGGGGAGGGGTGAATGAGTTTCCCCCCGTCGGGTCTGGGTCAGTCTCCCCGTCGCTTCCCCCGTCGTCCCCTCTCCTCCCCCCGGGCGGCGGCCCCCGGCGCTCCCCCGCCGCCATGAGCATCAACGGCGGCTCCCACCCGCGGATCAACACCCTGGGCCGGTTGGCGCGGGCCGACTCGGGCACCGACCTGCGCTACGAGATGAGCTCCCATGTGGTGGGGGGCGGCGGCGGCACCCACACCCACAAGACCTACTACTACCAGAAAACCTACGGGGGGGACTACGCCTCCGATGGATACGGGTAGGTGCGGGCCGGGCCCGGCCGGGGAAGGAGCGGCTCCCGTCGGCCCCGCTCTCTCGGACCCGCCTCGGGAGAGCTGCCGGCAGCCTGCTCGCTGGTTAATTTCCTAGGCGTGCCAGCTTGCAAGCCTATATTTTTTTCCTTTTTTTTTTTTTTTTTTAAACTTTCGGTGAGGACTCTGTGAAGAGAGTAACAGGATAAAAAAGCAGAATGGTCACCTCGCTGTCTCCCCTTTGCAATCTGGGGTGTAGATGTGTCTGTGCTGGCTGTACTGAGCTGTACTCTTTGGATAAAACCCTGCTTTGCTCAGTGATACAAAACAAGCTGTACTGAGGTGAAGTGCTTTATACATCGTACACCCTTGCTGTCCTCACCAGCACTTGCATTACTCATGCTATAGGACGATTTTAACTAGTGGGAATTGTTCTCATATTCATTTTTGAGTTTGTTTCTAACTTGTGTAAGGCCATGATCTTTTACGTAGGGATCCTTGGCTGGGGAGCGAAGATACGGTCTGCTTCCCCCCCACTCTGCTTTCTTTCTGCTTGCCGTGTTGCTGTGAGCACAAGAGAAGGTCTTGCAGATGGGGTACAGGCTGTGGATCCTGATTTGGAGAATGTGTGGTGTCATGGAGGCAGCTATACCAGCAATCTATGCAGATCAGTTCCAGCAAAATCAGTGCAGTGGTCATGAAGGCTTCTCCATTAATCCCCTTGGCTTGGAGTTCGCGGGACTGAAATGCAGGCAGCAGTTACGGTCGCTGAAGGAAAACAGCACTGCTGTATGATAAGGTGCCTGTACAATACACTGCTGGAGATTACTCCTTTGTACGTCTGGAATGGCTCTGTTAAGTCTGTTTGTCTAAGTATTGATGTCACTGATTTAGGAGTTGATTCAGAAGTGCTGTTGTGCTGTTGTGTTAGAATTTACCACCTAATTTTATGGATAGTACATCATTATTAGATTGCAAGATGAGAATTAAACATATTAAAGTATAGTAAATAAACAGCAGATGAGAACAGGCAGACTTTATTAAATCAAGCAAATCTATAAATTACTGTAGAGAATTAGGATTACCCTAGAGAGCACAGAGAGCTCTGTTTAGGTATGTCAGACCTGTTGCTAGAGGACGACTGAATGAAAGGCAAAACTTGCATTTTACCTCTTTTTTTGTTTATTACTTTGCCCAGTTCTTAGTTTTAGTTCTTCATTTTACATTCCGTTTGGTGCGTGCACAGGTAAGTTAGTTAATGATGAATTGCAGTTGTAACGTGTCTACTTACTATTACAGTGGTATAAGGATACCTATTTATTGCTACATTATTAGAACAATTTGATACTTTACCAGGGGAGAGTGCACAAATGGGGACTCCAAAATGCCGTAATTGCGTTGCATTTGTGAGGATCTCTTTTTGCTCACTGACACTCCACTGCAAATACCTTTACTGTTTACAAGAGGCAGACATGAAAAATTAAGGGCAGAACATGCTACTTCCAGGCTGTTACCTTTTTTTTTCCCAGGGTTAGTCTGATGCAACTATGTTGGATTCACTAAAGTCACTCCCCTATTATTCCTGACTTTCACTGGAGGAAAAATACCTTCGTTTAATTTAGCACTCTTTGGGTTTTGTTACGTGTTTTAAACCAGTTCGTAGTTTGTTAGGCTCTTCTTTCTGTAATATTCAGTGGTGGTGTAGCAAGAATGGAAAGGACAGATGTGGTCAAGAGGTTAACAACCTCATATCAACATCCTTTCACTTATTGTCTATAATGTGATATTCGTATCTCATTTTTTGAAAGGCATATCTGGCAAGGAGGTAGCAATGAAACTTCTTGTTCACTTTATTGTGAGGTTTCTACATGGAACTAAAGACCTCTGTTAGTGAGATCAAAATACATGCATATGTGTATATATAGAACATGCTTTTTGTATATTAAATCATCTGAGCATACAAAATACGTAATTATTTGCGAAACAATATATGTGTGTTATATTTTTTTTAATTAGTTCTGATTTGAATTAAGATGTCCACAAAATACAAAATGAGGGGTTTGTTGTCAGTTAATTAAAAAAACCACTAATGCCTGATTTTGCAGATGCAGTGTTAGCAGAAAATACACTAAATCCTGTGCATGTTGTGCTTGCAGGATCAGGACCATCATCTATGGAAGTGGTTTTAATAATTAAATTCAGCCTGATCTCTTCAGTGCCAAAGTTTAGTGGCAGTTACTGAACTTGCAGAACCAAGGCTTCTTTTTCCAAGGGGGAAGGTTACTGCACCTGAATTCTAAATGCAGTAGCATTCTACATAGGGTCTAGTCTTGTAAGTTTTGGGGCGTATTCTGCCGAACAAGTCTGTGCTGAGTATTACATTACTCACAGAGCAATATAAGACGCTCCCTGCCCTTAGGGCTCAGCAAGGTGCTTTTACAACATTCCCGGTTTCTTCTGGCTTGGGAACTCAGGATGAGCTTGGCCCTGAGTACAGAGACTCAGCTTGACAGTGAGTCACACACTCCTAAGCTGCCAATTCATCAGTCAAATATTTGTCAATGTCTTTGCTATGGAGAGATAAAATCTGATATGCTGTGAGAAAAGGAAAAAAAAAAAAGCAGATTGTGTGTGCAGTTTTGTCATTGCTGAGATTAAGGAAAAAAATAGCCTGGGGTTCATGGTTACTGTGTGATAGGAAAATAAATTAATTGACACAATTCTGCTTAAGAATGAATGGGACTTGTATGCTTTAAGTTAGAAAAGGAGTTAGAAATTCACATCCTGTGCTCTGACATTACTTTCATGGACTGACAGATGAAGTAAACTTGCAGAAAACAGATTCAGAGCTATGTTTTTGCCCTTCCCAGCAGTCTTGCAGGGATCTGCAGGGTCTTGGCTAAGCTGAGCGGTGGTGGGACTTTGGGCTCTTCTGCCACAGCCTTGCACAAAGGGAAGAACTGCCCTGGTGACAAGCAAAACCCTGGGCAGACAGCGGGAGGAATGTGTCAGAATTGCCAAATGCCTGCCACACCGGCAGAGCCTGCGCTGCTGTGCTCGAGCTGGCTGAGACATGGGTCTCAGCAGCAGCTGGTGATACTGCCACGCCATGAGAAAGAAAGCCAGGTTGTACCCATCCCAACTCACCTTTCCGTAGGTATGTGTGTGAGATTTCAAGCTAGGTGCCTTTGCAGATGTGAAAGCCTGTCAAGCGAGGGGTTTGCTGGTGTTTTGAGTAGTAGGGGCGTAATTCTGTGGTCCAGTATTTGGCACCTCCCTCTCCCAGAGCCAGAGGTGGGAGAGGCAGCAAGTCTGCATCCTGCTGCCAGGAGCAATTATGGCCTTTAGAAACAGTGCTGTTGCTCGTGATGATTAATGCCAGTGGGGAAAAAGTGCAAGGAATTTCTGCAAATACATATGATAGGGTCCTTTGTGAAATCCTGCTTTCTCTAAAGGTGCTTGGCCTCAGGTGTCTTAAGATTTCACCACCGACTCTTAAATTTTTGCATGTTTCTAATGACATTTAGAACCCGATTGTGTAAGACGCAGACATCTTTTGAAGTTTCCTGTCATTGTGCCTTAGTGTATGTGCATACTCAGCAGATGGGACTAGTTTGGCAAGGCCAGGGTGTGCCAAAACTGATCCTAGTAAAACCAGAGATGTACAGGGAGAACCCAGCTATGAAACTCTTGATAATTTCTGACACTTCCATTCACCTTCTTTGAGGGGCGGGGGGAAAGCTGGTTTATAGTATTTTAATTTCTGGTTATATTCTTATGGATATTGCGATTCGTCACCTTTTGCCAGCATACACCCGTGCGTTTTCAGGGGCGCACACACCCAACTGGCAGATGGGCTGGGGTTTAGTCCTGTGGGGTGTGCGGGCTGTGTGCTGGGAATGGAGATTCCAGGTCAGGTTTTTCTTCTGACTTGCCTACCCTGGACATACCAGGTAATCCCTTGATGAATCTGTTGCTTGTTCAAACAAGTTTGTGTGGATGGGGAGAAAGAAAAAAAAAAAGGTGAAGTGCTATTGTTTTGCTCTCATGGTTGAGTTAAGGGAGTTGCTTGATACTTTCTATCTGCATAAAGACATTTTTTAAAAGCTTCCTTTACTTTTTGAATGAAAGCAAGCACTTAAGATTTTTAAAAGGCAAAATGTTCAGTGGAGCAATCAGAAAATTTAACAAAGATTATTCTAGTTTGGTTTAAATCAGATCTTCCGGGCCAAGAGTGTCCCATTTGTGTTTCCAAAGCTTTAAGGGGCTGTGGAGCTGCTGGATGTGCTTCTGCCTGTCTCCTTGACCCTGCTGGGGCTCTTGTGAGGATCACTGGTACTGCTTAGCAGTTAAATGCAATCCTAGTTCAGAAATTGAGGGATCAGCAGTAATGTAAGGGCTGAGTTTAGCTCAGGTGGGGTGTATTGCACCATCCTGCCCAAAGCCTGGTGGCAACAGGGGCCGGGCTGTCCTCTGGTTTCTCTGGGAGAGCAAGGGAGTGATGTGCTCTGCCTTGACATGCAGCGAGCAGGGTGGCTCCTGTACAGAATGATGACAGTGTGAAGATGCTGTGCTTTTCCTAGGGCTCCTCTGGCTGGAGAGAGATACAGGGCTACATTTTAAGATTCCCAGATGAAAGTGATTCTTCTGTGTTCTGAAGTATTCTCATAATTTTTAAAAAAGACGCTACCCACCATTGTTTTCCTTTGTTCCTTTAATGGCTAATGACTATTAAAACTAAGTCATTTTAATAAAGAACTCAGTTCAGTAGTATCTTTTTGAAATTCATGAGTTGTCCTCAAAATAAGTGTTGGTATAAAATTTTGAGTTGTAGGGAGAATTGGGTGGTTAAGGTCTGAAGCAGTTCAGGCTGTTTCACTCAGCAGTGTTTACAAAACCAAAGCACTACAGCAAATAGATTCTTGCAAATGCATGTGTTTGTTAGTAGGATTCCCTGCACTCTTATGTTACAAGCCCTGCTAAAAGATCGAACTCCATTTCTTTTCTGCTGGAATGGTTGAAAATGTGTGCTGTTCTTATGCTCTGCAGTAAAATAAGTGAAAAACTTGTCCCTATTTTCACTGTTTGGCATTCCTACAGTGTTTGGCACAGCAGGTTCCTGTTCACAGGTTTGAGCTTTAGATGCTGCCAGAGGTTAAAAATCAAATTAAATTGTCATCGTAGCAGCAGCAGCAGCATCGTAACAGCGATCTAACATTACTTTAAATTAGTGCAGTTTCATGTAAACAAAGATTAAGCAAGAGAGACATTGACAAAAATATAATCTGTAGCAATCCACTTAATCTATGTCCTGTGAGGATTGTTGGGGTCCTACATCTTTTTGAGGGACATAAATGTATTTTTATATATGACCTAGGTTACGTAGTTGTACTTTGAAAATTTGGCTGTGTACTTGCCCCCACGTAATATGTTCAGGGCTTAGGGTTTACCTCAGTTTGTTTAGTCCAGTTTTTTTTTTTTTTTTTTTTTCTCCTTATGCCATTGTGTTGGATATGGTTTTCCTTTGGCTGGCTGTTTCCTTCTGCCTCAAGGTTGGACGTCTGCTTACTCTGCACTGGGGTTTCTGCTTTGATCTATTCATTCCCATTAAAGGACTGTTGGTTCCAGTAAGAGAAATATTTCACTGAGGGCCTTTGAAACTGCTTATGAAATACTCTCCTGTCACATGGGTGAAAAGTACTGGAGATGTGTCCATTTGAGATTGGGCTAGTGCCATCTGATGTATCAACCAATATATGTTGAGGTATTGTCTTGCTAAGTATTTTCTAAACTCAGAGATGGATTTATGCCTTTCTTGAGTATGTTTGTACAGCTAAATCCTCTTCGGATGTGAAGTCATTGAGTGCTGTTGACTTGGTGGAGCTATGCCATCAAACATCAGCTCCTGTACTGGAACCTGCTGTCCCCGGGGATGCCCCCATGACCCAGTGTAGCTCCATTTGGTCACCTGATGGATTTGAAAGCCGTGAGCTCACCCAGTGTTATCAGATGCCTTTAACAAGCCACTACCTTTTCACCCATCATCCTAGTATTGGTCTCAGTATTTTGACTAGAAAAGTAGTTAGTTGTTTAACAACAAAATGGACATCCATGGCCACAGCCATGATTAAATATTGTGCGCTTCTCTGGTTTCAGTTTGTATTGCTCCAGCTTCAGCCATTATTTTGGTTATGTCTCTATCTATTAGACTGGGGAGCATTAAACATGTGTTGCTTTCTTCTTGTGAAGGTCTCCATGAACTGTAAACAACTTACTTGTAGATCTCTGTTTGAAGATCTAAATAGGGTGTGCTTAAGCCTCCTACTTCAAGGCATCTACTCCTGCCTTTGAAACAGTTTTGTGCATCTGTATTAAACCATCTTCAGTTTTCCAATTTTTTTTTTGTTATTTGGACAGTAATTCTGGATGTGGTATTCCAACATCATTGGGATGAACACAAAATACCTGCAATTCTTTTTTTCCCTGTCTTTTAAATTGTTTTTTATTTATTTGAAAAAAAGCTTTTCATCACAATATCTTAGCATGTTAACTATGACAGCTGTTGTTTAGACCTTCTCTCAGTGTGAAGTGATGCCTTTGAGATCAGTGAAGTTACACTGAGGCCAGTGGAGATATGCGGATTTATTACAGTAGAAGTCTGGTCCCTATCTGTAGTTCTTTTGGCTTTAATGGATATCCAGCATTTATAGCTGTCGGGAGATGACTGAAAAAGCGATTGAAGAAAAAACTACGCTTCTGATGTTCTAAAAAGAGAAAATTGCTTGGAAGGTTCCTTTCTCCTCTTTATTATGTTTCATTCATGAGAATAATTGTGGGTATATTTAAATGTAAATTTTAGATGCAGTCAGATACTTCTAGATCCAAACACAACAGTGATGCCTAAGGAGAAGGAATGATTTAGAAAAGGAAACTGACGGGAAGCCTGGCACAAAATCAGACCCATATGTTATTTTTCACAATTGCCTTATTTAAGCTCTTTCCAAGATACACAGGGATGCATAGCAGAGCAGGGTGCAGCATTCGTGCAGCCCAAGGGTCACAGTGCCAGCCAGAAGTTGCACACGTACAGCTGGTTTTAAGTCACCCGGTGATTCTCCAGTCCTGTCTTTCTGTCTTTGAGGGTCTGCTCTCTGGTACTGGGGGAAACTAGTGATGAGTTGCTCAAAGTTTTTCCACTTGTTCAAGAGGAGCTGATAGGAGAATAGCAGGAAGCACCAACTGCACGCACTGCAGAAAAGCTCTTAAAAATACACCATTGACCATTTCTCACCATTGACTATTTCTCTTAGTGATTTTCCCAAGGACATCTCTGCCAAGCTTTTTACGTTGTCACAATTCCTTTTGTGAAGGATGATCAGAGTTTGTTGAAGTCAGTGGAAAGGTTTCCATTGAATCCGTATGACTTGCTGCCTCTGAGCTGGACAGATTTGCACCAATTGTCTTTTTGATGTTAGTATTGTATGGAAGGTTTGGACCTCAGTGATTTGTAATGGAAAAGGTTACCTACTGTGAGCACAGGAGTTAGAAAAGCAAGCTTTGAAGCGTCTCTCTTTCTTATCGTCTCTTAGTCGTGGTTTATTTTAGTTTTACTGGCAAGTGCTTCAATTTGGGAGCTGCCTGGGCCTGCTTGGGAGCTCTGATTCTGTCAGAGGAATGGTTCCTTGCTTGAAACACCTCACCCACATTTGACTAGCAGTGACTTGCTTTGGTGGCTCAATCCCAAATGCTGGAAAAGCAACCTTCTAGAGATATGGATGCAGTAGGCTATGTCCAAGACAATAATAGCAAGTCTTTTTTCTGTCTTGGCTTTTTCCCCTACTAGTGTTTTTTGTTCCGGAATTTTACTTGGAACCCCCAAGCTACCACTTTATTTATTTGTAAGAAAGCATGTCCTTTAACTCCATGCCCTACATCTATTTTTGTGCATAGTGCAGTTCCTTCGTAAGACACTGCACTAGCTTAATGCATTTCTACTGATAAAAAGGCCCTTAGTACACTTGTATGGACCTGTGTGCTCATACGTTTTTGTAGCAGAGGACTCTGCTTTCCTTTTGTGCTCTGACAGTTGATGGCTGGTGTGGTAACATGTATTATAACATCATACAAAGGCTATGTTCTAATGTAGGGACATTAACAAAGATTGTGAGTAATTAATTATCACTGCAATACTGCCAAAGTTTTGCCTATCAAAGCTGCAAACTCCTGTACTGGAAGAAAAACTTTCTCCTTATGGCCTGCCACTCTCCACCTTCTGCTCTATCCTGTGGCAAAGCCAGTTCCGTGCTTACTCATACAGATTATAAAGGGGTTCTGCCATTGTGGAATTGTCATTAAAACTTCACAGTGCAGTTATGCAGGAGGGCCAGATAAAGTGTGTGTGTCTCTGTGAAGCTAAATGAGATGGATTATGCCATGTAACTTCCCTTAGCCGTTCTGAATTTGTTTCTTGTGTCTCCTCAAAATATGTGATCACTCTGTACTTACTTCATCATCTTCTTCTCCACAACAGTCAGAATGGGACTTGCACAGTGTCCAGACGCCAGAACACCATCCAGGAGCTGTTGCAAAACTGTTCGGATTGCCTGATGCGCGCTGAGCTCATAGTACAACCCGTGAGTGCTTCTTGTTCTTCTTGTCAAAAGTGATTACGAATATTACAGGGAATTAATGCTGTGTTGTTATCTGGACTCACAGGCTCTGCTGCTTCATCTGTTCTCCCCTTTCAGCTGTTTGTGTGAGGCAACTGGGAGTGGAATAGCACACCTCCTTCCTAGATCTCTCTTTTCTTCCTGCAGTCAGCGTTCAGTAAAACTGAGTGAAATGCATGCAGTTAAGAAAAGGGGGACTTCTTTGTTAAAAAGAAAAAAAAAAATCCACCTTTCAAACAGATTATGCTGCATTTTATTTTTCAGTTTTAGATCAAGCCCACTGTCAGTGTAAACAGCTGTTCATAATGTTAGACCACTTATACTCTCTTAGTATGTCCTATAGAATATTGTCATAATTTTCTAGACCATAATGAACCAGAACCACTGTAGGAAAGACCTTCATTATCTTTATTTTTCCAAATGATTCCTGAAGAGGTATGTGCAACTAGATTAAAGTCTTCTTGACTGTTTCATCCCAAATGCATACAGGTGATCTTTGCTGTATGCTACACTGATATAAACCCATAGTGCCTGGGGGTAGGTTAGTCACTGACACGGGATTCAGGCCTGGAGAAATGTGGAATGTCCTCTGTTCCTGATGAAGTTAGAGGAGGTGCAGGGTGGTGAGTGCATCCTGCTGTT
The DNA here is from genome assembly GCF_037038585.1 of Patagioenas fasciata. Classification (NCBI taxonomy): domain Eukaryota; kingdom Metazoa; phylum Chordata; class Aves; order Columbiformes; family Columbidae; genus Patagioenas; species Patagioenas fasciata. Next base: position 92,260,027 of record NC_092521.1, read on the forward strand.
GAGGCCTCTGAGATGCAAAACTCATTTACAGTTCTGGCAGTAGGTGTGATTTAATGCACGCTTTTGGACCCTCTGTGGACAGAAAGATCTTTCAGAATGAACTCTGTGGTTAGCAGTTCATTTCCTTTTCAGAGACACAGCATGTGTGAGCATGTTTATATAAAAATCAATGCCAGGGTAAATACTGCCTCTTGTTAAGGATTAATATTATTCCAGTGAAGTTAAAAGAAAGTGATGTTGAGTTCCAACTTGGTGCCACAGCATGAATTACTTTGTTTTTTCTTCTTTTCTTTCTGAGGGACAAAGTGATGAGGTCCATCAACATTTTATTTGCAAAGTCAAATCACAGTTGGGTTATGTTTTGTTCAGCATGACTGTGTCAGTGTGGGATGAGATCAAAAAACCATGTCTTCCTGTTTGAAGCACCATGACCATGCTGGTCCACTGCACTTAGAAGGTGCATGGAGAATTTGCCTAGACTCTGGGTGATAAGGTGGGACACAAATATGGCGGGGCATGGAGCTAGTCCTGGGCAGACAAGGTGCAGTCTGTGTTTTTGCAGGGAGTGAAAGTCTTAGAACCTTAGGAAAACTTCTGAAAAATGAGGAACAATATCCACCAGCTCCTAGTATGACAGTGTTTTTCTTCTTGTCCTCTAAACACAAAAGCATAAAGTCTTAAAAACTTAGCATGCCATGTGAAGCCTTGAATCTGCTGAAATAGACATCAGTCAGGATATGCTGCTCTTTATGGGAAGGTTTGGTTAGTATTATGTTTTAATAATTTTATTTCATATTTTATTTGTAATAAGGAGCTTCCAATGTCTGTGGATCCTCTGTCAATTGACCGTCTGCCAGTTAAAACTATCAGTCAGAAATCTAGCAGTTGAAACCTGTCCCGCTTCTTAAAACTGATCAGTCCTCATAACATCTCTTTTAAAACAACCAAGCTGACACTTATGTGATGAATATTTAATTTAGTCTTCCATCTCTTTCTTTTTTGTGTGGTTTTTTGTTTGTTTGTTTTAGGAACTGAAATATGGGGATGGAGTCCAGATTAGAGGGAACAGAGATCTGGAAGACTGCTTTGCACAGGCAAATGACCAAATGGATATGCTGGATGGGCTGATCAGAGAGATGAGGCAGATGGGCCAACCCTGTGACATGTATCAGAAAAGGTATTGCCAGGGAAGAGTTGGGAGAGGGAATGTGGCTGATAAGTTTGTGTTGTCTCAAGTGCTCACCTTCCCTGGTGTTGTAGGATGTGACAGAAACGAATAAGGTGAAACTAAAAAAACTATGATTCTATAGATTTGGGGCAGGCTAACATGGAGAAGGGCCTCGCAGTAATAGATTTCTTACAGAATTTCACACCTTGCTTGTCTCTATGAAATTTTAGTCAGTATATTTTTTTCCACAGCCTTTCCATTCAGCACTTTGTTTTGAATAATTCATGCTCCAGTAGGAGAGATGAATTGCATTGTTTCCATGTTTTCTGCCTGTTTTCCTCATAGATGCTAAGTGGTTCCTTCCCTTTCAGGCTGCTTCAGCTTCAAGAGCAAATGCGTGCCCTGTACAAAGCCATCAGCGTTCCCCGTGCCAGGAGGGCCAGCTCCAAAGGCGGTGGTTGCTACTCCTCTCAGAGTGGCTCAGGCTGGGATGAGTACACGAAACGTGTCACAACTGAATGTTTAGGCTGGATGAGGCAACAGAAGGTAAATCTGTGCAAAACCCAGAGACAATGCTAAGACCTGGTGTTATTTATAAAAGTAGTGAAGTTTGGGTGCCAGTAGAAGATTAAAATTACATAAGAATGCTTGTCATATGTTACTCCAAATTCCTATTTATTTTTTTTTTTTCTCTTTTCAGTATTGTACATATAGTGGCTTTCCACTGAAATATGAACATGCATTTGGGGTCTTCTTTTGCAGAGGAATAAGTGTGGAAGTTAGCTTTGAAAGCTAAATGTGACACAGGTGCTAACATAACAAAAAGCATTGGCATGTTTGCATTAGAGATTATTAGGCTTGATATTTCCTTCCTTCAACAGATTTCCTTTATGATTCACATTTATTTTAACCCGTTACACAGGACCAGCCTCACGGATTTAACCATTGTCCAGTATTTTACAGTTGTTCTCCCCCTCTAATCTATCCTTATCACAGTGGGAGCCAGAAGGTAGAGCCGACTGCCACAGGAGTAGGCTTTCAGAAGTCACTGCCTGAAGTTGCCATCTGTTGCGTTTGCAGAGTAAATTTGCTTGTGCACAGCTGCCAGTGGTATAACCTGAAATAGAAAACACACATTGAGAGCACATAGTCTGGTGTTTTTTTTGTGCTGCTGAAGTGGAAGTTGCATATTTGTGGTTGGACAACCCTTTCTGAGAGATGCGTAGGGAGGGTTGAACAAGGTGGCTGAAGTTATGCTCTGCAGACTTCTTGTAAACTGAAATTGCAGTATTTTTATCTCTATTAGGTCGTTTAGTGATCCTGTCATTGTTATCTGCATGTGGTGTTTGCCAGGTGGCTGCTATGCAAACCAGATGAGCAGGGGAGAGCTCTGTATGGTTCCCGTATTTTTCTGAGAGTGCTTGTCATGGTCTAGTCTTCCAGTGCCCTCCCAGAGCATGGAGTGTTTTAGAGGCAGAAGGGGAAGTGGAGGTGCGCTCACTGAGTGGTAATGTTTACAAGCACTGTGTCCAGACAGCAACAGCAGATATGATTGCACTACACACTCTGTGGGAGGGCAGGCTGATCGTCAGACCTGCCGTGATTTGAGGAGTGATGCTGGACAGACACTGGGCACGCTTCCAACCATGAAAGACGGTGAACATGCTGCACCTTCCAAAGACGCCACGTGACACTGCTCAGACACCCCTTGCTAAGCACAGGCAACATAAGCAAGTGCTGTATAGCTGTGTTCCTACACAAAACCTCCTGTGAAAGTATAAGGTGCTCTCTCTCTCTCCCCCTTCTTCAGTCCCTAAGGCAAAGCCAAGGTGGGGCCAGTAAGCACTTAGCTCCCTGTTAGGCTTCTGAGGTTTTTTTAGGGAGAATTTATTTTGAACCTTACATTGTGCCTTGCTCTGTCTCATTACTTGCTCATAGTGGGACCAGGATAATGTTTCCCCTAGCAATGTGGTGAGACATGGGAAAAAGGTCTGGGCAGCTGTGCTTTTCTGCCAGATGGTTTACTCACAGGAGAATCAGGTGGTAGGAGGGTTGGTCAAATTTCCAGTGCAGAATGAGGGAAAACGCAGTGAAGTGCAGACAGCCTTTGTTCACATACTGGCTGCCAGCCGGGACTGCTGCTGTTGCTACAAACTCTTTAGACTGTTTAAATATAATGAGAAGGGTCAAAGTCCTGTAACTTTCAGATGGCTGAATGCAAAATGGTTTTGCTTCTTGGATCGTTTTCAACACTGCCTTTGAACCCCTACGCTTGAATGTGGTTTGAGCTTTATTGTCTTCTGTTGACTCATAGAGATTTGGCTCCAGGCTGGTAATTACCAAATTCAGTCCCAACCCAAGATTAAGATTCCTGTTTCTTTGCTGTGCGCGTGCGCAGACAGGCATTCAGACAGAGACGGAGTGTGTCTTTACAGTATAAAAGACAATTTGGAGTTTGAAGAGCTGAAATGTGAAGCAGTGGCTTTTAATATTTGAAAATAATGAAACAAAGAACTGCAGTCAGATAGTTTTTGAGTTAGTAATTATCCAGGTGTATTACTGTTTTTCAAAGGCTGTTCCTAGTGATTTTCACTTGGCATCTTACAATAAATGTTGCCAAAATGCAAGACAAACATCACTTTCTATAATAATTTCAGTTTATCTTATGCTTTTTCATTTAGTTTGACTCCATTTTACTGAAGTTATTGGAGTTTACATGAGTGTAATTAAATTGGAAGTGTGGTGTACTGGGCTACGGAACTTGACTCTGGGTATTTTCACATGAATTGCATGAATAGCATTGTTTGATAAAGTCATAATTTGTTTTTGGAGCGATAAGAATGTAACTGTACTGTAGAACATAAAAGAACAGATTGGTCCGAAGAACACAGATTAAAATACACTACTGAATGTGCATCATCTAGTCTAATTCTAAGCAACTTACATATTTTCCCTACTTTTTCTCCTGCTTTGGTAAATTGTTACATGGTTTAAGTGATTACAATTTTAAGGAATTGTCAACCCTTATTCTGAACTTGCCTTTATTAAGTATTACTCTCTACTGCATAGTCATGTTTCCTTCAGTCCAGTTCCTTTATGCTCTGGTTTAGATAATAATGTCGGAAATGAAAGTATGATTACTGTCTCTTTCTGCCAGGCTGAAATGGAGCTAGTGAAATGGGGGTTTGATGCAGCATCCATCGAGCAGCAAATTAGTGACCACAGGAGAACTCACAATGCCATTGGAGACTATCGCTGGCACCTGGACAAAGTCAAAACAGATCTGGTAATTACTGTCTTCCTTTACACATTGCTTAGTCTAGATTTATTATATTGGCTCGTGGGCGTTCCGCTATAAAAAGGAAAGCTGAATAGCTCATCTTCTCTTCAGAAAGCACTGGTGCCATGACAGGATCCACTTTCCACCTTAATATTTATTATTTCATGATTACTTTGTGTTACACTTCATTCTCCAGCATTTTAAAATGAAAATTTAGTAGCTATTTAACATCCTGTTGTTGTGTACCAAGGCTGACAAATAAATATTGCAATGTTTTTTGTGAGAAGAATGGATAAGAATTGATTGTTCTCAGTTCCTGCCTGGGCATATTAAAACATGAAAGTGAAAGAATAAAGGAGGTGCTTAGAGATAGGCTTGAGTAATGAGGGAATTTCTGTGAGAAATGCCCAAATTCTGGGCTAAGCTTAGAGCTTTTCTTAGATGTGGTGTTGCTTTTTTTTTTTTTTTTTTTTTTTCCACTTTTGAGGCTTCTGTTCCCCTCTGCATCTTGTGGTTGGAATAAAAAAAGTCACTGAAAATGCAGTGGTTAACTTCCTGTCCGATCAGCCCAGCTAGGTATAGGAGAGAGGAGGCTGACTTAATTCCTATTCTTCTTTTCTTTTAATTGCTCATATCGACAGGAAGAGGAAAAGGCACTCCATTCTGGAGCTCTCATCTCTCTGCCAGGCTGAAGAGTGAAAGGAGTGTTACTCCCTTTTCCCTTCTGCTCCCACTAGGAAAGGTGATAGTCTGGCCCTATGAAATACCAGTTCCAAGGTTGTGAGGTTCCTAGGGGTAGAAATAGACATAAGAACTGGAGCCTCCTGTTCACATCATAGTTTATACTACTTCACAATCTCTGAAGGTAGCTGTAGGATTAGCTGGTTCCCCACAACTGTGTAGGAGTTTGGTACAGAAAGAGATCCAGTTTCAGGAGCTCTTTTGGTATTACAGGGGTTATGTGCAACCTTGCTTATGTACTAAGTATCCCTGAGGGAAGTAAGTTTGTCCAAGCCTTGTTTTTATACTTCTTGTGGTCTTCCAGTGGTGCAGACAAGCTGCTCACCTGCGTCTCTTACAGACATTTGCAGATTGCTACCTGTAGTTATAATGTTATCACAGAATGTTAGGGATTGGAAGGGACCTTGAAAGATCATTTAGTCCAATGCCCCCACTGGAGCAGGAACACCTAGATGAGGTTACACAGGAAGGTGTCCAGGTGGGTTTTGAATGTCTCCAGAGTAGGAGACTCCACAACCTCCCTGGGCAGCCTGTTCCAGTGCTCTGATACCCTCACTGAGAAGAAGTTTCTTCTTAAATTTAAATGGAACCTCATGTGTTCCGGTTTATACGCATTGTCCCTTGTCCTATCATTGGTTGTCACTGAGAAGAGCCTGGCTCCATCCTCGTGACGCTCACCCTTTACATATTTATAAACATTAATGAGGTCACCCCTCAGTCTCCTCGTCTCCAAACTAAAGAGACCCAGCTCCCTCAGCCTTTCCTCATAAGGGAGATGCTCCACTCCCTTCATCATCTTTGTTGCCCTGCAATGGACTCTCTCCAGCAGTTCCCTGTCCTTCTTGAACTGAGGGGCCCAGAACTGGACACAATATTCTAGATGCGGTCTCACCAGGGCAGAGCAGAGAGAGAGGAGAACCTCTCTTGACCTTATGATACTGACACTGTAAAGAAAATGTCAGCAAATAGGCAACTTGTAGAAGGCTCACAAAATATTTACTGTCTCTGTTGCAGCGAGAGAAGGCTGCGGTTCATCAGCTGGAGGAAGAATACGAAGGACTGCTGGTGAGCATGAGATATGTTCATTTCTGATACCTTCTATGATGGATGCTCTTTTTGCTTTATTAACACCAATATGATATTCAAGGGACACTTCAGGTTTCAACAAAGTGACAGGTGCATATTGAAATAATTCTATTCAGTAGCAAACTGGCATTGCTTTGTAGTTTCTATAAGGTTCAGTTTGCATCGTGAATTTGAGATTGATTCATTACCTGGTATAGTGAATTGCCCTTACAAGGAAGTTTCTAGTTTGCACCTGGAGAAAGGAGTTGGTCACTTAGCAGGTGAAGAGTAGAACTCTCCCTCCATAATGGGAGTAAATGTAGCACTCAGAGGTGGGAATTACAACCAAATTCTGTGTAGGTCTGTGCATCTTCCCTGCTTGTCTGCAACACTTGTATTTGAAATGACTTTGAGAAGCTGCTGACTTCAGGTTCCCATTGTTCCATAAATCCAGACATGTTGCCCACTGTCTATGCTGTGCTCTTGGCTTCCCCCCTCCACCCAGCACAGGCATTTCTGTGTTTATGGCTTCTCATTTCTGGAATTCCTTGCAGAAATACTCCTTTGAGAGAATGGATCAGCTCCGTCAGTTCCAGAACCTCATCCAAGCCACCAGCAGAGAGATCATGTGGATCAATGACTGTGAGGAAGAGGAGCTTCTCTATGACTGGAGTGACAGGAACACTGACATTGCCAGGAAGCAGGAGGCCTTCTCTGTAAGACAGCTCAACCTCCTCATGCTCTCTTTTGGGATAGGGAGGGCGGAAGAGCCTGGCTCAGGGGGACTGATCACAGGATGGGCATTTCTTTACTCTTTTGAAGTTCCTGGGGACTTCTGTGAACATTTTTAGATTAAGTACTGTGTGACAATCTTTTGCATCAAGACTGGATATATATGGGAAGATGGTGCTCTCATTCAACCAGTTGTTTCTTTTGATCTTGGAAGCTGGCCTTATCAGCACAGTCTGCTGTGGACTGGTAGTCACGTGTAGTTTGTGCACACAGTCATTATGTTGACGTGCTAAACTAAGGGACTTGAATCGAGCAGTTTAATTCTCCCTGTTAGGACTATGTAGGGGTCAGAGGTCCCCGTATTTGGCCCTGATTGTCTGTCATCAGAAAGCAGAGCTATACCAGGAGGAGCTGCTCCCTTTCTTTGATGGTTTTGCCAGCAATACGTTGAACGCACAGTCAGAGGTAGTTTGTGCTGTTCCTTGTCCTTTGTGAGTACACCAGGAAATTGAACATGTGCATTTCTTTGACCAACTGATCACCAAATTGAAAAGGGACTGAAAGTTCACGCTATTTAGGAGGTACTTTTATTTATTTATTTATTTAAGTTCAGTTGTCCTGGATGTTGTAAGATGCTGTCCTTTTTGCTTCCATCATTCCTAGGAAAGACAGAACTTTGGGTGCTCTGCTCTGTGAGTGGCAAGCCTAGAGACTACATCTGAGATGATTGCACTTTTTTGATTTTACTGCCTTTTACTGCCTTTACACCAAACAGAATTACTACATAGTGTTATCAGGGATAATTTTACATTATCACAAATACATGGAAAATTTTAAGTAAATCATCCTATGCATCTTACGTTTGGGGGCTTGTTTAATGCTGTGCTTTGGTTGTTTAGAAACGCATGAGTGAACTGGAGCTTAAAGAAAAAGAACTCAACAAGCTAAAGCAAGAAAGTGACCAGCTAGTGCTCAACCAGCACCCTGCTTCAGACAAAATCGAGGTGAGTTAGACATTGTATGATTTCTCTTGCGCCTTTAGTTGCTACATGGAAAAAATTCTCAGTGAAAGTCCACAAATGAAATACTGCATTTGGACCTGGGAAGGGTTGGCAAGCTAAAAAACACGTCCATTTTTATCCAGCTTTATCGGCTGCTCTCATAAATGTTACTACCTTCCTCTACAAACCTGGCCACAATGGCTACAGGCTTCTCAAGAGCTATGGGGAGAGCTCTCATTGCTATCAAATTTGATGATAGATGCATGTAAAAATTAATATGAGGCTTAGGGAGTTGTCTGAGTATGTTGGAATTGCTGTATCTCATTTGCGTTGACTAAAGTGCAGTGGAATTTATGGTAGGAAGGCATTTGTTGTCGTTATTCTTCTGCTATCTTAGTTGGCATGTTTTGAAGAAAGCCACACCCTTTGAGGGTTTATATTTAATCCAGGTGCAAATACTTTCTGCAGCTGAAATTCATAGTACATTTCTACAGATTAGCCAAGACATTTTTGCTTTCACATTGTGGTGTACACTTACCTTTAAATTACAAAGGCTTCTGCAATTTGGAAAACCTCATTTCAATTAGAAATGCTGTAGCTGTTATAATTTTAAGAGTGCATAAGAACCTGAAACTGAAAGAAGCTAATAGGGAAAAAAAAAAGTCCTTTCTGCTTTTCAGAAAGACTGTTGTTGTGTTGTGTAGAATCAGCATGCATATTTCTTCTGTGGTCAGTTTCTGCCTTAAAGGAAAGATCCTTGTAAGCTCCAGTAGTGAAGTACAAGTTGTATGTAATTTTCTAAAGAATATACATGAGGACTACTTAAGAAGTTGGAAATTAAAAATAGCCATAATAAAAAGTCATGTTTGACAGTGTTTCTTGGGAGGAGGAGGAGGACGTAACGATTTGCAATTGAAATATTTTATTTGCATTACTGTTTGTGTATTTCACCCCTTTTTGTTCATGCACTTCAGGCTTTATGCTGATCAAACAAAATTCAAGTCATGAACAAATTTCTCTCTGTATCCCACAAGCAGATATTTAACTCATTTTCAGTTAGGCAGATGCTTGGTAGTTGGGAACTATTTGCATGAGTTACATTATTCTGATGTGCATGAATTTGTTTTAGCAGATTTTTCATTTGCATTTATGTGGAGCATAAATAGTTTTGCTTGAGTCTAGGTATGGGACAGAGGTAAGTATGGTGGTTTGAGTTCTGTATATTACTATTTTTGTTAGGCCTACATGGATACATTACAAACTCAGTGGAGCTGGATTCTTCAGATCACCAAGTGCATTGATGTTCATCTGAAAGAGAATGCAGCTTACTTTCAGGTGAGTAGTAACGTGGAAAACTCACACTACTTTTGTTATAAATGTGAATCCCATCACAGATATTTTTTCTGTACCAAAATCTTTATAAATTCGTGCACAATTATGCATAACACAGTTATGTGAATGCTACCATTCTACCAGATGTGAACTGGGATTTCCTATGAAAGGAATTAATTTATTTTTAGCAGACATTTTTAAGAGCTGTGTACAACTGAAATCACAACTTTTCTCCTGTAGTTCTTTGAAGAGGCCCAGTCCACAGAGAGCTACCTGAAAAACTTACAAGACTCCATCAGAAAGAAGTTCATCTGTGATAAGAGCATGTCACTGCCAACTTTGCTGGAGCAGATCAAAGAGCTGGAGGTAGTGTCACAGCCATCTGACAGGCTGTGTTCTGTTTTCCTTGGAAGTCAGTTGCCCTCTTCAGATACCAAATGTAAACCCAGGTGTACTGTGATGTTTAAATACAGAACTGTATGAACTTAAAACCGTAAGGGTATATTCTTGCCCGTTTCTTAGGAGAGACTACAAATGGATCAGTGTTGTTTTAACCTGTTTAATACTGTTTGGGAACTCTGATTTCTTTTTAAATCTGGAATGAGCCCAACAAATTACCAAGTTTCTGACATGCTAACACATTATAAAAAGGGAAGATTTTCATTCATAAGTGGCAGAATAGATTTTGCCTCGAAGGATAAGTACATTTAATAAATGATTCATCATGTCATTATATCACTGTAGTCTCTTTGAAAGGACTTAACTCAGCTTTTTAGCTAACTGTTTACTCATCATGAATTAGGTACTACAATTCCAAAGTGAATATAGTGCAGAAAAAATGCCCAGTGATGTGAAAGGGCAATTGATGAAGTCAGGTTCAAGAGTGTAGCTATTATTTTTTTTTGTTAGAATTCATGTTGTAATAGATTCTATTTATTATTGTGTTTCTTACAAGCCACTTTAGCCACATTGCAGATCTGTATGAAAAGCCTGCTCTGCAAGTTTTGTAAAATTTGCAGCTTGCCAGAGCTGCAGAGCTGCAAAGATACTTAGTTTGGTACTTCTGGTTTTTTTTGTTTGTGGTTTGGTTTTTTTTTTGGTGTGTGGGTGTTTTTTTTTTTTTTGGTGGTGTTTTTGTTTTTTGTGTGTGTTTGTTTTTTGTTGTTGTTTTTTTTTAAACTGCAGTTTTACATTATAGTCCATTTACATTATAGTCCAAATAGTCATCCCACTGGAGCTAAGGGAAGTTTACCTATCACAAGCTCCCAGTCTTAAGAAAGCAGTGGGAAGTAGAAGTGGTTTCTTCTTAGAATTAATTTTTAACATGCAATTGATTGTTGCAGAATGAACGAGAGAGAATTCTTGAATACAAGAGACAAGTGCAGAGTTTGGTGAATAAATCCAAGAAGATTGTGCAGCTGAAGCCACGCAACCCAGACTACCGAAGTAACAAGCCCATTATCCTGAAGGCTTTGTGTGACTACAAACAGGATCTGGTATTGTATTCCTTTTTAGCTGAGAATGAACATCATGTAAACTAGGACATGGCAAATAATTCAGTAAAGAAACTGCTGAGATGATAGGTGTAACCCCTTTGTCTGCTTTTGATCAACATTTAAATTTCTTGTACAAGAAAGTTCTGACTTTCTTGCGATTATGAATAAACAAGCTAGGTTCTAGTTGGCTAATAAGTCTAGTCAAAATTGTTAGTTCATTAGATAGTTTTACTCCTCATAGCTCAAATTAGCACAGAAAAGTCTCTTTGATAATAGGGTTAAAGTTCTACAGATGCTTCCCTGCATCTACACCTTTTTTTTGTGTGTGATTACTCACTTTTTCAGTGTCCCTCTGTGTCCTTAGGTCAACAGTTCATCTAACAAAAAGTGAGGAGTGTACAGTGAGTCATTGATATCCCCAGTTTTTTGCTGGATGGAGTATGAAATTGATGATGATGTTTCTTCTTCCTCAGTAGTGGGGCTGCTTGGATTTATTTCTGTATTTTTTCTTAACAGTAGGCTTAGATGTGTTTTTAGCCTGTGTGCTCTTTCTCTTCAAAGGTTCCGAACTACCCAGTTTTTCTGTTCTGTTATCTGTAACACTTGTTTTAACTGATTCACTAGGTTGCACTCTTATTGTGACCAGTAATTGACCACTGTGATTTGTGTTTACGATCTGAGGTTTCTGCTATCCACTCTGTCTGCACTTTTCCATACCACATTTTATTCCAGAGTCACAGAAGTTCAACCCACACAGAGTAACTGTTTGTAGTTACTATAAGCAAAACTAAACAAATTTAGGCAATGGTTACTGGACTGCTTGGCAATTGCTCATGCTTTAAGCAAGCTAAATTCTGCTCAGACGAAGCAGACAATTCTGGAGCCACTTCATGCTCAGATCAATGCAAAGCCCATGGCCTTTTACTAGTCATGGCAAAAATCCTACTTGCTGGCTGTAGAGGTGTGATGCAGGAAGAGTCCTGTCAAGATAAATGACAGGAGCCTCCCACTCTTGGATATGAGTGAGTTGTAACCTGTACTGTGGCTGCTCATTGTTAGGATTTCTGGCAGATGGGGCTGGTGGATCTAGCTCTGCCACACTCGCTCCCAGTCCCATCACTAGGCATCCTTATGCCTCCAGCTCACTGGCTTACAGCCATACATGGTTGCATAGTTCGCTGTGGTCATGTGTCCACATTGAGTCTTTGATGTTTGTCATGATAAGCCTCAAGTCTGATGATCAGCCAGACTGGCTCAGAGTGTTCTGTGGCTTTCACTTGGTTTTCCTGTGTTTTCTTCACATGGAAACCATATTCAGGCAGAAGGGGTTGATCTGTACTGGTCTTCCCTCAGTATGAAGCCAAGATGCACACCCAGACCTGGCAGCTGGGGAGCACTCCCACTTCTGTGATCTAGCCACTGTTCCTCAGACAAGGCGCTTGGCCTGGTGCCTTTGGATTGGGGGGCAAGAGTAAAACACATCTGCACACCTCACTTGTGAGGAAAAGTTGAGAGAACTGGTTTTGTTCAGGGTTGAGAAAAGAAGGCTTAGGGAAGACCTTATTACCATGTTCCAGTATTTAAAGAGTGGCTGCAAAGAAGATGGAGACTCCCTTTTTACAAGCAGTCACAGGGAAAATATGAGTGGTAATAGGTACAGGTTACTCCTGGGGAGATTCCAATTGGACACGAGCGAGAGTTTTCACAATGAGAACAATCAGCCATTGGAATAATCTCCCTAGGGAAGTAGTGGATTCCCCAACATAGGACACTTAAGATTCAGGTGCACAGGGTGCTGGGCCATCTTGTCTAGACTGTGGTTTTGCCAAGAAAGGTTGGACCAGATGATCCTTGAGGTCCCTTCCATCCTGGTATTCTATGATTCCTTGTGTGTCTCTCCTACAAACTCCATCTTACTTAACTAAAGAAAAAAATGTTCTGTATTCCTTACAGAAAACGGTGCGCAAAGGAGATGAATGTATCCTGAAGGACAATAATGAGCGCAGCAAGTGGCTGGTGACTGGCCCTGGAGGAGTGGATATGCTGGTGCCATCTGTTAGTCTTATCATTCCACCCCCCAATCCATTAGCAGTGGATCTTGCTACCAAGTGAGTTGCTGCCTGGGTTTGGGCACCTACCACAGGGAGCAGATAGAGTTTGCTCAAAATAGCAACGAGCCACAAAATCTGGTCTGTGCCTTGATCGGACTGCCCACTCACCCTGTAAGGATGGGGCATTAGAGACTAGACACTTGAGGAAATTCACTTCAGTGAAGCTTCCTAGGATTTACGTTGGGATCTAAAAATATTTGAAACTTAACTTTTACAAGGTTTTTCTCATCTCTAATAATGGAAGTCATAGATAAATTGACTTTCAAGATGCAGAGAACAAGCCTTAACACAGTCCACATCTGGTGGATGTTTCTTGGGATGTTCTGTAGCTATGCTACAAGGACAGACGTGTTTTGACCATGGAATTTCTTTTCTCATTTCAGAATTGAGCAGTACTATGAAGCTATTTTAGCTTTGTGGAACCAGCTGTATATCAACATGAAGAGCCTGGTATCTTGGCATTATTGCATGATCGACATTGAGAAAATCAGAGCAATGACTATTGCCAAGGTGAGACTCCAGCTGGCCTTACCTGTAGACCAGTGACATCCATGACCTGGCCTCTGCTGTCCCAAACAATGCTTTCTGTATCCTGTGCAGATGTATGTTCTGCAAAACCATGGGCTTTCCTTTTGCTGGGTTGCACAATTAGTTATATAAGAAAGCTGTTGTCTTATTAAGGGAGAAGCAAAATGCTTTCCCATTCAAACATGTGGGTAAACAGGAAGATTAGCTAAGGGGATTTATTACACACTTGCTGTACTTGTTCCCACTATGCAAAGGTATGGATAGACAGACTAATCTTAAGTTATGAAATTATTATAACAAGAATAGTTTAACTCAAAGGGCATTATTAGCACCATACTTTTAGAGGCAGCCCAGGTAGGTTTTATTCTAAACTGCAATTCCTTTTTTTTTTATATATATAGGTGTATTAGCTTGTTCCTTAATGATTAACTCGTCATAAAGCTTCCAAATTGCTCCTTTTTTCAAAGTTATTTTCTTCCCCATTTCAGCTGAAAACAATGCGTAAGGAAGATTACCAAAAAATAATAACTGACCTAGAGATCCATTATCAAGAATTCCTCAGAAACAGCCAAGGCTCAGAGATGTTTGGTGATGAAGACAAACGAAAGATCCAGACTCAGTTCACTGATGCTCAGAAGCACTACCAAACCTTGATTATACAACTGCCCAATCAACCACGGCAGCCACAAACAGGTTTGTCATCCTCCTGCTTTTTGTAGAGATTGGACTGCTGTGGTTTCTTTGTTCAGAGGGTGGATGGTGGTGCATTCTTTTTCTGTGAAAATATTCTCGTAAACATATGAATGGAAACATGTTCAAGAATTGGACTGCTGTCTCCCAGCATAACAAAACTGGCCATGCACAGGGGAGAGTATGTTTTATTCTTCCTTCCTTTGGTGTGAATCTGGAAATAGTCCTCTGAAGTTCATGGAACTTGCTGGGAAAATGAGGAATTTAGTCCATCTGATATGTCTTCAGTTATTAGGAAGCAAAGTCTCACTGCTGCCTTTCAGGCAGGAGTGATTTCATTCCTTGAAACAGCGGCATAAGGGCCCAGATCCTCCACCTGCTCTCAGTTCTACAGATCACCTCAGTGCTTTGTTCACTTGGGCAGTACGTTGATTTTCTGTATATCAGTGCCCAGTTCTTTGGCAGTTGACATTTACTCAATTCATTTTACAGTGGTCCCAACTGAGTGCTGTCCTGTGAATTCCTCAAGCACCATTATTGTTAATGAGAGAAACCGAGAACATGAGAAGCAGGAGGCCTGGCTGCTGATGGAGCTTCAGAAACTTCGGCGTCAGATTGAAGCTTCTGAGATTCGGATGGTTCAAAAAACTCCTCTTGGAGTGGATCAAGGGGCTATGCATGACTTTTCAGTCAGAATAAAGGATTTAGAGGTAACTGTGAATGTTTTTCTTTGAGCATCTCAAGCTCAGCATGACTCTTTGCCACAGAGCATACTGCATTTGTGTTTCTGGTCAGCTGGGAAGGACACACATCCTGTGCAAAAAATTCTCAACTGGAAGCTAATCATGATTATTTGGATTGGAGTTTAGCTCCTAAGTAGAAAAAGTTGACTCTTGGATTTTAGAAGTCAAATTCTGTCAAGCAAAGAATACAGAAAGCCTGATGTCAAGTGGACCTGAGCTCATGTTAAGCCTCATCCAGGTTAATGCAGTATTAAAATCCTTTTGCACAGACCCCTTTTACCACCTGCCTCTGAAGTGCTGTCTGTGGGATGCAGCGTGGTTACATGAGGCTTACAGACCCACTCCCTTGCCCAGTTCTTAAGATCTGAAGGGAGACTGGAGAGAGAAGATGAGTAAGAAAAGAGAACAGGTTCAGCATATGAGAAATTCCCCCGAGGCAATGAAGTTGCAAAGGTCTTAAGAGCAGAAGGACCTTGGCAAGTCTACTAAGTGCAGTAGGCAGCTGGCAGTAAAGCGCTCTGCTTTTGGCAGAGCTGAGTTTCGGAGTGGATGAAGTGCGCAAAACAAGTATTACGTGTTGTGGACTGTGTGCAGAAAAGAAACTGCCCAATGTTACTTACATTGAAGAAAGCAAGCTCAGGCACCGCTTCAGTCCTCAATCAAGCTGGTTAGATAAAAGCAGACTGTTTGGATAAGGAGACCAATTGCATATGTGCTGTAGGATCATCATTCAGCCATCAAAAATGTGTAAATTGGGCATTCTCTTTCCTTAGGGTGTGCAGAATGACTCTCAAATAATGGCTGAAACCCTCAATAAGCATAAGGACTTGCTGCCTAACTTCAGAGGCTCTGAGAAGTATGTGTACTTGCAGTCAGAGATAAGTGCCCTGTTTCAAAAACTGGAAAATATTAATGGTGTTTCTGCTGGCTACTTAGACAGGTAAGAAAATTGAGGTTATAGAAATAAATAATTCACTTTCTTCCATAATTCTTAGTCCAGAAACATTATTTTCTGCAAATGATGTACGTGTGGATAGAAACAGACACTTATGTGAATTTCTTCTCTTTTCTGGAAGACTTAATAAAAAGGGGAAAAAAATTGGTATCTCTGAAATTTCTTCTTTATTGTATATTCTCTTTAACTAATGATCTGCGATTAATTAGAAATAGCACCTTTCCTGCCTCAGTCCATAACGGATTTGTTTTGTATTTTTTATTTTAGCTTGAATGCACTGAGGTGTCTGCTCCAGATTATTCTACAAACAGAAGATGTGATCAGAGTTTTTGAAGTCAGACTGTCTGAAGAGGAGACTGTTCCTTTGGATCTTGATAAAGTGGAGGCTTATCGGGCTTGTCTGAAGGTGAGAGGCCAAGACCCAAGAACACAGCAAGGCAAAATTCATAGCTGCCAGTACTGGTCTATTGAGCTGGGTGAAACCCTTCTGAAACTGCAGGAGATTGAAATGCTGATCTTGTTGTATTTTATGACGTAGACATACAGTGCTTTTGCAAATTATTGGAAAGAATGTACAGGTTACTACTTCCTCCATCCCCTGGTTGTTGCTGCCCCCACAGCAAAGCCAGTGACGTAGAATGTCTCCATGATGCATTTCTGTACAAAATTATCTGTATTTACTTGTATAACTTATGAAACTGGATTTGAAGGCAATATCTCCTTTCTTGCAAAGACTTGTTAATTGCCCTTGTTGTCATCTAGTTGTAACAAGTAAATTTGAGTATTACTGTGTGTCCCGGTTTTCACACAGAGTCCATTTCAAATCTTACAGTGTGAACTATCCATCCTGTACAAGGGGAGCAGGCAAAGAAGAACTGCTATGCTGAGCACAGAGTTGGCTTGCAGAACAAGTCTTTATCGGGCGTTGAGCTGGTCCTTTTGTGCACTGCATGCCTTCGGGAGAATAGGGACTCTTTCATTCTTTCCTGTTCTCAGGCGTAGTAGGGAAAAAGTATGCAGAAGTGGAACACCACCAGGTTACCTTTTTATCATGTTAAATGAGAGCTGCAGTTCAGTTGCTGGGAGTTGCTCTTTGCTGGTGTAAATTTGAGCTACGCACACACAAAGCATGAGTGTATGATCAAAGGATCCAGTCATCCCCGTGCAAAGCAGACCACTGCCTGCACTGTGTATGCCATTTGGTGATACCCCACAGTATGCAAGTATGTGCATACAAACAAGTGTGTGTGCAAGGAAACATATCCATGGAAGATGTTTATAAAAACGTAAACAGGAAAAAAAAGAAAGCTGTGCAGATGTTTTAGATAACATTTAAAAACTTGATCTGTCAATCTGGAGGCTTGAATCCACAGCTGTTGCAAGTGCAGGAGTCTTTTGTACTTCAGTGAAATTTTCTAGTCAATTGTTTCAGGAACAAGCAAGGCAGGCTCTTCCCTGTTTTTTTGGTAACTGCTCTACATAGTTTCGAGAAATAAAAATGTTACCTAAGAATATGACAGCACAGGGCTTCGGTTTAGCAAATTGTTTAAGAGTGAGTCTAAGTTTTAACACATTCTTGTCAAACTCTGTTTACCAAAATAGGTGTTTCACTTTAACTATATGAAGTCCAGCTGACATCAGTGCACATACCTTACTGAATTAGAATAAAAATCTTTAGATACCAACACACTGTGCATGCTGTTGATGGTTAAATTTGAGTACTCTCTGAAGAACAAAATGTATGACAGCATTTTGTTTTTTTTCTAGAAAATGAAAGCAGACCTAAACATGAAAAAGTCACTACTGAATGCCCTGGAAAACGAGCTGCAGAAAACACTTCAGATTCACTCACAGTCTTGCCAGTCATACACCCTGTATGACATGGACCTTGGAAAATTCAGTGACAAAGTTACCCAGCTAATAGACCGCTGGCAGAGAGCTGAAAAGCAGATAGATAACAGGTTTGCTCATATTTCCTAACAGCTTCTTCCTTATTGCTATTGCTAAGACCATCTTAACAGTGAGTCTGAAAGAACTGATGTGCGTGAATCATTACTTCCAGAGGACAAATGATGACTTCAGGGCAGTAAGAGTAGAGCAACTGTGAATAGGTTGAACATACTTTAAAAGGGATTGTGTAAGACCAAGCAGGAAAATGTAGCTAGTCATGTAAATGTATAACCTAAGTGCTAAGGAGTTGTTCTAATTTTTTTCAGTTCTTGCTAATGTTCTTGTATTAAGTACTTCCAGCCAGGATTTTCCCCCTTGAACAAAGCAACCATGCTGAATACCCTATTCCTGAGGGTTAAAAAAGTAACACTGACAATTAAGTAAAAAAATCACAATTATTTTTCTAATGCTTCCTTGAACTGAAGGCATGTTCTGATTGTTTGTGGGTTTTTTTGGAGTGTTTGTTTATTTTGTTTTTACTTCAGATCAGAATCTAGTCCCATTAATAAAAATTGCTGGTTGTTTTGGTGTAAATTTAGAACAAGAGAACTGAAGTCAGTGAACTTGATTCTTACCACTGCAAAGTTTTATCCACCCTTGCTTAGTTGACAGGAAGTGCCAGCCTCTGGATATTGCAGAGTTACTCAGAAGTGAGGCACTAAAAACACATGTTGGGTGACTAATAACCACTACAATTCTCATATATTTGAAATTTTTGTTCAGAATCTCCTTTTAGAGCTTCCCATAGTTTTACCTAGTTTATTACTGTCTTGTTTCTGAAAAATATTTGAAGAGGGAGAAAGAGAATGCACTTTCCATTTTGACAGTTTTCCCTCTTTTTTTCTAGATCATGGGATTTAGAAAGGCAAATCAAACAGCTGAAAACTTACAGAGATCTCTACCAGGCTCTTTGCAAATGGATCTGTGATGCCAAGCGCAGGCAAGATTCTATTGAGTCCATGAAGCTGTGTGATTGCAACACTATCATGAGATATCTACATGATCAGAAGGTATGCAGCACCTGAATGAGTTGTCTTCAGTTATCTGGATTTTAAATTGTTTTGCTGTTCAGAAAATAACTGTATCAATGCAATCTGCAGTACAGTGGCCTGTTTTGAATTATGAAGTACACAAGCTACCAAAAACCATCAGATGTCTAAAATGCAGGAGAGAGGAAATATTATTATCCTCATTTTCTGTCAGCACTGCTACAGATTATGAACAAGACCAGTTTTGGCTCCTACGCAATCACTGACACTTTTACACATCAGCTTTGAATTAAATCAAGGGACTGTATGGTGGTGTAACTCATGTGGCAAATTATAGCACAAAAATAAAAAGTGAGGAAATACATCTAAGCTAAAGTCAGTGAACTGTCCCTCCCCAGCTCTGAGGCTTGCTCAGTTGCTAGGTGTTTTTTCTGAGAACAACCTTCTCATGCACAGAGAGCTTGCCATTGTGAAAACTGCGCGGCTACAGGTCATTTCAGGTCTCAGCCTCTGGGATGGCAGTGGTCTCATCCTGCAGGTGCCTTCTGATGGAAGCAGCATGTACAGGAGGAAATACTGGGAAATCCCGAGGGACTGCTTCACAGCTCACTTTTTTTCTTGACAGAATTTGCACAGTGAAATCTGTGGGAAGCGAGACAAAGTTGAGGAGCTTCTCAAGCATGCAGATCAGTGCTCAGCTGCAATTAAGGTACTTGGATTTCAGCATTTTTATGGGGTGTGGTTTCTCATGGTCAGGCGCATCCCATTGTGTCTACTCGGCTGGCAGGTGAAATGTCAGCTCCCTGATGTGTGTGTGCAGAAATTCCTGGGGTCAAGCACTTGTGTGTACAAAATATAATGAAAGCAATTTGAGTACTTGCTACCTGAAGACCACAGGATGATGCAGGTGATACCACTGAGAGCTTTTATTCAGCAGAATCAAAGCCTTCTTCTGGCCAGGCCAAACTTTCCAGTTCACATGTTAAAAAAATAAGGGAGTAGAGAACAGATTGTTAGCTTAAGAATTAGGTCTAAATAGGATCTGGTGTGGGAGGCAAGACAAATGCAGATTAGCACGAGGAATTGTGTGCGATAGCCATGAAAAACAATAAAATATTCAGGGATATGGTATTTTCATTTTTATGTCACCTTTATATCCGAGCTTTCTCCAGCTCAATCTCACTTTCTGTGACAATGATCTTGCTATATGCATGATATGGCATATGTGGTATTAAAGAGGTGCAGAGACAGTTATTTCTGGTGAAGTTTTGTTTGATAACAGTACCTAGGGCAGTTGCTCCCATGAATCTTTTTCAGCTCTGGGTAGCCCTCAACTAACAGAAACACATATATTCCCTTTTTTGTAAAATGTTTTTTCTCTTTTTCCCTTTGTCATTCTCCTCTGTGAGTCTCCACATAGCCAGAGATATAAACAAGGGAAAATGTAGCTTTTTATTAATAAAACCAAAACAACCCCAAAGCTTAATTTGCATTTTGGGAAATCCAGATTCCCAGACAGGTCCTTGGCAGTTGCTAAATGGGTCTTGCCTTTCCCTGTTGTTTTACAGGATTATGAACTACAGGTTGCTTCCTACAGTTCTGGATTAGAAACGTTGCTCAACATACCTATCAAGAAAAGTGTGGTTCAGTCTCCTGCAGTGCTGATTTTACAAGAGGTATTGCTCTTTCCTCCCCATCAGTCTTCTGAATACATTTGTTTGTCCGTGTGAGCCATTGTGAGTCATGTCCAGGTGTATTTGAATAATTAGCACTGTCATTGGTAATGTGTGCTGAGCACATAAACACAAGGAATTAGTGCAGAATAGTCACTGTGCTGTAAAATCATACTTGGGCTCAGTAGATTAGCCCTTAAAAATTTGCCTCATTCCTATTCAATGTCCATGGTATACATACTGTGAGAAAGTAGGATTCATGCCCCAAGTGGTTTAGTTACTTTCAACCTGGGAATTAACCACTATTAAAAGTTTAACTTAGATTACTTGTGACTGTCAGACAGGAAGAGCATGATGAACCAGGGGATGAAGACTTGGATTTAATATCACATCAGCCATAGGGGAAAATAATATTGAAAAAGAAGGTGTGGGTTTATCAGAAGGGAGAATTTATACGTGTAGGGTCCCCAGAAAGTCATCTGAATTTGTAAGGAGGATAATTCACTTGTTACTTGGTAAAGTGATGTGTTTCTCAAGTGCATTGAAAACCTTTCAGTGATCTGAGACAGGTATGTTCACTCTATAGTACAAGCTACTAACAATTCTCTTTCTTTTCAAGGCTAGCGAGGCTCAGTCTCGCTACATAGAGCTTCTTACAAGATCAGGAGATTATTACAGATTCTTAAGTGAAATGCTAAAGAGCATGGAGGACTTGAAGGTAATCTGACTTTTATTTTCTTTACCTTCTATTTTTATCACATGATAGCAAGCTGTCGCTGCTCGAAGACTTTCTGCTTTATTACAGTGCAAAACAGCCCACCAAACAAAATCCTGAGATCAGGGGTGTACCATGAGGGAAGTATATAAGCAGTTTCATGAACCATTTTTCCAAGAGTACAATATCTTGCAAAGTTACCGCTAAGGTCATGTGTGAGGTGGAGAACACTGGCCTTCTTGGCAAACAGGAGGTGCTTATCAAAGCATGGAGGAGGTCCGTCTCTGCCAATCACAGCCTTGTCCTCAGTGAAAGCAGAGTTATCTCAGTGCTGAAACCTTGCTCCTCATGGTTCAGGGGCCACACTTAATTTCAAGCCATATCTAAAGTGTTTCAAATGGAGTAACTTCTGATTTGATACCGTTCAGTGGAAACAGGTGCATTTAGGAGGTCACATCTATGGAATGTGAATCACCTGTTTGAATTTTGTGGAGGTTCTAAAGAAGGCTATTTAGTACTTTCCTGGTTAACTCTTGCTACATCAGATTTTACTATCTGTACTGTATGTCCCTCCCCCCATCAAGTACCATTTCCCCTCCAAAAGTCATTATGCTGATTTCTGAATAACATTTGACTCTGAATAAATAAGGATTCAAGAATTTGTGTTGATGACATTAAGTAGGAAAGGATTTTGAGCTCTTGTTGAAGCAGAGAAAAATAACTTTGAGTTGTCAGTGTTACAAATGTATACTGTATTGCATGTGATGATTTTGAAACAGCTATCACAAGTGTTCAAGTGGTTTTTTTTGTTTGTTTTTCTGCTATCATTTTGCAGATGAAAAACACAAAAATTGAACTTCTGGAAGAAGAACTTAGGCTTGCCAGGGATTCCAATTCAGAGACAAGCAACAAACATAAATTCCTGGAGCAAAATCTGCAGAAATACCAGATGGACGTTTCTCAACTCAAGGCAAAGCTGATGAGTTTGGAGGAGATGAAAAGACAAGCTGAAATGGATGGAAATTCTGCTAAGCAAAACCTGGACAAATGCTATGCCCAAATAAAGGATCTAAATGACAGAATAACCAGGCTGACTTATGAGATTGAAGATGAGAAAAGGAAAAGGAAGTTGCTGGAGGATAGATACGAGCAGCAGAAGAATGACTATGACCAACTGCAGAAAACAAGACAAAATGAGAAAGACAGCCTTGGTTGGCAAAAATTAGAGTCTGAGAAGGTCATCAAGGAGAAGGAGTACGAGATAGAAAGATTAAGAGTTCTTCTTCAGGACGAAGGCACACGGAAGAGGGAGTATGAAAATGAGCTGGCTAAGGTAAGAAACCAGTTTAGCGAGGAGATGAGTAATTTAAAGAACAAGTATGAAACAGAAATTAATATTAAGAAGACCACGATCCAGCAGATAGCTGCACAGAAAGATGATGATGCAAAAGGCCTCAGAGCCCAGGTTGACAGACTGACAAGAGAAAACAGAGACCTTAAGGATGAGATTGTGAGGCTGAACGATGCCATTCTGCAAACCACAGATCAACGAAGGAGAGCAGAAGAAGATGCTCTTCAGCAGAAGGCTTGCAGTTCTGAAGTGTCACAGCAGAAGCATCAGTTAGAGCTGGAGCTGAAACAGATCATTCAGCTTCGTGGTGAAGACAACTCAAGATACAAGCAGGCTCTCGAGGAGGCTGCCTCAACTATTCAGGATAAAACTAAGGAGCTGGAAAGGCTAAAGATTCAGCTTCAGGAAGAGGCTAAAAGCCGATGGGAACTTGAGAATGAATTGGCTAAGGTAAGGAACAGTTATGATGAGGAAATTATTAGTTTAAAAAACAAATATGAAACTGAGATTAATATCACAAAGACCACCATTCACCAGGTCACCATGCAAAAGGAAGAGGACACAAATAATTATAGAACACAGCTTGATAATGCCATGAGAGAAAACAGGAATTTATGTGAGGAAATTAGGAGACTGAAGAATACAATAAGTCAGACAACTGATAATCTGCGGAAAATAGAAGAGAATGCTCAACAGCAAAAGGCAGCTGGCTCAGAGCTGTCTCAGAAGAAACAGCAGCTGGAGATTGAGCTAAAACAAGTTATTCAGAGGCACTCTGATGAAAGCATGCGGTACAAACAGTCGCTTGATGATGCTTCTAAGACCATTAAGGAAAGAAACAAAGAGATTGAAAGGCTGAGAAAGTTGTTGGATGTAGAAACAAGTCAGAGAAAAGAAATAGAGGATGAGAACAGTCAGTTAAAACGAGTCCAGTTTGACCTGCAAAAAGCGAACACGAGTGCTACGGAGACTATTAACAAGCTGAGGATCCAGGAGCAGGAACTGGCCAGACTGAAAATTGACTATGAAAGAGTCTCGCAAGAGAAAAAAGGCAGGGATCAAGAAAGTGCAAAGTTCCAGAGCACCGTAAAAGACTTGCAGATCCAGAAACATAAGCTGGAGGAGGAACTTTGCAGGCAGAATAAAAATTTAATGGACGAGACATCCAGGAGGAAGAAACTGGAGGAGGAAATCGAAGGCATGAGGAGATCTCTCAGAGAGCAATCGGTTAAAATAACTAATCTCACACAGCAGATAGAGGAAGTGTCTATTGTAAAGAAGAGGAATGAAGATGACCTTAGACACCAAAGAGAAGTATTAGATGGTCATGTGAGAGAGAAGCAGAGATACATGGAGGAGATAAGAAAATGCACATCTGATATTGAGACTTTACGCCGTCAGTTGGTCCAAGAACAGGAGCAATTAAAACAGGCTCACCTACGAAACGAGCACTTACAGAAAACCTCTGAGGAAAAAAGCAAAAACTTGAATGAGTGCAAAATAGAAATTGAAAGGCTTCAGTCTCTCACTGAGAACCTAACCAAGGAACACTTGTTACTGGAGGAGGAGCTGCGAAATGTTAGATTGGAGTATGATGACCTCAGAATGGTCAGAAGTGAAGTTGATGAGAAAAATACTGCCATTGCTGAACTAAAGAATCAGCTTCAGACGAGCAGCAAGCAAACCCTGGAACTTCAGGGCTTGATTAATGATTTACACAAAGAAAGGGAAAAATTGAGACAGGAAATTGAAAAATTCCAAAAGCAAGCTCTAGAGGTATTCACACATATTTTGATCCCAGCTTTACTGTCTCTCACATATATAATTAATTGCAGTGTCCATTTGAATCAACTTAATTCACACTTTGCTGTTTAAGTTCACTGTACTTGTGACTAATCTCCTTTATGACCCTTCCCCTTGCTCATTTTTTAAACAAAAATGACAGGATTTGGCCACTTTCTTAGCCTCTTTACTCCCAGGGAGCTGTACTAGGGAGCCATAAGCTGTCTTACCATCAAGCTGAGCCTTGCCCTCAGCCCTCGCCCCAGGAGAAACCCTGGGCCTGTGCCAGTCTCCACCAAACCGTGCTGGGGGAAGAGGAGAGTACACGGAGTACCGCTGTGCTTTAGCTGTACCCTGCTGGCTGTGTGCTTCCTCAGGCTGTCTCAGCCAGGATGGGTAACGCAGTCCTTTGGGACTGACCCAAGTGCTATCACAGACTAAACCAGCTAAAAACCCCAGAACCAACAAGCTGTCAAAGTGCTGCTTAGCTGGGTAAGGTGTCGACTACAGGTGAGGATTAAAGATGATGTTGTCAGCTGTACCTAAGGTGCTGAAAGCCTGCATTTCATTGACTCTTTTGGGGATTTATGTTCCTAAGTCAGTAAGGGCATTGCAAATTTTACCATTGGGCCTTATTTCTTAAACTTGAGGCGACAGCATAAACAAGTTAAAGAAAACATTTTTTCGTATTTAATTCTTCTGTCTGCCACTCTTTGAATATATACAAGTGAGTACTTGTAAAGATGTTTCTTTGCTTTTTCCTATACTTGCCCTTTATATTTCTTTTCTGATTCCCATTCTCAGCTATTTTTCCTTAATTCAGTTTTTTTCCTTTATTTGAGAAACTTCAGTACTGTTTTTTTTAAAAACTAACATTTAGGATTATCTGACATCTGTGCATATATATATATATGCATGTGTTACAAATACAACCTTATATTCTGTTTAATATGGAATACATACAAATGTGCATGCTTGTAGTTGTTTGTATATGTGTGTAGATATATGAAGACATCTAGCGAATTAAAATGTAAAGCAACACAGGTAAAATTGTTTGGAGTAACATGTGAAACTAATAGTAAACTGAAAACTGAGTAATATTTCCTTTTTATCCAAGTATGACCAGTCCTTAACTGACACAAATTCAACCAGGTTAGGAGGACTGTGCCATGATACATCTGCTGAGTATCAGACTCTTAATGAGTCTTGAATGCTCTCTGTGTGCACAGATGTACTGTGAGAAGTATTAAAAAATTATAAAGAACTAAGTAAGTCAGCAGAAAATCAAGGCTATGGGTAACAGAATGGAGTCTCCATAGGTGCTAGAGACACTGTCAGTGAAAGGACAATGTACCTTCACTGGTTTATGAGTATCCATCGTTTTAGGTAAGACACTGCTATGACTGGAGTGTTTTCCATTGGCAGCTTGCTGCAGGTTAAATGACAGGCTGAAGAACATTGTAAGTGAAGAGCATAACTCTAAAGAGCATAAACTCTAACCATCCTCTCTTGGTTTATTTCTTCTTTAAAACTGTAGGCATCCAATAGAATTCAAGAATCCAAAAATCAATATACTCACCTTATGCAAGAAAGAGAAACTTTGCTGATAAAAATGAGTGCTTTGGAGCAAGACAAAGCCAGGCTGCAGAGATTAGAAGAGGAGCTGAACCGCTTGAAAGTTACCCTGGAATCGGAGTCTCGTTTGAAGCAACGTCTGGAAAGTGAGAAGCAACAAATCCTGAATGACCTCAATCAGTGGAAGAGCCAGCACTCCCGGACAGAAGAATCCATGAGGAAGATCCAGTGTGAGAGAGAGAAGAGTGAGAGGGAGAAGAACAGCCTGAGGAGCGAGATTGAAAGGCTGCAGATGGAGATCAAACGGATTGAGGAGAGATATCGGTGCAAACTGGAAGAGACTGCTGTCAAAAGCCAGTCAGAATTGGAGTCTGAGCGTCTCAGGCTGCAAAGAGAGATTGAGAAACTCAAGCAACGCCCGTATGGGTCCCACAGATCTACGCAGACTGAAGAAGACTTTTGTATTGATGCCTCCAAGTTGCTGTTCAGTGGGCTGCGGAAGAAGGTTACAGCAATGCAGCTGTATGAGTGTCAACTGATAGACAAACTCACACTGGATAAACTGCTGAAGGGGCAGCGGTCAGTGGAAGAAGTTGCGGCTGACATTGAACCGTACCTCAAAGGGGCAGGTGCTATTGCAGGAGTGTCTCTGTCACCCAGGCAGAAGTACTCCTTCGTCGAAGCCAAACGGAATCAGCTGCTTACAGCAGAAAACGCGGTCCTGCTCCTAGAAGCCCAGGCAGCAACAGGAGGTGTGATAGACCCACACAGAAACGAGATACTAACAGTGGACAGTGCTATCGCCAGAGATCTGATCGACTTTGATGACAGAGAGCAAATCTATACTGCAGAAAAGGCTATTACAGGCTTTAAAGATCCTTTCTCGGGCAAAACCGTGCCAGTATCTGAAGCCATCAAGAAAAACTTAGTTGACAGAGAAACTGGGATTCGTCTGCTTGAAGCCCAGCTGGCTGTAGGAGGGATCGTTGATCCTGTCAACAGTGTTTTCCTACCCAAAGATATAGCATTATCTCGTGGCTTGATTGACAAAGACCTGTACAGGATCCTAAACAACTGCCAAGGCACTACAAAGAACTTCATTGATCCCACCACTAAAAAAGCAGTCACTTACATGCAGTTGAAGGAAAAATGTAGGATTGAACCACACACTGGTCTGCTTCTCCTCCCAGTGCAGAAGAGGAGTATGTCATTCCAAGGGATCAGGCAGCCCGTCTCAGCAGATGCACTGCTCGAGGCTGGAATTATTAAGGAATCAACAAGGAATGACTTGGAAAGAGGTGCAATTACAGTGGAAGAAGTGAGTGAGAGAATTATTGATTTCCTTCAGGGCTCCAGCTGTATTGCTGGTATCTACAATGAGGCTACCAAAGAGAAACTTGGCATTTACCAGGCTATGAAAATAGGTTTGGTTAGACCAGGGACAGCCCTTGAACTCCTAGAAGCTCAGGCAGCCACAGGGTTCATCGTGGATCCTGTCAGCAATGTGAGGCTGACCGTTGAAGAAGCTTACAAAAGAGGCCTTGTTGGAATTGAATTTAAAGAGAAACTTCTCTCTGCAGAAAGAGCTGTCACTGGGTACAAAGACCCAGAAACCGGAAACATAATTTCTCTGTTTCAAGCAATGAACAAAGAGCTCATAGAGAGAGGCCATGGCATTCGTTTGCTGGAGGCCCAGATTGCTACTGGAGGAATCATTGACCCCAAAGAGAGCTACCGCTTGCCAGTAGAGACAGCCTACAAGCGTGGCTACTTCAATGAAGAGCTCAACCAGATCCTTAGTGATCCAAGTGATGACACCAAAGGGTTCTTTGATCCCAACACAGAGGAGAACTTGACTTACTTGCAGCTGAAAGAAAGATGCATAAAGGATGAGGAAACAGGGCTCTGCCTTCTGCCCCTGAGAGAGAAGAAGAAGGTGGTGCACACCTCACAGAAGAATACCCTCAGGAAGCGCCGGGTAGTCATCGTAGATCCAGAAACAAACAGGGAAATGTCTGTGCAGGAGGCATACAGCAAAGGCCTCATAGATTATGACACGTATACGGAACTAGCTGAACAAGAGTGTGAGTGGGAAGAAATAACTATTACAGGATCAGATGGTAGCAGTAGAGTAGTCCTTGTTGACAGAAAAACAGGTAGCCAGTATGACATCCAAGATGCTATTGATAAAGGTCTGGTTGAGAGGAAGTTTTTTGACCAGTACCGTTCTGGCAGTTTAAGCCTGACGCAGTTTGCAGACATGATTTCCTGCCGTAACGGCACTGACGAGGTGTTTCGGCATGAGTCGGTGACTCGATCTCCCACAGTACTGAGTGTCAGGAGTTCTTCCTCGCTGATCAGGAGTGGTTCTTTCTCAGAGACCCCGGAAGAGTGCAGTCCTATTGCAGCCATATTTGACACAGAAAACTTGGAGAAAATCTCAATTTCGGAAGCTATACAGCGGGGCATCGTGGATAGCATCACTGGGCAACGCTTACTTGAAGCCCAGGCCTGCACAGGGGGCATAATATGTCCTACCACAGGCCAGAGGCTTTCGCTTCAGGAAGCTGCCGGTCAGGGCATCATTGATCAGGATATGGCCACACGGCTCAAACCAGCCCAGAAGGCCTTCATAGGGTTTGAAGGCATAAAGGGTGGACGCAAGAGGATGTCAGCCGCTGAAGCAGTGAAGGAAAAATGGTTGCCTTATGAGGCTGGGCAGCGGTTCCTTGAATTCCAGTACATCACTGGAGGTCTTGTGGACCCAGAAGTGCGTGGAAGAATAAGTACAGAAGAAGCCATTAGGAATGGATTGATTGATGGTCGCGCTGCCCAGAAACTGCAAGACACGAACAGCTATCCCAAAATTCTGACCTGCCCCAAGACCAAACTGAAAATATCCTACAAAGATGCAATGAATCGGTCAATGGTTGAAGACATCACTGGGCTTAAACTCTTGGAAGCAGCCTCTGTTTCATCTAAAGGCATATCCAGTCCTTACAATGTCTCCTCAGCACCTGGCTCGCGCTCTGGCTCGCGCTCTGGCTCACGTTCAGGCTCACGCAGTGGGTCCAGGAGGGGAAGTTTTGATGCATCAGCAAGCTCTTCATATTCTTACTCATACTCAACCTTCAGCAGTGGGTCTATTGGGCGCTAATAACAAGTGAGGGAATGTGTCTGCATTTTAATATCATTTAGATTTTTCTATATCCCCTTTCCTAATAAAAAAAAAATCCCCAATAACAACAAAGAAACCCAAAGCAAAACCCTTAAGTCTTCTCTGGGTGTGTTCAATTTCTATTCTGAAAAAGCTGTAAAATGCTTGAATGCACACTTACAAAATACAGATTAGGGGATGCAAAAAGTCGTGTTGTGAGTTTTGATTCCCATTTCCTTTTAGTGTTTGGATTTTAATTGGTCTCTGTATATTTTAAATACTCCGTCATGTGCCTTCTTCTGTTATCTGTAACTGCCAACCTATAAGCTGATAACTGAGGTTTTAAAGTCTTGCGGTAGTTAATTTTTTCCATATAGACCCTTTTAAATTTGCTATTATGAAGAAAAAATATATTAAAAGTATGGACAGAGAATGCCTTTAATGTTGGTTCAGTATCTATACTATAACACAAAAAGCTCTGTCTTCCAAATGCTCTACTTCTCTATGTTTGGCTAGCCATTTTCTTAAGTATAACTTGATGGCTATAAAGGGCTATTATTAGGCTGGGCTTTTGTTTTGCTGTTACTCATATATATTTTCTACTGTTTTGCTTGATTTCTATGTAACAAAAAAAAAAAAATCTAACTGCACAAAGTGAGCTATTCTGGGCAATAAACTTTTCAAGTTTTAAAGTATTTGTCGTGTGCTTATTAAATTTAGCTGTGGACATTCTTAGTGGTACAGATGAGAGAACCATTTTTAAAAGTAGCAATGAATGGCTTTGTCATAAAAATAGTGTACAGGCGCTTTATTTGTAATGATGCTGATCCATCAGTTTTATTAATGTGGACTTCTGATTCTGCATTTTCAGTAGGAAAATGAAGATAGTGCCAATAATGGAAACAGTGCTCTCAGGAGCAGAAATCCTGTTTCTGCAGCTGGTTATAGGCTTGATGATGACCAAAACATATTTCTTCTGCTTGTGCTCCAGATCATTGTCTCTGCAGCTACAAGGGACTGAGTCAGATTCTTCCTTACACATCAGTGTAACTTTGGACAATGAGTCAAACAAAGATACACTGATGGGGCTTACCCAACCCCTGTGGTAGCACAGGAGGATCTTTCAAAGCCCGAACACTCACCTCCTGTAATGTCTTGCCTCTTCTGCAGGCTCCTGAAAGCCTAAGCTGAGAAAATAGCTGGAGTATATCAGTGTTTACATGATGTCTTGCTGTCATTAGTTCTACATAGGCTGTTGGTCAGCCTGCTGGCTCCTTTTATCTGAGCTGGGCAAGCTCCTGAGATGAGAAACCAGAGTGCAGGACTAAAGGACCACAGGATTAGAGGAGAAAAAAGTGGCCGGAAGGCATTTGAGCTGCCATGAGCAGAAAATTATTTGTATACTTCAGGATTTTCCTTTTCTCGTTTCCACACAGTGCAAATACCTCTGGGTAGGTACTATGTTCTTAGCCAGCTGATCACTTAAAATAATTTAGTATAGTTTTAGACTGCTAGTATAGAGCTTTAATGACAAACTATTAGCACAATTTGCTAGTGCCTGAAATGAATACTTACTGTAAGTAGTTTAAAGTGTTGCCTGAAGTGCATACCTGCTTTTAGCCATGTTCCATGTAGGAACTCAATCTGTCTATGAATTTTATCAGTTGCTGTAGACAGAAGAAACTTAGAAGCACAAACACCTATCACTGTTAATGATACTGCCTGATTTTTGTAGCATGTTCCTTTTCTGCGGTAAGGAATGGCATGGGTTTTGATACTGTTGTCTCTAGCTAAAGTGTAGTTTCTAGCCTGAAAAGCATTTCCAGTGTTTTCTGTGTATAAAATCTCTGCCATACATAAAATATCCTTAGTTACTGGACTAGGAAATTAAATGGGCTGGTATGAGTCAGTGAAGACCTCTATACAGTAGGTGAGAAAGTGCAGCCCATTTCCTGGGAAACTCCACAGCTTCAGAGGTTTCTCTCTACAGCTGAAGTTCATTAGCTGTACCCTAGAGGAAGAACAGTGTCTGAATGGCATTTGACTATTAGAGAGAAAACCCCCCGTAAAAATAAATAAATAATTTTAAAACCCCACTACTTTATTTAATCCCAAGCTGTTTCTGTAGTTTTAAATGACTAGGAGATTCCTGCGCTCTACAGTAAAACTGGTCATTACCAAAGGAAAGTCTGCTACTGAGTGCATGCACCTGTGCAGTTTTCATGGGCTGAGAAATCCCGCACGCTCTTCATGGGACTGGACTTATTAATACATTTTTTGCACCAGGCGTTCCTGGCATCTCAGTAAGTGGTTCAAAGCTCTGTCTTTACATATTACTCTTTTTGTTGCTCAGTCAAATTTTTGTGATATTACAGTGGCCTAAATATACGGTAGTCTCACAGAAATGATGGCAATACTACTTTGTCCTTGCATACACTCTGGCAGCAGATGTTAGTGTGGTGTTAGTCAGTGGTGGCCTTACAGGGCCAGAGGTGTTTGGTGCAGGAGATGCAGGTACTCAGAGCCTGTGTAGCAGCTGAACCAGTACAGGCAGCAGGTGAGGCAAGATACCAATAATGTGGGGTGCTAAAGAGATAAGTGGAGAATTTTCCTCCACCATAAAAAGGTGCTGAGGCAGGAGCTGAAGAACCTCCAGAGCTGGAGTTTAGCAGTTGCTGTGTGGAGGTCAGCTAGCAGAGAGAGGCGTGGGCAGGTGAGTGTATCCAGAGGGGCAGGGTGTCCTGGAGCTGTGAGAGTGGTTTTTGTGGCAGTGCCTGGTGTTTGTGAGATAGGAGAGCTATGCCTGGGGTCTGAAGAGTGGGCAGACTCTGGGGTTTTTTTTATGGTGTGATGTGTTGGAGGCACAGAGATGGGTGGGGGAGCTGCTGTGGATGTGGGGCAGGGTGTTTGTAAGCTTTGTAGCTCTTTTGCACTAAAGGTGAAGTGAACCTTTTTATAAATTTTAAAAGAAAGACTGGTAACTTTGGATAATCTCTTGTGCTGAGGCAGTAACTCCTTAGTATTGAAAAGCCAGAATAGACTTGTTGGTCTAGCCTGTGGCTATGAACACTTCCCTGTGGAGGAGGAGTGTAGGGCTGGGTTTGCCCATCAGCAGCCTTCTAATTTGCAGTCAGTCCTCTGAATTTGCTGTCTCCTGCTTCCTCCCTGTGCCTTGGAGTAGGTAATGCTGACCCTGTTCAATGGCAAATGGGTGCCCAGTATGCTGACTTGACTGCTATGGCTGGGGAGGGTTCAGTCATTAGCAGCATCAACTCCCTAGAGGATTCAGCTTTGCTCTGAACAGGTTTAGAATTTGAGAGTTTTATTGACTGAGTTAATGGTCTTGATGTGAACTTGCTGTCCTTCAGCTTGCGGCTGGGAAATGATTGCTGCTTAGGATCTGAAGTATGTAAGTCACCATGTGGATTGTGCAGCAGTGCTCAAGCCAGAGTTTTGTCCGTCTTATGCTATTTGAAAATGTGCACATGCCAGGGTTAATTAACAGCCTTATGAATATTAAAGAGGGGTAGGGAGAATAGCAGAATAGCAACCATGTGACTTAATGTAAAATTGTCTGAATTATTAAATTATAAGTATTGATGCAGAGGGTAGATTTCATTGTGGTTTGGTGGAGAGTTTTTTGTGTGTTGTGTTTGTGGTGTTGTTTGGTTTTGTTTTTTATTCTAATTTCATGAGTTAGTCTGTGTATTGCTATTTGGCCGGCTGTACATGAAGAACAGTCACTGAAGCCACATGCTATCACAGCTCACTTGGGCAAGGTTGTAAAGAAAGGCTTTTGATCAGATCAATGTCACAGCTGCATTAGGAAAGGGGGAGCTGACTGATGCTGCCTTGTACTTGTTTATGACTCTTAAATGCAAGGAATGATAAACAACCAGTGGTAGAAACTGGCAGGCAGCTGCCTTAGCATGTGCCAACTCTTGGCAACCATATGTGGGTGAGGTGTGTCCTAACTATTCCCCTTCCCTTCAGAGACTGCAAATAATAAATAAGGGTGGGTAGATCAATGGTGCAGAGGTACTGTTACTGAAATGAGAATTCCCTGTCTTTTACTGAACCAATACTATATATTTTGGCTTCTTATTCCTGTGAGGCCTAGCTTACCAGGTGTGCAAGGATCTCTCACCTCACCTCTGGTGCTCTCCATGGAAAAGAGAAATTAGCCATTGAGAGAATCCAGAAAGATTTTCACAGATCTAATTACTCTGACTTTACTTGGTCTCTTTTCACTTTTTGTTCTGTAATGGTGGCAGAAGAGGCTGTGGGAAGTGTTACTGTGCTTTCAAAGACTCAGTCAGTACAAGAGAAATAAAATCAAGATAAAACCAGATCAGTTCAGAGATAGTGAGTTTAGTGTGTAACTAGTTACCATACATCCTTGGTGATGTGGAATGGGGGTCATGTGTGTTCCTTGTCTTCCACAAATAAAAAGTGACTTAAATAATCTCTATTTTGTAACTGGTAAAGTAGTTGAATTATCTTGCCTTTGTTGTTGTCTGAAAGCATTTGCTTATGGCTCAGAAGACTTGTTAGACTCTGCCAACCTGGTTGTGCATCTGAGTCCCAAATTATTAAGAATCAAGACTTGTTCTAGAGGATACAAAACGGCAGGATGTATCTAGACTTCTTCACTAATGTGCACAGAAGCTGTTACATATCTGCTTGATGATATGTTTTTAACTTTAGTATGTTACCTTAGGTTATTTTTTTTGCATATGCTTAGTGAGAGATTTGCAAGTTTTACTTTTCCTGTGGAAGATTTGACTTATCTTTCTTCTAGAGGTAGTTTTGGGGCAGATTTTTCTCTTTTATAACTTCACCTGCTTTACAGTCCTCCAATTTCAATATTTGAAATATTTTTAAGTCAAATTCAGACTTGGATCTTGAGTAGGTCTCCAGAAATATTCAAGAAGACTATTTCTACCCCCAACACCTTCTCTACCCCCCTCTGGAAACAAAAGCAGCTCCTGCAAAAAAGGCTTTCCCCTCCTTCTGGCAGCCTCGGGAACGCCTTCATGTGACCACTTTTCATCATGCCTTGTTGAGCTGCTGCACAGTGCCATGCACATCTGCCCCAGGGTTCAGTAGCACTCTGCTTGTAGCAAGGAGGTGAAACTGCCCATAGTCCAGCCGCACTCCATATATCCACACTATTAACAAGAAGTTTGTAGTTGTGTGTTTGCCTAAGAAGATACAGTTAGATGTTAGCACCATGGCATCCCCTGGCAATCTACCAGATTCCATCCAGATTGCTGCCTTTCCTGTTTGAGCTTTGCAGCAGCCTAGAAATGGCATTTGAAGCAGAGGGAAAAAAAAACACCACACATACACACACACACAAAACAACAAACAGAAAAACCCCAAAACAAACAACAACAGAAACCCCAACCAAACAAAAATCACAAACAGACAAAACCCAGCAAAAAAAACCCCATGCACTACTTCCTACTGAGCTGGCACATGGATAGGTACATGCTCCCACATATGTATTTGCATGACGTTGAGTCCTAAAACTGGTACCCTAGCTCAACCACTGAAGAAGTGGGTTGTGCTGTGTGGCACAATAAAGCCTGGTTTTCCTGTGGAGCATCCTTGACCTTGCTCATCCTTAGTTCCTCCCAAGGCAATTGAAAACTTTGGGAATCATTCACTTCTGTAAAACAGCAGTTAATGGTAATAGACTTTGATGCAACTCACTGTGCAGTTAAGGTGAATCTTAAGGGACTTATTAAGTTGGGCTCATCTTAGCTTATGCAACTTTTATTTATTTTTTAGTTCTGGAGGAATGATAAAATCTCTGTTTCTAGCTCTTTTTTATGGTAACCCTGGCTGACAGGAAAAGAGAAGCTAAGAAGGCAGCTGCAATAGCCAAGGATATTATTGGATTACAAGGCAAACCTCTTGGTGTACTCATAGTAAAAACTAGGCTGTAGGAATAATCTAGAGTTCTTTAGCCACTCTTAGATTTTGGCAAGACTTTTAGCTGTAAAGTCAGTCATATATTGTTGGAAGGTAGAGCCTTGGAAGATGCTACTTCCTGCTTGTGTTTATTTTTGTTTTGTGTCCCAGTTACTGTGAATGCTAAAACCGATTTCATGCACTAGCTTAATTGTTTTTTGGTCACAGGGATCTTGTCTTGCCCCCTAGCCCTGCAATCCCCAAGGGACCCTGAGGAAGCAATGAAATCTGTTGTGGTATGCTCTTCATGTCTGAAAACTGGCTTCATGAGCGTTTTGAAGTAAACTCCAACTTGCATGCTTTCCTGGACTGCCATCCACTCCTGAGATCCCACACACCTTTCATCACCCTGGAAATAACAAAGGACTCCAAATGAAGCTCCCTATCTTGCTCAGTGTTTATCGGTGTTGCAGAGCATCTCTTTGGTTTTGTTTGTGTACTGAAGTGAATTTAATGCTCTCCAATAATCTGCTCTGATATCGCTAAACAATTATTTCCAACATAGAACAGGAACCATTTCAAAACTGGAAGTTTTGGCATCATGTTCCATGCTTTTAGTTAGCCATCTTCAGGCATAAGAGAATAACTTTGATTTTTAGGCCAACTGAATAACATACAGAAGAGTTTGTTCTTTTCTGTTCTCTAGCTCTCCTCCCAAGAGAAAATCCTGTTAGCCTTTCAGCAAACCAGGGCAATGGCATTTTCTGCACACTGTTATGCAGTGAAGCTGAAATATTGTAGTTAAGTCCTACTAGGAGTAGGAATAAGGTGCTATTTCACAGCAAGGATGCTGGCAGTTTTTGAAAAGGGAAAAGGTAGGGTAAAAGGCTTTCATTACAGATTCCTAAAAATCCCTTTTTAAAAATTACATTTGTTTTACAGAAATTTCTGGCACCACTGGTATAAATGACAGGGGACCAAACTCAAAATAGACCTTGTTTTATAACATACACTCACCTTCTCCAGTCCCTCCCATACCTCCTGTATAAGCTTAGGTAAAGCAAAATTAAAGGAATGGTGCTGTAATTGAGTTACCTGAAACTGTGTGGTACACAGCGTACAACATCAAAACAATTTTGATATTTTGAATAACCACCATCAGAAAATCACCCTTGATAGACTTCTATCAGTCTTGAATCTTAGAATGGTTGTTTAGCAAAGATCACAGAACCAATCACCCTGTATAGTAATAATTTCCTTATTTTTTACAGTAATTAGTGTCTCCTCAAAGCTGCAGTGTCTGTCTACCATGTAGCTTTATCTTTGAATCCTGTCCTTTGGCTGATGGAGTGGAATTTCTGAAGTGTTTTGTGCCCTTAAGTAATTTGTATAGAAATCATAGAATAGTTTGGGTTGGAAGGGACCTTCAAAGGTCATCTAGTCCACCTCCCCTGCAATGAGCAGGGATGTACAACCTTAAAGAGCAGACAGCTCTTGGTAGTCCTGTTATTTCAATTAAGCCATCTGAAAATCACTGAATCCTTCCTCAACTCTGATTTTTGCCATTCTTCTGGGTCTTTGACTTTTTGGTCCCACTGGAGTCATGAGGGCTGTTTCTGGGGACATGTATTTCTGTGAATGAGCAGGAATAGTGACCTGCTCGCTGTAAAGGTGGTTTTGTTACAGTGGTGGAGGATAGGATATATAGGGCCTGTCTGGGCCTCTTGGGAGCATGAGCATTTGTTTCACTAATGACTGCTTGAGTGAGCACGCTCCAGAGCAAATAATAGTTCAAGTAGGGCTATAGCACCTAAATCTGCTCCAGTATACAGTGACTTAGATCTGTGAGATTTCTCTGAACTTTTTTTACCGTAAAAACACAAATTATTTACATCTTCAGGATGTCCATTCTCAGCATTGACTAAGACACAATTCATGGTTTGTCCTGCTGTAGACTTACTATCTCTCCAGGTAGACAGTTGAGTTCATTAGCACCAGGAAAGCCCTGTTATTGCAGCATAATTGTTTACTCCTCACTAAATTATACTCCTTTAGCCTCCACAGCCAGCCCTTTTCTGAGTTTATTACAAATTGTGCCATAAGTCCTCAAACAGTATCAGATTGAATGTGATCAAGGAATAGGGCAAGTTCAGTTCAAATTGGGCTCTCTCCTTGCCCTGTTTCACTTTGGATTTATCTGAAGCTATGTTTTAGCCGGTGCTCTCAGGCACTTGATGTCCGAGCAAAGTGACAGTTTTTCAACTAATGGTTTTTCTGCATGCTCCCTGAGATTATCCAAGGATGCAGTTTCACAAGCAAATTATGCTGTTCTATGTGTGGACTGTGATTGAAAGGGAAATCCTGCATTCCTCCTTGTTTTGCTGACTTTTCTTAAATAGCCTGAGCAGAGAACAGGTGCAACTGCAAATCAATGCATTGAGGAAAAAAAAGCAGCATGAAAAAGGCATAGTGTTAATTTAGGCATGGCTTCTGCTGACTGTTAAGCCGCACTTTAAGAGAAAAGCTAGGACCTGTAGTGGGCCCCGGGGCCATTTCAGCTACTTCATGAGCAGTGATGTGTCTCAGTGTACTAAATTGGTGGGAGCTGGTAAACACGAAGAGTCTGTCATTTGCACAGAGAAGACACACTGATGTTTGAACTGAAATTTATCTTAAGGATAACATTGCCAAAAGGTATCATGATTAAACAACTACTTGGAGTTAAATACTACTATTGAGAACACTTGTGGTTTTTTTGGACCTCTGTTTCCAATGAACACAGCAACAAGATCAAATTTCATAAATGCAAATTGTAGTTGGGCTGGTATTTCATACCTTCTGCACATAAGCAACCGTCTCACTCCAATCAATATAATCCTGGAATACAAAACCAGCTAATACTTTTGGATTTTGAATGAGCAGTATGATTACAATGATTCTTACCTATCTGCTTCCAGCAAGCCATGTAGAAATGTAACGTATTAATTGTGTATCCTGTATCCTTTTGATTTTGTTATGCCTTATGGAACTGGCAAACTAAGATTTCCCTGTAATGGAGAATTTGAACAGTTGAACAAATTGAATCAATTGTTTCTTCATTTCTCAGCATCACAATACACACAGTTAGATGTCATTCCTTACTGAGTATGAATTCATCAAAACTGGCTTTGGAAAAGTACAGTGAGCCAGAGCCCTGTGCTGCTTGGCTTCATCAAAGCAACTAATGAAAGGTAGTCTTGGTCTGGGAAATACTGCAATCTAATTATAGGAAAGGATATAAGTGAACAAGATAGGTAAACAAAGGTGATGTGGTTATGCACTAATTAAATAAGTGAAGATTAGTGTTAAAGGTGAGATAGGAGGTAATGTAAAATGTTGTTTCCCCACTTTGAGAACCAGTTATTCATACGATTTTTCTACAGGTAAGACGTTTCAAGCCCAGGCACTTTAGAAACACACAAAACCAAACTTAGTGAAGTCCCACTAGCAGATTTGCCTAATCCCTGGTACCTGGCATCTGATACTAGGAAAAGATAATATTTAATGAAGAAAACAAACTCAGCAACTGGTATATGTTTTGAAACTACATTGATTGTAATTATATGTTGTTTAAGATTTTTGATCATTTACCATAGTTCTTAGTAACCACAGGATCTTTCATTGAATCATTTTGGTTGGAAAAGCCCCTGAAGATCATTGAATCCAACCTAAACCTCCTCTGACACAACTTGAGGCTGTTTCCTCTCCTGTCATTTGCTACTTGGGAGAAGAGACCAACCTCCTCCATGCTACAGCCTCCTGTCAGGTAGGTAGCTGTAGACAGTGATCAGGTCTCCCCTCAGCCTCCTTTTCTCCAGGCTGAACAGCCCCGGTTCCTTCAGCTGCTCCTCATCAGACTGGTGCTCCAGACCCCTCACTGGCTTCATTGCCCTTCTCTGAACTCTCTCCAGCACCTCAATGTCTCTCTGGTAGTGAGGGGCCCAAAACTGACCTCAGGTTTTGAGGTGTGGCCTCCCTAGCACTGAATACAGGGGGATTATCACTTCCCTAGTCCTGCTGCCCACACTATTCCTGATACAAGCCAGTTTGCTGTTGGCCTTTTTGGCCACCTGGGCACAGTGCTGGCTTCAGACCCTACTGGGTCTGAGTCAACCTTTCAACTATAAAGCAAGTACTAACTCTTAACTCGGGAGAAGGGCATCACAGATGAGATAAAATAATTTTCAAGCTGACATTCTGGTACCATGAATAGATCTGAAAGATGGGGAAAGGATCAAAGTGCTTCTGTAAAATGGTGCTCAATGGTGATATGGTCTGCAATAACTCATACACACTATATGCCTTATGATTTTATGTATATGCATGTATTAGGCTAGTCTAAAAGCAGGTTCCTGGGGAGGGAAATAAATAGGAAAAAAGCATCCAACTTAAACTGTAATGATCCTGTAGTGTTTCACTGAGAGGCTGTGTGAGAATCATACCTGATGTTAGTTGTGGAAGTTCTTTGTGCTCAGCCAAACTACCAGACTTTCCTTTTTAGTGCTACTGGCCAGAAGATAAGGATTGTAATCTGATAAAGACAGCATCTTCTACCTTAACACACAAGGAATTTTGAATGAAAAGCTGTCCAGATAAAAATCAATGCAAGTTTTAGTGTGACTTGTGGGTTGGAGAAGTAGGCAGCAGTGTCAAAAATGCAATCCACACTACAATCACTGATTTCTTGTAATTTCTGTTTTTCTTATAGCAATTCTTGGGATTTCATATTATTAATAAAACCTATCACTTTTTCTTTAGCTGCAGTTCAAATGCAAGATACTGGCTTTCATAGTGGGAATGAAGTTAGAGCATGAAAAAAAATTACTTTGTTGCTAAGCGTCTTATGTATACGTATTATTTGCCATTCCTAGGTGTGACTATGTTTGTCCTCCCTATAGTCACAGAATAGTTGAGGTGGGAAGTGACCTCTGGATGTCATCTGGTCCAGCCCTCTTGCTCAAACAGGGCTACCTAGAGATAGTTGTCCAGGACTATGTCTGGATGGGGTTTTGAGTATCTCCAAGGATGGAGACTCGCCCACATCTCTGGGTAACCTGTGCCAGTGCTTGATCATCTTCACAGTGAAGAAGTGTTTCCTGAGATTTAGAGGAAACCTCCTGTGTTTCAGTTTGTGCCCATTGCCTCTGATCCTGTCTCTGAGCACCACTGAAAAACTGTGGTTCTTCAGATGTTGTTTGTACAAATTGACAAGGTTCCCCTGCACCTACTCTTCTCTTGGATGAGCAGTCCCACCTCTCTGTCAGCTGCTCTGATTTCCTTACAGTATCTAGATGTCCTTCATTTTCATCCCTTGGATGGAGACCATGAAAATATTTCTGAAGGGTAAGACACGATTGTGAGAACACTTGATCAGTCTTCACTTCTACTGGCTTCCCTTGGACATGATATGCTCCAGACTATGCTGTACGAGTCCCATGTCAAGGAATAGTTTCAGAGTCATACTTTAAAGGACAAATAATATAAATCGGTAGTGGACTGGGATACTATATATCAGCACTTCTGATGGCTCATTGCAATATGATAATGTGCCATACATCACAGACAGGAGAGTGGGGTCAAGACTTCAGGCCAGAAATACCTAAGGGTGTTCTGTGAACAGACAGAAACTTAGTAATATTTACTGCCTTTGATATTTATTAATCCTTCCCTCAGCCCAGTGTGCATTGTTATTGGTAAAAGTTAAAGTGCCTGTAAAGAGGTAAAGAAAAATATTCAGAGAGAAGAAAAAGCCTCTCTTCTACAAAACTTAAATTTGCAGTGGCCCTAGAGCTGAAGTTTACATTCAGATTCAAATACAGGTCCCAATCAGAGTAACCACAACTGCTTACAATTTTAGGTATATTAAAGGGAATTAGAAGTACTTTGATTTACAGCTATAAGGAGGGAGGATTTGCCTCCTGGAGATCAAGGATTAAGTTCTGGCTCTACCAAAAGAACAGAGAAACAACTACTGATTCAAGTGGGACCAGTTTTTCACCTTAGTCCTCTAATACTTTCAAAGTCAATCTTAAAAGCAAATAAGTAATGCATTTTTTGCAACCTCTTAGTGCTTCATGTGCTGTTAGAGGCTTGTTCTACTTTAATCTGCAAATGTCTGTCCTCCTTGCCAGGTGGACTGGCATGACCTGGCTCTCCAAAACCAGTGCTGCAATCTGTTGGAGTTTCCATGTATCGCAAATGAAAACCCTTGCAGGGAAGGGAAGAAACATGCAACAAGAAAACCAAATCAGCAGAGCATAGCTAGGCTAAACTTGGCACATTTAAGCAGTACTTGACACACATGTCTCTTGTGTGTTCCAAGTGGGAGAAAATACCTTTGTCCAATTTCCATATTTAAAAACCCATAAAGTAAGAAACTCGCCTGCTCATCTTCCTGTAAGGAAGTCAAGGAAAGAACAACAGTGAAAACTAGGCAAATAAATTTAATTAAAATCTCAGGGAAAAGAAATCAGAAGAATGTGTTTTTTGTAGTCAATCAGCTCACCACCCAAGGAACAGCATGTTTCCTATGTGGCCAGGTTATGAACTATATGAATTCAAGCTGTTGCACATCAACCTATGGGATAACTCAACAGGAAAACAGGTTTTAAAATTCCTGAACAGTTGCAATCTAGCTTCTGTCTGTCCCTATAGACACTTTCACTAGTATATGTGAGTATTGCTCAAAACATAGGACTAAATGTAATAATTAATTCCCAGTTTTTGGGAGAAGGATCTTGGTACTTTTGTGGATTTGTCTGTGTGGAATGGAGATGACTTCTGGTGCTATGGTGTGTACATCTGAAGAACTGATTGTGGAAATATTACACCTCAAGGAAGTATCTTGTGCATTTAGTTTGGAGACTAAGATCTGCGGTGATCATAGCTAGGACTGAGTTTCTAGAATTTGTCTACGAAATCCTGTGTTACTTCTCCCAGGATGGATGGCCTGGTGTTCTTCCAGTGATGGTTTTCTGTAGCAATTCAGGGCCACAGAGGGAAGGCAAATGCTATGACTGCTGTTTTGAGTCTCCAAGGTTGTTTTGGCTATGGGACAGACATTTGTTGTGTAT
Source organism: Patagioenas fasciata (assembly GCF_037038585.1). Taxonomy (NCBI): domain Eukaryota; kingdom Metazoa; phylum Chordata; class Aves; order Columbiformes; family Columbidae; genus Patagioenas; species Patagioenas fasciata. The sequence continues at coordinate 92,302,092 of NC_092521.1, forward strand.
TTTAGAGGGATCAAAGTGAAGAGTAGAGCACAGTCATCACTCCCTTTTGTTAAACAGAAGGGTTGAAGAATTTTGAGCGAGTTGCTTTAGTTACCGTGGAGCACATCCTTTGCACCTGAAATAAAGTAAACACTGTTCCCAGACCGTAAATTCAGATTGCTATCTGCAGATCTGCTTCTAGTGGACAGTAATCCCAAAAGTAAACAGTAATGAAGTAATAAATTCCTGATATTACAATACACAGGTGAAGTTGTGCATAGGGTAACTCTTGGCAGCTGAGGTCAAGTGGAGCTCTACGTGCACAATAAGGCCCTGATGATCACCCAGGGAGCAACATTGTTCTCGGCTCATCTTGCCAGGGCACTGTCTCCATCTGCTTTCCTTACTCTGTAGTGACTGACAGGGCATCTGACTGATCTTGGAAGCATCCTCTACCATTCTGAAAGGTGGAGACAATGGAGTATTCCTCAGGAAGAACAAATCTAGAGACATACCACAAGTATTTATTTTTTGTCACTCCACCAATATGAAGCCCCCTTAAAATATGGGGTTTTTTAAATTTGTTTTTGTGGGGGTTTTTTTGTTTTTTTTTGGTTTTCCATTAATAACTGGCATAGGGAATTATAATGTGATTGTCAGTAGAAGGGGAATAAATGTACCAAATAGGGCTTTAACTGTATTGTAACACTCTTAAGGAAGGAGAAATACCCAGGCAAATGAGTGAAAAAATATTTTAATTCTTATTATCATAATATATTTTAAATCTGAATTGGAAGGAACTGGAGCTGATTTTCAGGAGATATGGATGAGGCGCATTGTTTTTAGTACATCGTTTGGCAGCCAGCTATGCTTGGGTTCACTGCTGACAAAGGTCATGGTAGGAGGAAGGGCTTGAATAATGTCAGTATAAAAACCCAAGTGTTTACCAATGTCACTTTGTGTATCTGATTTTTTTTTTTTTTTTTTTTTTCCTTCTGACTTGCACACTTGGCCCAGGCTGGTATGCTGTCAGGTCCCTCTGATTCTGGAACAATGTAGTCTTCAAAACCACCTGCTACCTCTACATTGAATTGTTCCAACAGGTCAATGACTGAAGTAGATCATAAAAATAAAAGTACTCTCCATTTATTTTTGCCTTTAACGAAGCTAGTTGGTTTAATATCATGTACCTGAACTGTGTGCAGACAGCTTTTTGCCTCAATGTGAAATGACTCCACATCAAGGCAGACTAAAGTCCCAGTCCCCATGGTTATCTATGTCACAGAGGAAACCTGCTGGTACAGCCAAAGACAATTGAGATGTGGGTGATTAGAAAGACAAACTTTTCCAGCTCATAGCAAAACTACAGTGTCTTTGTAGACTCTTTAGAAGTTTTACAGTTCTGAGTTCATCTTGTTGCCTTGCATTTGATCAGGTGATTGGGCTAGATGACCTTCTGAGGTCCCCTCCAACATGAATGGTCCCATGATCCTATGATGAAACATTAAGCTAAGGCCACAATGTAATAACCTGCATAGTGAAAGAAAATAGTGAAGTTACACTTCAGGAAGATCGACCACCTCCATTAATGTATATTGTTTGGTATTTGTTGCCAAGTAAAATAAAATACTGCAATATTTTTAGTATGTAGATGCAATACAATGCTGCATTGCAGGATAAAGAAAAAGTATTTTAATAAACCAAGTAGATTATTTTCTTGGCAAGTGTCAATGACTTCTGGCAAATATTGGAGGTGTGTTGTTTCTCAGAGAAACCATGCAAAACTCTCTTATAAAAATAAATTCTGGACAACTAGAATTCAGATGCTGAACAACAGTTCCCCTAATAAGAAATTTAACCGGCACTTGTCTGTGTTTACAGTGGCCTGTTACATACCAACAGACGTTGACATAGGATGTATTTTATAGAGGAGAAAAATAGAAATGTCTGACAACTCAAAAATGAATTTGTACTAGAGGTGTGACATACCTCTACCTCGGCTGTTATGGCGCACAGGCTTATTTATCCGAAATCAATGTCAGCTCTTTGCCAGGAATGATTTAGGAGCCATATGTTTCTTGTAGATGTTTCAGTCTCAGAATTGGTGGTGTGGTGCTGAGCACGTAACCTTTTCAGGTAGCTTTTTTCCTAGGAAGGACTTAGTCTTTTGCTGTCTTATGAAAACACCTCTAGCAGCTTGAATTGCAGCCACAAGGGAGAGCTTAAAATGCTCACACATAGTATAAGAATGTTACCCCCAGAGAGGGAAAGATTTTTACTATCCTAGTTATAAAATCTGGACTATGCAGAGCTTGAGTGTGTGCTTAGTGGTAAGTACTAGGCTTAGGTACTTACCTGAATTGCAATTCTTTTTATAATCAGTGGTAAAACCTGAAGATTGCTTACAGAAAGCATAATAGTTCAGTAAAGTACTGGGAGGTTTTAAAAAAAAAAAAAAAATCCCTCAGACTGGGATTTTCTGTAATTGAATAAACTTATGTGGAGGGGTTTCTTTAGAAGGAGATATGTTGTTGAATTAGTCAGGCCCAAAGGAATCTCAAGGCCACTTTGAGAAGCTGAGAACAGAATCTGCTGTGAGAAAGAGGGGCATTTCTTCATCAACAGGGCCTCAGCATGGCATGAGTCGTCGGACCTATCATCGGTGGGGCTCCAGCGTGTGGACTGCCCATGATACTCATTTAGCGAATCCATACTTGGAGCGTGGATTCGTGATTAGAGAATTAGTTGCGTATATAAGGAGACATGTTTCTGTAATAAATGGCTTTGCGTGATTCACATTGAATCGGAGTGCTGAGTCCTTTATCGTTCCAACAAACTTAGGAAAAAGTTGTTACCCCTCTTAGATTTTTTTTTTTTTAACAAGGTATCTAATAATGAAGCTTTGGGTTTGCCGTGTGGTGTTTGGTTGTTGTTGTTTTGTGGTGGGGTTTTTCTGTTTGTTTGTGGGGTTTTTTGTGTGTTGTGTTTTGTGGTGTTTTTTTTTTTTTTTTTTTTTCCCTAAGATGGGTTTAAATTTATTAAAGAAAAACATGTTAGCTTAGTTTTCTTCATGACTGACTTCTGTGCTTTCCTATCTAATTTTTGGTCACTTACTAAAAAATAACATCATTGAAGATTCTCCTTAAAGGGTAAGTAGAAAGAAAGAATTGAGTTACAATTTTCCCCAGTTTTTAGGAATTATTAATCAGGAATGTGAATAACGAAGATCAACTGTCAGCAAGAACAGACTTTCTTGTCCAGAGGAGAATGTTACACAGAGCTTTTTATAAACTCTGAGGAAGAGCTACTCATTTTGAACACTGCTGAGATATATTGGTTCTTTGACTTTGTGAAATCAACAGGTGAATGCAAAATCTTAGTATTAATTTTGCTTTTGATGCAACATCTTTACTGAATAGAGTGTTTTTATCTGTATACAGAGATACAGATAAAGGTTGAACTTCGCATAATTTGAACATTTAAAAAATGCCGAGTGTAACAAAGTGGTTTCAGCTAAAATATTGCCTTGTCTCTGATACATGGTAACTTTCACTGCCTGCCTTTTCTGTCTAGTGGTTTGTCACTTGGCTAATGCACCTACAAATTTCCATGAAAATCCCTTTAACTGTAGTATTTACAAATGAGTGCAGGTTAAAATCAGTCACTAGCATTCATTTCACAGAATGTCCCAAGTTGGAAGGGACCCACAAGGATCAAGTCCAACTCCTGTACCTGCATAGGATAACCCTGGAATTCACACCATGTGTCTGAGAGTGTTGTCCAATCACTTCTTAAATACTGTCAGGCTTGGGGCTGTGACACCTCCCTGGGGAGCCTGTTCCAGTGCTCCACCACCCTCTGGAGGAAGAACCTTTTCCTCATGTCCAACCTAAATCCCCCCTGGCACATCTTCCTGCTATTCCCTTGGGTTCTGTTGTTGGTCACCAGAGAGAAGAGATCAGCACCTGCCCCTCCTCCTCCCCTGGTGAAGAAGCTGTAGCCCCATGAGGTCTCACCTCAGTCTCCTCCAGGGTGAACAAACCCAGTGACTTTAGCCGCTCCTCATATGGCTTCCCCTCCAAACCCTTCACCAACTTCATAGCCCTCTTCTGGACATTCTCCAGTAGCTTAATATCTTTTTTTATCCTGTGGCACCCAGAACTGCACACAGTGCTCCAGGTGAGGCTGCACCAGTGCAGAGCAGAGTGGGACAATCACCTCCCTCACCTGGCTAGCAATGCTGTGCTTGATGCATATCTTGTCCAGGAGGATACTGTGACAGGCAGTATCGAAGGCTTTACTGAAATCCAAAAAGATCACATTAACTGGCTTCCCTTGGTCAACTAGGTGGGTAATCTTGTGATAGAAAGAAATTAAGTTTATTAAGAAAGACTTTCCCCTTGTGAACCTGTGCTGGTGGGTACCAATGACTGTGTTGTCTTTCAGGTGTTTATTTAATGACACAGAGTCACAAAATACTTGAAGTTAGAAGCGACCTCTGATCCAAAGCCCCTGCTCAAGCACAATCACCTACAGCAGACTGCCAAGAACTATGTTCAGCTGTTTTTGAATATCTCCAATGAGGGAGATTCCACAACCTCTCTGGGCAACATATACCGGTGCTTAGTTACCCTCACAGTGAAGAAGTGTTTCCTAATGTTCAGAGTGAACCTTCTGTGTTTCCATTTATGCCCATCGCCTCTGGTACTGTCACTGGACACAACTGGAAAGAGCCTGGCTCTGTCATCTTTGCACCCTCCCTTCAGGTATTTATATAGCTTGATGGGAGCCCCCTAATCCTTCTCTTCTCTGAGCTGAACACTGCTCTCCCAGCCTTTCCTCCTAAGAGTAATACTCCAATCCCCTCTTCACCTTAGTAGCTCTCTACTGAACTCTCTCCAGCAGCTCCATATCTCTCTGAACTGGGGAGCCCAGAATGGGACACTGGAGGCACTAGACATCACAACTTCCAGTGGTCTATAAGACAAAACTCTATGCAAAAATACTTGGTAATATATGATTTAAAAATCAATTTTAATGTGATTTCAGTGGAAGCTAGACTTGTGTGAATGACCACCTCTTTCTCTAGATGGCTATAAGTACCTAGCAATTACTGCATGTTATTTCTTCTGATGTGCTTTATCTCACACTTCATCAACACTGAATTATAACACCTCTGGCACCTTCTGATCTTTAAAAATGACTCCTGAAATTTCCATGATACTCTCTAATTCTCTTTACTCTAAATAACTTTGTGTCATATGGATATTCTGCCTCTTTGTTAATCCCAGTCTTCTGCAAAATCAGTCCTCCTTTTTGGACTCTGGGATTCCTTTCTGCTGTTTCATTAAGTTGCAACTGACTTTCTTTGGTGGCTTTCTTAACTGTAGCACTACTTTGCTCCTTATTGGATGGTCACTTGAATATTCTTATGAGGTACAAGAAGAGTGACCTTGTTTCCTTAAAAGGTTGGGAGGGAGAAAGGAGTTGTCACTTATTGGAAGCACTGATTCAGTGCACCCCTTCCAGGTTTAATTTTTAATTAAGACACTATGAAGCTTGAAGACATATTTAAAATTATGTACATGGTTAAGTGCTTTGCCTTTGAGCATGAACGAATACAGATCAGCTCAGTGATGAAAAGAGGTAACTTTAATGATACGGTGGTTCTCTGAAACAATTTTCTTTAAAAGTGGAATGGAACTTACAATGACAAATTATTTCAGTCACAGTGGCTTAAAATTCTGAAATGGCGGCAACATATTGAGCCTTCCCGTTAACTTGATGTGCCTGGAAAAATCAGGGGGTTTGTTACGATTTTAAGCAGCAACTTTCTGTCTTACAGTTTTTGTTTCAGACTAAAACTGGCTTTGATGCTGTAGCTCTTTGGTAACATGTTATTCTTTTAGGTTAGAAGTTCTTGAAGCCAAGTTTACAGCTCTTTACAGAAGTTACTTGATTTATACAATCTGTTATTAATATTTAGAAAAGTAAAATATATTTTTTCACTGTAATATATGTCATAATTAGAGATACATGTGTGTATGTATATAACATAAAAATATAAATGTACATACATATATATGTGCTTTTGTAATACATGAGGAACAACTGCTTACCCAAGTAGGCCACCCAAGTTAGCAGTATGTAGTAATCTGCAGTGTGTCTCAGATGCGTGTCACTGCAATAACTTCTAAGGAACAGTTTTGCCTTGCAGATTATCAATCTGTCTGAACGTTCTCCTTTGGGACATGAAAATATTTCCATTTCATTGCCATTTAATTTTTTAATAGGATGTTTGGTAGAAGGTTATTCAAATCGGCTGTTAAACTTGGGACTTCACATTGACGTGGGAACTGCTGACATGAAAGTTAAAGGACCTAATCTTGGGTGAGCAGAAGGGGATCCAGTGCAGTGGCTCCAGAGGAAAGTGTGGGTGAATTAGGTTTTAGTTTATTTCTTGCCCAGAGTGAAGAGTTAAACAGAGGATTGAAATACTGAGATAGCATTACTGGAATCACTACTTCGAGGAAACAACACATTGATGCAGCAGTTTTGTTTCATGGATCACATCACATCATTGCCCATTTGCTGTTTCAGAGCAGTGCTGTGGCAAATACAGCCCTGATATGTTAAAGAAATATTGCAAAGGATCTGTATGTTTCCAACTGCCCTTCTGTTGTGGTTTTACTCCAGCCAGCAGCCAAGACCATGATATCTGCTTGCTCCCTTGAGAGGGGTAGGATAGAGAATTGAAAAGGGAGAAACTTGTGGGTTGAGATTAAACCAGTTTAATAAGAAAACAAAATAATAATAATATACTACTATTAATATATAAAAAAATGATACTTGATATAATCTCTCACAAAACTCAAATTGTGCTGAGCAGCCACTCCTGATGAGTACTCTGGTCATGAACAGCCAATCCCAGTAGGAAAGCAAAAAGGCAGAAAGGCCTGAAGGCCAACTGCAAAACAGCAGAATGGCAAAAGGCTGAACTAACACTGAACTCCCGACAGAATAGAGCTCCTGAATGGAACTAACTGAACTAACAACCTGGAAAACCTGAACTGAACTCACAAAGCAGAAAACCATACTGAGCATGAACCTGATGGCAGAGAACATTTTATTGATCAACCTGCATGTCAATCTAGGTGCAAACAGCAATTCTGCTATTCTCATCTCAGCTGCTGTCTTGCACCTGCAGCTGTACAGTTGGAAAGTCCTTCATCTCCTTAACAACAGTCAAGGCATCAGTGAGTTCTTACACTCTTTTCAAACCAAATTCCAAACACTGGAAAGCTACTAGAAAAAAACATTAACTCTATCCCAGGGTTCTATCTCACTATTCTCGCATTAATTCAAAACAGAAGACTGTGTGGGCTACTAAGAAAATTACTGCATGGAAAATTACCTCAAGTTCAGCTAACACAGCACAACTTCTATGAAAGGGAAGGAGCCAGAACCATGGTTCCCAATGACACCAGCTCTTGAACAGTCCAACTAGCATCAGCTGGATTGATTAAAAAAAAAAATGCCCTGAATATTGCCAGGTGCAAATATCACTTAAACTGCTCACACACTGACAGTTCAGCAGTTTTTCAAGATGTTATACCACTGCCAGAGTGTCTAAAAGGCCAAGATGTGACTGTATCTAGCTTACACTGGAGTGGAAGGACAAGAGTGTGTCCTTCATAGGTGACTGTGCAGGTAAGTCAACCCTTAATTACAGGTGATTACAAGACAGGATGAGTGTATTTACATCTTTTTTTTCTCTCAGTTTTTCTTTTTGTAGCCTGAAATTAGAAGAACAGACACATTTGCTCATCTCTTCACATGCAAAATACACTATGCTTTTCTCCTTTTCAGTCACTTAAAGTGTCTAATTTACTGCCATGCAGTTCTGAAAAGGCAACAACCTTTACCTTAATAAACAGAGAAACAGGACCAGCTTGCATATGACATGGAAATAGATGCCCATAAGAATGCAAGATCTGTCCAAAATTATGTAACTTAAGTACACTTCAGGAAATCTCATTTGTAAGATTCTGTCACTAGGATAAATTATTTTAAAAGCCACAGTGTCTTCCACATTTAATTTTGAGAATAATATTTGGAGGCTGAGAAATAAACATCATTATAATTAGTAAAAAAATCATAAAAAGGGAAAAGAGAGGCTTTTACTATACCTTCATACTTGAGTCAGACACAATTTCCCAATTACTGGCATCTAAAGGCACTGGCCAGATGCATACCAGTAATTTCATATATAGTAACAATTCTTCTTTTAACACTTGCCATTCATAGCTGCATCTGTGTCTGTTTTCTGTCTTCCTTGGCTGCCCTTTCTTTGGTGAAATAGTTTTTCAAGGCAGTTTTCTGTCAGCAACAGTCTGACAACTGTTGCATGCTGATCTTTGTGCTCCAATAATGCCTATGGCAATTCTCAAAATTATGAGAAATGCCTGCTTCTAAAATGCAAATGTGTCTGACTCTCTTAGGTTCTCTGCTAAATTGTCATTTTACTCACCTTGCACATCAGCCTGATCTGGGATTTAACTAGTACATATGACTCTTGTATTTTTCATTGTTCTTTACTGTAAGAAGGAAATGTAAAAAACTAGTATCAGAGAAATATTGCCTGTGTTCCACTGAAGTGCTGAAATGAGTCAATGACATTTAACGTTCTTAGAATAATATGAACACAGCCTTATTTCAAATATGAAATGTTTCTTTCCTTTCCTGATCTATTTTGCAAATATTTATGTATATATGGACACAATACACAAAAGCTTGTCTGTCACAGTCATCACCTCTTGGTATATGTTGCTTCACAGACTCTGATATCCTCTCCTAACAGTAAAGTCCTGACTCCACCTCTTTCTCTCATTCCAGCTGCCCCTTTCACCTCACTGCCTTGACCTCTCCTCTTCCACGTCTTTCTTGGATCCTTTCCCTACATATCTTATATAAAAAAAAAAAAAAAAAAAATATATATATATATATATATATATATATATAAAATTACCTTCACAAAGATCTCCTGCTGTCCATAATGATAAATACTTATACCTGCTTTCCAGGACTCACCACAACTGTGCCAGTGGTGATCTTTTTTTTTTTTTTTTTCTGGGGGGAAAAGGAGGTGGTGTTGAGGGGGTTTTGTGTGTGTATCTTGCTGCTTTTCTGCAACTCATGAAAAGAACTGCATCATTACTTGCAGAGTTGAGACATTTATGAGTGTACAGTGTATTTAAATGTGCAATATAGCCAACGTAGCAGTGACATAGAACTTTTTTTTCATACACCTGAACTATTTGGAAAAATGATACTATGTGGTCTTCAGACAGAAAAAATGCAATTAAATAGAATATTTCAGCAACTTGAGAGGGAAGAAGGTTACCATTAAATGGATAGATCCGTCAATGAACTTCAGGTTAATAAATGTACAACATGGTCTGTTCATTTTTTAATTTTTAGTCATCTGTGGTGCTGCATCAGCACCGAATATATTTTTTCAGTAATCTCTTTTGGTACCTGATAATATCATGTGTATTTAATAAGATATGGGCAGATGTAAGGGGGGGGAAAGACGTTAGCGGAGGGGAGCGGGGAGCGGGGAGCCCAGCTGTTACAAGCCGCCTCTCTTTAAATGAGCTCGGCGGGTTGTCAGAAGCGCTGGGATTGAGTCAGTACAAAGAAAACTCTTGTCGTCTTGCCCGTAGCTTCGCTGTCCCCTGCGCTGTCGCTGTCCCTGGTGCTGAACCGCGGAGCGTGGCTGCGCCCATGCCGCACGGGGTCGGTCGCTTTGCCTTCTTCCCTCTCCCCACAACTCCCTCCGAAAGCTGCGAGGGCACACGCGGGTCCTGCCAGCGGCAAACTGAGCTCTTGTTCGTGGGATGTGATGCTGTTGCCCTCATGATGTCCTGTGGACCTCGTTGTGTGCTGTGTATGCGAGGTCTATGCTGGGAACTCCTTGTCTTTGTACGTTGCTCACAGGACAACTTGTCCCTTGGAAATGGATGCGGTAATTCCTTTTGTCATGTGTGGAATGAATAAAAGAGGGATATCTGGAGAAGGTAACAGGAGATATGCTGAAACATGTAAGCTGCATACTTCAGAGGTTTGTGTCCTCCAACACCCTGATGATACAAAAAAAACCTTGAACTGAAATATCCTGTTCTTTAGCAGATGCAAACTAGTTTCACTGAATTTGCCTTTTGTTTCTCACTCAGGCTCTGATTAGTCAGACTGTGAGTCAGAGCTATTCACCCTTAAGATAATAAGCTTTCATCTACAATGAAATAATTTTGTGCACCAAAGCATTGTCTGTAAGACATACTAATAATATACTTTACATACAGTGGTTTGTTCAACTTTCATGCTTAAATAAGCAGAATTTTTCAGTATGTAGAGTACTGACCACACCACAGTAAGCAGAATTTCAGAGACATTTATTCAGTCTGGAAAGCATTTTTAGAACTTGACCCCTTATTCTAGTGCCTGTCATGTGAGTTCTTTAAAAAAAAAAAGGCAAACACATAATTTTCACTCTTTCAGAGGAAAATAAAATGGAAATTCACTTGTTTCTTCTTTATAAGAACCGTATGACAAGAGAGAAAAAGTATATTGAATACTGTAATTTGTGTCCTGTATAAAATAGTTCCTTTGTCTTTGCTGCTTAGATGTTTGTCTTTCCCGCATTATTTTGTGTCACCACCTATTCTTGTTAATTATCACAGATCTTATTCATTAGCCAAATTGCACAATAGCTGGCTTGACAGGAATGAGGGTATTAACAATAATAATGGTAAGAAGATTGTAATATAGAGTATAAGTGGATGGAATGATTTGGTACTCATTAATATGAGTTTGACTTCCATTAAGAAAAGTCAAAGATAGAAAGCTACTAGTAGTACCGTATTCTCTATGCAAATGCTGCAGAAGGACAATGTGCATTGATCAAAAGCCGCCCACCTCCATATATTAATGATATCTCTGAGCACTCTATACTTTCTCTTTGCAGTTAGGTTGTGATTTTTATTTGCTTGTATCTTATTGTATTCAGGGATTCAGTCAAGAGTCAAGCTATTGAAAGATGCAAAGTGGTAAGATGACTCAAAGGCACCAGTTCATTCCATTTTTCAAAGGTTCCTCTCCTAAGGTCTCCTTTATACATACAGTCAAGGTAGTAGATATAAATTAATGATGAATGTGGATTTCAAGTAAGTTCAGAACACTAAATTAAAGCATCCTTATTCTGATAAAAATAATATACACATGTAGAATATAGTTTAACTAAAAAGTAATGTTATAAAAGTTACAGTAGACCAACAGGATCTACCTGGCAAATCCTAAACCAATATGTTTCTCTTTTATACATACACTAGAGGAAAATTTCACCAGAGAAGCCCAGGAAAGGGTACACATAAATGCATTACAAAGTTAGAGTTGTTGAGATTGAACAGCACTAGAGTTTGAGACATAGATTGGGAGTCATTGGCAGGGTAGTAGGAGATAGCTTGAATGAAGAAGTAGGAACAGGAAATTTGGGTGTTTTGACAAAGAAGTAGGAAGGGAGATACAAAGCCAATAAGGGACACCCTAGCTCAGGCTTGGTGGGGAAAAGGCATGGAGTTTGAAGCCAATATGAAAAGTCAAAAGGAGTACAGATTTAAGGAGAAGATGGCAACAATTAATAAGGACAAGGGCATAATATGGACTGGTGAATGAAGCTGGTCCTTATTGAATGGATGAAGGAACCTGTAGCTGCCACAGTACAGTCTCTTCTTCACCAAAATGTCATTCCAAAGGTTTGCCATTTTTTAGGCAAAGTACTATGTTGAGATTCCCCATAGGGCTGATTCACAAAGAAAATGCCAGTTTTGCTACTTTGACATTTTTACTGTTAACGCCATGTAATTAAGATATTGTATTGTGTCTGGATTTGTCTCTTTTTGTCACACATGTTGGACAATGCACACTAGGAAAACGAGCAGAAAGTTGCAAAAAGAGGAAAGATGTCTTATGGTTAAGATGTATATGCTTCTCCATTGAACATGTTTGTTTCTTCTAGTCTTGATGTTAATGAGTCACTCAGAATTAATGAAAGAATAGTTTCTATTTCCGTTACTGCTTGAGCACCAGTAGAGTCCTGCCTGACTTTGTAAACTGACATATGATGGTAAATATGCAAGAAGTCATGTTGTAGGAATTGCCAGCTAAGCAGCCAAAATGAATGTTTTTAACCTTAAACACTCTGCCTCCTTTCCCATCTGTAAGATTGCTTGTTGTCTTGCTTACCCTCTCTTTACATGGGTATTATGTAAATAAATTATTTATGAAACATTTAACTATTCAAGAGATGAACACTTTGGAGAAGTCAATGAGCGAATTCATAGAAAGGTTTAAATAATGTGTGGCGAATAAGGATCATACATTGAATGACAGCATTCAAAATATATATTGGTAACAAAATAATTGGATAATCAGTTATATATTCTCCATAAAACAGAGTTGACTTGGAAAGAAACACCATCAACTTATTATAATGACATTAACGACTAACAGAATTTGTAGGCTCAAAGGAACCAAATTAATGGTCCATAAGAAACTTTAATTCTGGTGTTTCTTGATTCTGACATGTTCAACTTTGCACCTTAAAGAGGTTATTTTAGTATTTTTTGTGTATGTGACATTTTCATAATATGTTTTTGTTTTCATAAAACCTGTCTTTCCTTATGTCTGCACAATGAAATTACCCTGTAAAGCACATAAAATACTTCCTTGTTAATAAAAATTCTGAACCCTTGCAAAGTAAACAGACTGCCACAGTTAATGAGATTTCCACCTACAATCTGAAATGTTGGCTGAGTGGAACAAAGCCTTGCCTGGTCCATGAACACAGCTACCTTCTGCCCCTTTTCTTGACCATGAAGTCTGAAACTGTGAGAACTTTTCCCCTAGAGCTTTAAGCTGCTATCTGTTGAACAACTAAATACGTAGCACACTACAGATATTCTATGGATTATCCATTTTACTCCATCCACTGGAGGTCACATAGCTTTTATAAGGGCAATCTTCTTACTGCCATGAAAACAAAGACACTCGGAGCAATTAAACCCCAGCTTATTGCACATACTATGCATCCAGAGCTCTAAAAAAATAACAAGATTCAAGGAGTGAAAGTGTCTGCTGACATATTGTTGGCAGGTATTACAGACAGGGGTAGGCAATGAGCAATAAAAGTGAAAATAAAACTAGAAACTTTCAATCAATGGTGATTAATTCTGAATAGCAGCATGCAGGCCTAGTGGTTTCTATATTTCAGGTGTACAAAGTTACATTGATTTAAAAGCTGCTTACAAAGAGGTTAAACAGATTGTGTGCCTCTGTAGCACTGTTGATGTGTTTCCATCTTTTCTGCCCTGGGGCAAAAGAAGTAGTCATTATACTTCTAATGGCTAATTAGCAACATCTTATGATGTTATATGATAAGATTATTTTGAATGTAATTATCTATACTGCAGGGAAGTTTTGAGACCTCACTTATTGTGCACTGCCATGGAGCTGAGCACTAGAGAAACATAGACAGCCCTGTTCTGAAGAACTTCTTGCCTAAAATTAGACTTCTCATTTTCTTTTTTTAAAACCCAGGTTCCTTCATCAATATTGTCTCTAGCATGAGTAGCTGAGAAGGGAAAAAACAGGAAAGAAGCATACGAAATATACTCAAAATGCAATAGCTTTTCTACTCTTGTAGCTGAAAAATTTGGTCTCAGATATTACTGGTTTCTAAAGTAGGAAGGTGAATGCTGCTCCCACTGTTATGTGTTTCTCATCTGCCATGAAGTTTCTTTCCTTACAGGTGCAATAAAGGTTATTAGATGTCATACTGAGCATGCCTATGGTTATATACAGATAGCCTCACATTTCAGAGAGGATGATACTATGGGAGAAGGCAGGAGAAATTATCTTATTTGTAAAAAGGAGTTTTTGCTTTGTCAGCCTTTTGATGATGTCTGTTGTTCAGGGCAATGAGTGTATGTTTCAGGGAGCATAATTTTACACAAAAAAATATGCAACAGGTGAATAGGTCCAGATCCGCAGCTGGCTGGGCAGAGCACGCAAACCCATGTTTTCAAAGTGCCATCTAGTGGCTCCATAGGTTGGTTTCTGCCGAAAGTGAAGTTCGTATGCCTGAAATTTCGGGGTTGGACCAAAGTCCATGCTGGCTTCAGGGTCAAAGCAGGCAGCGGTGAGACCTGAGCAGCTATTTGCAGCCTGCAATAAGCGGTGCAAATGCTGTAACCTGTCCCGGCTAGAGCACACGATTGGAACAGAGAAACGTGCACAAATGTCCCCAGGAGCAGGGATGTGAATCTAGCTGCTGCACCTGGATGTGCAAATGGAAGAGATTTTCAAATAAAAGGCACAGAGAGATACCTGAGTTCTAGTTTTTTGTTTTCAGACTATTTTTTTTCCTAGGAAGACAACAGCCTCTAAACCCTCAGTTTAAGCTGATTAATAATAGAGATGCTTTTCTGAATTGCTGTTCATAAATATCTTAAAACGTGTCTGCAGACTTCTAAGGGTCTTCAGAGACAGACTGAGAATCACTGTTGGGCTTTATTTTCTTAGAAATATAGGAACAAAGTAACTGGGTCAAAAATGGATGGGGCAGACTTCTAGCAAACCAGTGGCAGTTTCATTGAACGAATGGTTTTGTGACTAGAAAACCAGAGAAAGGAAACCAGACTTCATTTTCAACCAGATTTTATTGACGCAAAAGGTTTGTAGCTTTGTGTAACAACTTCAAACTGAATTCATTGTTTTGCAAGAGTTACTGAATTCTATAGGGGCTCTTGCTAGCTTTATTACTGTATAGTTTAGTCGTCTTAGTTTGGCACTAGCTCCTTGTAGAAATCATCACTTTGACTACTGATCATTTCCTCAACTGACAAAGGCATTGTAAGCCAATATGAATCAATGTACTATTTAATCTTTAAAGTTTCAGAAGACCACAAATTATTTTCAGAAGTTATAATTTTAATTCACTTGCCGCTAATTTAAGACTGAAATTTTCCTCTGGATTGTTCTCTTGTGGCTGGAATAAATGGACCATTGAATCTTGGTTCCATTTATGCCTGTCCATCAGAATAAGTGAAGCTCTGCAGAAAGATAAAAACTCAGTGAGCAGTATTTAGATAAGTAGAAATTTTATACTCTTTTATGACTTGAAGGCCACGTATAACTGTCTTGAAACTGACCTTGTATTATATTTTATTCAATAGTGAGTGGGCTTTTCTGCAGTTCTGCTTTCTTGTGGCACTGATAGATGAATATACCATTAAAATATATGATTCACACAAATGCTTTTAGCTCCAGTTGTGCACTTATATCTTGCCACTTCCATGTGGTTCGTAGAAATATTTAGTTAAACATATATATATATATTTTTTTTTTTTTCCCCCCTGGATATACATTCTTTTCTGAATTAGGGTCAGAGTTCTAACGATTGCACTATACATAAAAATAGATGTTTATGTTGTTGCTGTATCTGTTTTTAATAATTTAGGAGACACTCAGGCATCATGGTGTTGAGGCCTAGACATACTTCTTAACCTTCTAAGACCTAACTAAATGATATAACATATGATAAAAATCCAAACAGAAAGGAAAAGAACCCACAAAGAACCATCAACACAGGAATATTAAAGTCTCATGGAAATAATTCTGTTAATTTAGTTCAAGATGACACATTCCTGATCTTTACAGCTGAAATTAGTTATATCTGGAACATTAAGAGGGAACAGAATTTTTTTTGTTGTTTTGATAGATATTTTCATATTAAACCTAATGATGTCCCTTGAAATGAGGAATATGTGAGTGATAAGGAGCCATAACGCTAGGGAGAACAGCTGTTTTTCTCCTGAGTCTACTGATGCACACAATCATGCTAAAAAAATTGATGTATTCCTGCCTCTCCCACACAAATAGTTTGGATATTCATTCTCTAATCAAAAACATTATCAAAATAAAGTCTTCCCACAAAACATTTTTCAAGAAACAAAGTTTTTTTCCAGAAAGTTTGCAAAAAAAAAATCTTCACCTCACCACAGAACATTTGCAAAAGCAAACTGCAGATGCTTCCTCAAGTTCTAGTCATATGGTCCTTAATTTAAAATGTGTTTCTTTTTAAAAAAAGTGGCCTGTAAACATGCTTGGGGGGAGATCAACACAGTAATTTAGGGAAACAGAAACTTGAGACATGTGGTTGAAATATGGTGGGGAGAAAAATAGAATGCATCACCTTAATGACATTGACAGCAATTTCAAATGCAATTTTCTAATTAATTTCTCTTTGAATGGGATCCTGGAGAGGTAGGGGACAAATGCAACAAGGTACATGGTCAACAAGCTAATTGACCTTGTTTGTTGTTTATTGTTTGTACTTAGCTTTGAGTTTGTAAAACAAACTCTTCTGAGGTTAAGTACTCAAGTGAACAACTGCTAAACTGTTTATCTTGTGTTCTGATCTTCAGGATGACCAAGGAAATGGTGCTTTTCTTGCATGTATCTACTGCCTACAGGTGATCAATCAGTGAACTGATAGAGTTTATTATATTGGTTGGTGTGTTTCACGAAGAGGAAAAAGGAGTGCAACCAGTACAATATTTTATACTGAGATATTGCAGTCCTTTCAATTGTTGCATTAATTGACAGCCTCAACAGAGAGAGGACTGAAGGTATAAGGCAGGACACCAGATTTGAATCTCTTGTTGCTGAAGAACTTGTCGTGTTCATGGATCTGCCACTGTGAAAAATAAAGCTTTGCTGTTGGAAACCTACTGTGTTTACTGCTAGCATAAACTGAAAAGAAAAGGAAATCGGTGTACTGTAAAATAACTTCATCTTTGGGTTTTGCACATTCTACTGTGGCTAGTCCACCAGGGCAAGGGAAAGTTCTACATCAAGCTGATATTTAAAACTTGCTAGCCAAAATGAGGCCCAGGCATTGCTTCTTCCTTTTCTATAGCCAAAGTGTGTTTGTGTAAGAGGCTGGTCTCTTAATGGCTAATGCAGACTTGACAAATATATCATGATGAAACACAAGCCTTCTGTCATACATGCACACACCCAGCCTTGATTGGAGCTAGCAGGACCTTTTGTCACTTAAACATGATGTGGCATAAGGATATGTTGCTTCAGTAGGGAAAAGATTCCTTGGTGTACTGAGTGGTTGGTGAGTCTTATCAGGAGGTGTCATGTATGCCTGGGGACCACCTGCCTGCTCTGCTTCCACAGAGTGGGAGATGGACCTCTGGGCAAAAATCCATGCCCTTTCCCAACTCATTAGTTCCCAAAGGGAAGGTGTCTGAGGAGCAGACTCCAATTTCCTCCATGCTGAGGCTCTTATGTCTTCTAGGCATAGCAAGGGGGAACAAGGGAAATATACTTGCCTCAGGCCATCCTGTGTAGTCATATTATCCAGCCACAGCCTTGCTCTGGGGAGCCTTAGCGAATGGATTTTTCCCTCATGATGCCACAGAATGAGAGATGACCTCTAACATCACACAACACACTGCAGTGCACCACCCATTGGATTGTCATTCGAAAAATAGTAGTATTAATAATCCTGGACATAAGTCCAAGCTTCCCCTTGGCTTATAAGAAGTCAAGCTTTCCCAGGCTTATAAGAAAATAAGAGATACAGAATGTCTTCAGGGCTTCTATCTAAAAAATTGTTCACATCATCTTAAAATACCACATGACTGCATCTGTCTTTCTGAAATCACTTCCCAAAGGTCCAGGTACTAGTCCAAGTTAAGACAGGCAGCTGACAGCTTGCTTTCAGAGCTCTGCTCTGGGTCTTGGCCAAGCCCCTTGCAAAAAGGTTGGAGGTTTTCTACAGGCAATAAAGGGGCTACTGTAACCACCTCTGCTACTCATCGGTTGATTTACTGTAAACCTGAAGACTTCGGTGACTGGCCAGCTATTCTTTCCGGAGAGACACAATGTTCCCTAATGTAAAATACTTAAAAAGGCATTACAATTTGCCAAATGATGTATGTAGATTGATAGCAGTGTAAAGAACAATCGTATTATCTTTTGCCATTGTAAAAGACTACGGATTCAACAAAAAAGTTAATAAAGGCAGTAGGCATATATGGGAATGGCACCTATTAAATATTCATCCTGAAAATCAGAACTCTGAATGTAATTTTGGCTAGTGAAATGAAGACCATGTTCCTTTCCCTCATCCTCTTGTTTTGTTTACAGTAGAATGTAGCACCAATAAAAATTGAATAAAAACTCAGAAGCTGAAGGCAAGTTTAATAAACTGGATATAATGAGTGCTAAGAGAATTTCTCTAAAACTGTCCTCATATATTGACAGAATGGCAGGGCATAAACCAATTGCCACAAATATTTGGTGCATTAAGGACTAAAAATGTACTTGGGTTAAGAAAAAACAGAAGTACATGTTTTGCAGCAGATATTGGGATGGTACCTGGAAATGATGTTTCAAATCCAGTCCAGACTTGCTGCAGAGTGCTTATGGATTGCAGACTTTATAAGGAAGAGCATTCACTGAAAAAGCAAACAGGAAACCACATTTTAAAAATGATAGCTGAACATATGGAAGCATTCACATGCATGATGTGAAGTGAGGAGTGTGTGTTACTAACAGGCAGTGGTATAGCTGGTTCTCTATCACAACAGGCCTGTAACATAACAGATTCCCAAGCATTACTCTACTCTATACTATAGTAAAGAGCCCCCATCTCAAGTCAGATCTGGGTTACAAGAGCCAGGGAGCAACTCTGTAATGATGTACAGATACCTGTGTTTTGATCTACAGTGTTTATTATTTGGATGTGTTTCTTTTATCTAATAAGAGGTCATGAAGAAAAAGCAAGGAGAAATATTCATAAGTGGCCTGAAGAAGGCCATCTACCAGCAAACACTTGAGATTTCATAAAGGAAAATGCTCAAAATACTAACATGGAAAACTTTTGCTCCTTCACCAGTTAAGAGCAAAGTTGGTTTTGCTCATACAAGCTGAGACTAGCAGCATTCAAAAGTAAAGTGGGTGTTTTTGGAGTAAAAAGGACTTTAATAGGGTCTCTCTTAAAAAAGGGAGGAATATGGAGAAATCAAGCCAGCAGTATCTGCAGAAGGCATAAAAGTTTCTTTTGCAGCGATATGCTATTATGTGATGTCTGCAGCTGTGGATACACTCATGCTGGTATGTCTGAGTTGCGGGTTATCTGCCGAAGTTATTATACAGGAGTGATAAAAGTGTTAGACTCTGAGCAGCAGGATCCTGTGCAGACTGCTCAGCCTCCTGATTACCTGAACGGCTGGTTCGGTCGGGACACTGTCCACATGAAGGCACATAGGAAACAGCAGCCTGAGTTCAGTATGGATTGGCCAGGGATGTTTCCATAGGGCTGTGCTTTTATGCTCGCAGCATCCCTGGATTAGTGGATAACAGCCTTCGTGAGGGAAGGCACAGGGCTGTCTGCTAGATTTAATATAAGTTTTGTTTGTTGGTTTGAGGGTTTTATTTATTTATTTATTTATATTTTAAAAAGAAAGCTACTGTCTAGCCTGCTGTTGGGGATTATTGTTAGTGCTGCGCACATGTGAGCCTGAGCCTCTGTGCCATTCAAGCAGTTACTGAGATGCTGTTACTGAAAAGTTATCCCTCTGCGCTCTATCATATTTCATAAGCTTTGCAAATGGATCAGGAGGTGACACCGTTCAATTTTCTGCTCCACCTCGCCCTTGCTGAGGCATGTCCTGAGGGCTGGGACTAGGGGACAGGGGAGTAAATATATATGTTTATATATATAAATATTTATAATATCAGCTGCTCATTTGAACCCAGCTGTCAGGTGGGCTCCAGTAGAATACTGCCCAGCCACCGGGTAGGCACACGGTGGTGGTCGAGGCCCAGCCGCCCGCCATAGCCCCTCCCGGCAGGGCGCCCCCTGGCGGCCCGGCGGGGTACGGCAGCAGGTGTCTCACTCCCGGCTGTGGCAGCCGCCCTTGGCGCCGACGGGTGCCCGGCAGGGGGCGCTGCGGTGGCGGCCGCCGGCACCTACCGTACACGTTTTTATGTCTTTCCTGTTAACTTCGCGGGTTTTGTTCTATTTAACGGGACAGCCAAGGAAAGTTTCGACTCCTTCGCCCAGGGCTGGGCGGGAGGGTGAGGCTGGCGTGGTGTGAAGCCTCTCTGGCCGTCCCCAGCCTTCCAGAGCAGTGGAGCGAAAGGAAGAGGGCTTGTGGTACCTTCCACCTGGCAGATGTCTCCAGATAGATAAAATGAATAGGTTATCTATTTATTTATTCATTCATTCATTCATTCATTTATTCATTCATTCATTCATTCATTTATTTATTTATTTTGCGGACCGCAACAAGGCAGTTTTCTACCAAGTGTCTCATTATTGAGTAATTACCACGATTACCACCATCCCCTTGCCTCTGGACTGCTTTGTGACAGCCACTGTCCTGCGCGGAAGCTTTTGGTGGGACTGAGATGGTGAAAAGGTTTTGTGCTGGTCCACATGGCACCGGGTTTCAAGCAGCATGCCCTCCGTTCCCCACTCAGTTTTCCAGATTGGTGCTAATAGTATGTAAGACTAAAGGGTGTCCTTCGTGCCATTTGGGGTTGCTGTAAGTTGTCACAAGTGTGTTTTATAGAGGCTGATTCTAATTTTGCCACCCAGGAGAGTAATAGTCCCAAGGAAATGAAGCATCTTTCTGCTATTGTTATATATCCGAAGGAAAAATCCTGGCACATAATTGGCTAAAAAATAGTAGTGTGATGAGTCAATAAATTTCTATTGTGTAGCTTTCTCTGGGTGAACAATACTATGTTCTGGGGTAGTGTTAAACAATTAGTTCGCATATCATACAAATAAGCGCATTCTAGATGGATACATCTGGGGGTAGTAGAAATTATTCATCTCTGGCCAATCAGACAGCAGTTTTTATTTATTTCAGTGTTTAACAGAATACCTCTCTGGGCTCCAGGAGACCTTGCGAGCAATTGAAAACACAATAACTTTAGAAGGAAAGCCAGCAGTTTTTTCTCATTCTCAATCCAGAATAATAATATATGACAAAACATCCTGTTCCCACAACTATTAGCCTTTCTATCCCCAAGTGTGTAAATAGATAGCTATTACAGGATCGATGGACCTCTTCACACAGTGTGTTCTGCCATGGGGCTCCCTGCCCTCTTTCTCTTGTGGAAGGGTTTTTGGCATTAACATTTCTACTAGTACAAGGCAGAAAGAGAGATGAGTCTGTTCAGGGGTCCATCAGAAATGAGCAATAAGACCAGAACCTTAGTTTGTGTAAATGCAACTGGCTGTATTGAGGATGAAATGGAGTGAAAATCAGCCATATTGTTTCTTCTGAATTTTAAGCGTCAGCTCCCTCTGTAGTGCTAAAGGCAAAATATTGTATTTTCAACTGTATGCAGTGAAAACATTTACAGGGAAAGTACCTTCATCTTTGATGGTGATCTATTTCACTTGAGTTATTTGGAGTAGTTCTGTGTAATTTCTTGCAGTTATTTTTATTGTTTTGTGTTACAATAGTGCCTAGAAATCTGAACCATTTTGCTAGATGCTGCTCGAACACATACTAAAGGACAATCCCTTCCCAGAAGGTTTGCAGGCCAGCTCCTTATCCTGAGAATAGAATTTAATTCCTGGATTTCCTTTCTTGGTACATTTGAGTTCTTGTAAAGAAAACTTTTTTTTTCTTTATTGTCATTTAATCCCAATTACTGCTTAATTAGAATTTAATGTTTTTTTGAAGGGCAACTGGGCTACCAAGAGAGTTTTCAAGCAACTTGAAGCATGCAGGATTCTGTGAACTAAGTCTCTACAGATGGTGCATGCCTACAGACCCGAATAGATCTCTCTAAGGCATTAAGAAAAAGTTTAATATTTTTCATTTTGTGCAGGGAGATTAGTGGTCCCCAGCTGTGCCTGAGACCATCCATTCTTCACAGCTGGTCATCCTTAGTAATCCCCAGGAAATGGCCTGTGTTCTAATTTGTGGATTTTTAAATACAAGCTGAGCAAAATCCATTTAAGCACGATAGTGTAAAAATTGAAATAATACTTCGTGACGGATCACATTTGTGAAGAAGTAACTTCTGTGGGGGCAAATAAGTAATACCCTAGGTTCACCTCTGCTGTTTATTTTGAAGTGTCATGGTAAATGTAATGGCAGAACATAAGCATCCCAGACACCATTCTTAATGAACCCAAATGCATTTTTAGTCTGGCTGTTGTTTTTTGTCTTTACGTGGGAAGAGAAATGTCAGCACAGAAAAACACCGAGCCATTATGACAGTCAGGATTAACAGGCCAGAAGGTGGCAATGCCATAAACCAGGAAACTGCTGCTTTATTTTTACAGACGTTCAATATGTTTGAAGTGGATTGCTCTAGCTCTGTTTCCTGAAAAAAATGAAGTTTCTTAGGACTCTCAACCCTGACACGGAGTGGTCAGCAGGTTACTACAGTGAGAGCTCATTATGGGCTTTGTGTGCTTTCTAGCCACATAAATCTGGGTAAAACCCAGTTCTAGTCTCTCTGTTCTTCAGGTGCATATTCTCCAACTGCAGGGTCTGTGTCTGGACATACTCATTGACACGCAAGTCCTCTTTGCATGCCCAAGACCTTAAAGCAGGTACTAAACTTCTCATAGTTCCCCCCCAGTCAGTGCTTGGCTTTTTTGAGGTTTCTGATTACTCGAACACCCTAATTTATTACCCTGCCTGTCCAGAAAAAATCACAACTAAAGTAGAAAGCTTGAGCTTTGCAAAAGAACTTGCTAAAAGCACTTGCTTTTCTCATAGGCATTGTAAGACAGTTACAGACACAAAAGTGTGAGCCTTAGGTCTGTGCTTAAAGGTGTTCCTTTGTGAATACGCTGATTTTTCTGACTTTTTGCTGGGGAGTTTTTACTATATCAGCTCTTCCTTAGGGGTAGCTAGGCACAGACTTGGGTTCTAGCCATGCTGAATCCTTTTCTTTCACTGTGGCAGAGATGTTCTGCTGGCACTTGCCAGTGATGGCTCAGTTTTACTTTGACAGTGCTAGCTGTCAATAGCATGCTTTAATACACAGTGATTCTTGTAATTGTAAATGGTATTTCTCCAAGAACAAAAAAATGAAAGCATTATTCTCGAAAGAGTGTGAGACTATTTCCCCCCCTTTTCTTAATTTTTTTTCTTTTAATTTTAGTTTTTGCCAAAGCAAGACTAAAATTCAGACTTTTCAGTACAAATAAAAAACCCCTCTGTCCTGATCTCCCTATCACTGAAGACGCTAAAATGCTTGGGTGCTAGGAAATAAACAAGTTTATTTTACAACTCTACTGTCTCTTGCTCTTCCTAAAACATGGTTGCATAAACGAGTAATGCAATGTGATTTGCATCTATTTAAGGCAAAAAGTTCTTAATACCCTACATCCTTCAACAACTGGAAGAAAATGGGCATGTGAAAAGCTTAGATTATGAAATATTTAACATCTTTTGTAGAAGTCCACTGAAGTATTGAAATTAAAATTGAGGCGAGGTGAAACATTTAAAAATTCTATACTGATTTTCTTTGGTGTTTGCTGTAAAATGCATCTTTGATTTTTTTTTTTTTTTGAACTAGTGAGTCTTATTTGTGTTCTCTTTAAAGATGTAGAGCAGCACGTTAATCAGAAAATTCAGTATCTGAGCCCCGTCCACTCTAAAATAGCGTGTCTTCCTTCACTTCCTCTCACAAAGCCTGGTATTTGTTTTAATTATGTGACTTCTGAGAATGTTTATTGTCCTTGCATGGAGGCATGGCCTATACAAAATGGCAGAAAAGCCTACTGACTTATTTCATTCTATGCTAGCAGGCACAGGATGCATCTCACCTAGCAAATTAGCTTGGAACAGGGGTGTATTTCTGAAACCTAGCTTCTGGAAGTCCTCTCTTCCTATGTTTTCTCTCATGTCTTGGAGCATCCAAGCTGAGTTGCTTCCACATGACGCCGAAAACTGGAAGATGCCCTCCAATGGCTACGCTCCAACTGCTGACTTATGTTCTGTCCACATGATCACACCAGAGCTAAAGAAAAGCAAAATCCCCTTGACAACTGTGTAGCACAGACATCGGATCCTTAGCAACAACAATTTTGGCTTGCTCTTTTTGTTAGTGTAGCCGTAGCTACACTATAAATGAAAATGAAACCCAAAATGGGGAAGGAGAGTGTGCATGTTATTTAATGTGTCCATCTTATTCATGTTATATTTATAGAATCATAGAATCATTCCGGTTGGAAGAGACCCTCAGGATCATGGAGTCCAACCATAACTAACTCTAGCACTAAGCCATGCCCCTAAGAACCTTGTCTAAATGCCTTTTAAACACCTCCAGGGATGGTGACTCATTTATCTTGGAAGTTTAGCAGCAGAATAGTGGACAGGTGACATGTAAAACCCAGCTCTGGAAACTGCAACCCTACACCCCACTTCAAAGAATATATCAAAGAACTTTTGTGAATTGTCAAGCAAAGATAGCAAAACAGGGAGAGACGTTATTAATTACTAATTAGAAGTAAATGGCCTGCTGTTGTCCAGGTGGGGAATACTCATATCTATTGTTTATCATTAGAGTATTAAGAATGCTTGCCACTGTTCCTGTGGTGTTAGTTCAAAGGCAGTTATTTACATTTGCTGGGTAAAGTCTTAGCAATGACACCTTGCATTTGCTTCAGTAGAACCAGCACTAATAATTAATTGCCCTTATTATTATATTAACTTCTTTTCTTTTGCATGTATGTTCTTGTCCTCTGGTTTCCCTTAGAAACTATCCAGCCTCAGAGCTGATTTTATCACTGCTGTAAATGCAGAGAGTAAACTGAAGGCATATTCTGCCCCCAAATTAGCTAAGTTAGCGTTTGAATCTCTTTTATGTAATTTAAAATACTATGAAAGATATGCTTATGGACACATGTGTAATGTATATAGGTACATATGCATAAGCTCTGCACCCTAGAGTATAAAATGTTGATTATTAGCCTTTTAAATATAATTAATAAAACAGAATAATTAATTTTCATATGGTGGATTTTCAACACAGTTTAAAAAGACAAACAAAATGAGTGGGACTCACTTGGTGTTTCTGTACTGGAGAAGTTCAAACCCAATTTTCCTGTAATTTTTGAAGAGAAAACAGCTATTTCAGGGAAGAAGCAGTTTGAACACCCAACCTAACATTACAGTTCTAAGTTTGGAGATGGCCAGACTTTTGTAAGCTAGTCTTCTCCAGTGAAGTTCAATTTGCTGAACTTGGTGGTTCAGCTGAAAAATCAAATGAAATCTTAATCTGTCTTTTATTTGTACTGAAAAATAATGTAGCCAACTGTATAAGAGCTTAATAGTCAGTAACTGCAGATACCAACACCTTGCTGGTTGCAGCCTCCTGGGATCCTAGCTTTTCTATTGTTTTTATTTGAACTGAAGTCATATATGTGGCAGTATTGTTACCAGCAAGAAATGTGCTTGTGATGTAAGTCATCCTGCTTCTCAAAGACACCCCAAAATGGTAAATGTACCAGCTTTTTGGTTGATCTACCCACGAGTGAGAAGGTGTCCTGGAGCTTCAGGAAGAACAGCTTCTCTTCCCTCCCAGCCATGGAACAGTTTTGTTCGTTCACTCCAAGAAAAATACGCTGGGCCAAATTTCTGTGGAGAATATCTTCATTTACCTCCATAGAGTTATAACCGTCATGAATTTAGCTGTCTTTTTCTGCTCTTATGTCTCATGGTTTCTGTAGTGTGAGTCACATTTTTTTTTCTTTTTTCCTGCAGGGCTAGTTAACCCCAAAATCTTGAAAAACACAGATATTCCTTTTATTCAGAATGACATCATATTCTCTGGCAAAAAAAAAAAAAATCTGCATTCCTGATATTACCAGCTGCTTCTGAAAATTTAAGTAATGAGATTGTTTATTTGTGTTTTGTTTTGTGGGAAACTCTCTTCGGTTTTGGAGTGCCAAAGCTGATGGCATCTCTAGACAGTCTGACATCAACAAAGGCAAAAATTGCTTTAAACTAGCCAGTCAGCATGACCTTTTGGCTCAGGAAAGCTGTTGTCTGTGTGCCTTTGGGACAGTTGCTGGTATCCTTGGAGTGAGGTAGAGAAAGCCTTTAACCATTTGCAGTGTCTGAATGAGTGTGGCCTGAGATACCTTACGGTGGTGTAATGCTCCACCTTAAGTGGAGCATTCTGAAACAAAAAGACTTGAAACAGCAAGTAGTTTTTAGAAAACTTCACCCTGAGCTTAACTATTCTCTTTTTCTCTCCTTAGTTTCCAGAACATTTGTTTATTCCACTTCATAATACCTACAACGTGATAACAACGCTAGTATGTACATGATTACAAAGCTATTCCACTTCTTGTCCAAAGGGAAAACAGGTGAAATGGCAGAAGCAGTGGTAAGTCCTACAAATTTATGAAAATTATTGTAAAAAACATTTTAAAAAGGAAATATGGAAAAAAGAAAGGGACTTGTGTGTGATTTACAGCTTCTTTTTCTTGGGCCATACATACGAGTTATATATACAGCACACAAATTAACCAAAGTGAGAAAAAGATAGCATGGAATTTTGCAGCCTTTCACAATGATTCTGTCTGTTAAACTCTAAAAGGGAAATTCCTGCTTTTATGTTTTAGGGAGATTTTTTTCTGTTGTCATGAAGTCTGGCAGTAAACACTGTGTCCTGATTTCCATCAGTGTCGTTTAATCAGCAGCTGAGTTTTCTTGTAGCACCTAAAAATAACAATACCTCAGTCACCCAAAAATTCATTCAGTTTTCTGTCTGATCTGGTTGCATGGACAGAGGAGGTATACCCCCAGTGACGAAGATATATGGCTGTTGATTAGGAGGGGATATATTTCTGGCATACACTGTCAAACTCCCTGGAAATCTATTAAACTTTTTATTTATTTTGTGTATCTATCCTTAAAATGCAGAGTACACGGCAGCTACATGCCTGCAGTCTCCCTTTGTATTTTGTGGTGTATACACAGTTTCAGAAGTCCCTTGTCCAAAATGCTCAAATTGCATCATTTTGCCTAACCTCCCTTTGGGTACCCCTTCCTCTTGGCACCAGTTGTTGCAAGGCTTGCTTTGGCTCTGTGCTTGTTCTCTTTTCAATGACATGTCTTCATGGAATGTAATATCTCTTCAGGGCATAATCAGTCAGGGTGCAAAAACATGGGACAGATTACCAGAAAAATTATTGCAATACTGATATCTTGTTGATAGGCAAGAATCTCCACCATCAGCATAGCAAGCATCTTATTTCATTTAATTGTTATGTTTGCTTTTTGGGAAGCAATGTCTTAATCACAGTGAGCGCATGCCATGCCTCTTTAGTCTCATCACAGCACCGATGGTTGCAGCACCAAGACATTTGGCATCTTCTCCTTTCAGGGAGCTGTGATTTTTTTGCATGGACTCTCCACAGTGACAATTAATTCTTCCCACTGCTTCTTAGGAGAGGTAGCAGGAATTTATGGCAGTGAAATTGTGTGTTAAGCTGTAATTCAGGTGTCCCATATGGTGGACATGGACCCTATGGGTCTCAGAGAGCCTGTCCTGCAGGTTTGCCACAGATGCAGACCAGAAGTTACAAGTTTTGCCTGTAGACCCCTGGCTCTACAGGCATCCTGGAGAGGTTGAGTTTCATAGTTCTTCCAACTCTGTAATTGCTGCTGGTCTGCAGCTGGAAGAAAATCCCGTCTTTCATGACACTCTTGAACAGTGATTTCTTTTTTAAATCTCCTTCTGGAGTCCTGCACATACCTGCATCCCTGAAGTAAGAATTTGGGCCTGCTTGTGTGTCCTCAGACATTACTCACTGTTTTCGGATAGGTGTGAGAGAAGCAGTCCTATTCTGCTAAACTAAAAATTCTGTGGTGTTAAATGTAGATCTAAACTCAAGAATGGAGGTGAGGAGAGCACTACAGAGAAATGTCTTTGCCTCTCATTCACAAAATATGTCATCTTGGATGACCTCTAAGTTTGTTGGCCAAAACACTTTAGACCTCCTTTGATACATTACATTGTTCTTCCCAGTTCAGGCAACTGGGTTTAATTTTCAACACATAATTATTCTACACTTCTTTGTGCATTCCCTCTTCATCTCCCCAAAACTAAATGCATTTTGACAGTTACCACCAAGAAATAAAAAATGTTGTATTCCATGGTTCATTGCATGCAGTACTGGAAAGTGAATCATTCATTTCCTGCACAAGTGCTAGCATGTACTGGATTGACTCTTGATTTGAAATATATAACTGTGTGTTTGGCCTGATCCTGTACATCCCTAGGAATCTTAAAAGTTCAAAGGCCTTGGCAAGAACATATATTTGAACATTATTAGGGCTGGTCCACAGTGAGTGTCTTAATAGATCTAGAGCCTACTACAGCTACAGTCATTTTTAAAACCTGCTTAAACACAAGAGTTGAACCTTATCATGTAGCTTTCACAGACACAGATTTAATACTGTTGAACAGTAGTTCTTGGAGTGTTTTTTAGCCAGAATATGCTTTTTTTCCCCCCCAACCATTTATGAAAATTTTTTTTTCTTTTTTTACTTTTAAAAAATTTCTACACCTGATCATGTTCTTCACCTCATTCATACTGTAAGCTTAAATAAAAAGTTTATTTTGTATCAGTATCTCTTCAGCATTCATGGGTGAAGAAAGTCTTGTGTTTTAATCTGTTTTTAATTTGGGATGCAGGTAGGCGTTTAGGTTTATACAGCTGTTGTTGACTCTGTGTTCATGAAGTTCTCCTTTTTAATGTCTTCCAAAAAGTGGTTTCATGAGAGATTTGCATATGCATTTATTAATCTGCCACAGCATTGAGACTAACGTGTGCTGAGATGTTTTTCTCTTCTTTCAAAGACATTTTTTAATTCCGTTTTGACCACCTCAGCAATAAAGAACTAGCATGGCTTTTTTATACGTGTTTTTCCTCTTTTGATGTAAGGGCCTTTTCCTGTACTCAGGGGAATACATCCTCATTGCAACATGCCCAAGAAAGATTCAGGAGATAGTCCAGAGGCATGAATTCATTCTTAACCTATTGGCAGGCAATGCACCTCATTAGGAGTCAAAATACTGGATTTCCTGGATAAACCATGTCCCAGAGGAGAACATCCCCCATTGTTCATTATGGGGCAAGATGACTTTGCAGTGTTCCCATTGCAGGAAAATATAATCTGTTTCATCTTCTCTTCTTCATGTCATACATACAGTGACAAAGCTTCAACCTCAATTCACATTTAAAAAAAAAAAAATTCATTTAAGCAGATTAAATCAGCTGTTTGTATCCTTGTTTGTAACCTGGCTTTAGCTGGCCCCATAGGCTGGTAGGACTTTGTGGCAAGCATTCAGTCTTCTTTCTTTCGGATTTTCTTTATGCATCTGTGTCTGGAAAGACTGCTTTCTTCCTCAGGGGAAGATGAAGTACTCACTCTCTTCTCTCACTGTAATACTTTACCATACATGCAGTAGCTGAGCAATGGGGATCCCGACAAAGTGGAAGAACACTATTTATCTGTAAATTAAGTTCTTTGGATGGTTTTACTGTTCCCTGGAGACACATGCTTTTTTCCATCCATCCCTGTGTTGTTCAAATCATGCATTCAGATCTGTCTGGTTGCAAAGCAGTGGGCCACATTTTCTTTTGGTATACTTTGGCACATCTCTGTACTTGAGGGGATATGCTGACTGCTGCCACGGCAGGGCTTTGTGCAAAACTTTTCTTAGCCCAATGAATAGAGCTTTTTGCCTGGGGCAAAGGCTGAGGTGTTCTTTTAAAAGTCTGAGTTCCGATTCATGACTCCAACAACAGATGCTGAGGCATGTGCTTACAAAGGAGCTGGTGAACATCTGGCAAAACCACATTAGGGAAGAGGCTTGTCCCCTCATTGCTGCTGTGGGTTAGCACTAAAATGGGGAGGGGAAGAAGGAACTATTAGGCTATGAGAGACAAGAATTAGGGTTGCCCGTACAACTTTCTCCTTTGCCCTCTTATATACCCATCAGTGCTTTAGAGCTTGCTTCATTGCTACTCACTAGTTCTCCAATCAGCTTTTTAATAGATGTAAAAAGAAAAAACATCCTACACATTCATTTATCGTATTGCAGTCTTGGGGAAATGGATGTTACTGAACATGTATTGCTGTTAGTGAGACATGGAGTGCTGCTGCAAGCTGCTCAGATTAGCCTATGACTTTTCCCTGCAGTCTTGAGATATAAGTTATACCTTTGTAAGGATCTTTGAATTTCCACAGTGGTGTAAATAGGCATTAATATCAGTAAGAACAGAGTACTTTATCTTCTCTTGCTTGTATCTTATAGAGCTGAGAGAGGTGCATTAGAGCTGTTACTTCCTGTTTAAATATCCTAATTTATAAGTCAGATTTTCAGCTAGTTTAAATTAGTGTAATCTTAATGCTATGTCAAGGAAACTACCCCAATCTACTGGCTCTGTATCTCTAAATATTACTTATTTGTAGGGCCCAAAGCCCCATTGAATTTTATAACTAAAATAATTTCTAAATGAAACTAAACCACTTGAAAGCAGGACACATGATTAGCCTGTACTTAAGAACATATTTCTAGCTGTTAGTTTTTTTCATTGTGTTTGAACAGGTCTATCCAACATTATAATGCATTATGAAATGTTATAGTCTGACCTAAAATCAGTTTCACAAGTGAGGAAGCTGTTAGTAACCCCTTCTGCAGAGAAGCAAATGACTGGAGAAAGCTGGATTCTATTGCAAAGAATGACAGCCAGGGATCTGAAAGTTTGGGAGTATCAACACATGTCACACAGGGTTAAAGTTGCTCCCATTGAGGCAGAACTGCAGCTCTTACATGGCCTGGGTAATGTATTTGCAGATTTTTGAAACTGGGAGAGTTTGACTCACTGTGAATTAAATGGTATGCTTTATTATAGACAATAGACATCACTGCACTTTTCCTATTAATTCCTTCTGAAAATAATGCCTTCCTAGCCCTGTGCTGCACACAGTGAATTGGTAGGAAAAAAGTGATGATTGCCTAAGATTTATATGAAAATTGTCTAATCCAAATCTGTTCATACTTTTTTTATCCCCCAAATTCTGAATTAGGCAATCAGGGCAAAATAAATTTCCAAATAAAAGCAAACAATGTCCTTTCAGCCTCCCCCAAAACAGCTCTTCAACAACCTTTCAGGGGAAAAAAAAATGTTAATGATGCTTAAAGCTGCACTGACCACAAAATGAAGCTTTCCTGGGTTCGCTGCTGCAGTCTCACTTTTCTGCGATGTTTCGTAGGAGGTAATTTTTGTGTTGGTTATGATTTGAAAGGGCTGGCCTGCAAGCCAACCTCAATCAAATTGGAACAACATGTCACCAAAGGTCCTAGTCCCATGGTATGTGCTTGGAAATACAGCTCCCCAGTGTGGAGAGGTTTCTGGCAATTCAGTGAAACTAAACTCAATTTCCATGGTTAGAAATTGCTGCAGGAGCATTTCATTGTGTTGCCGTTGTCGAGCTCTGAGTGTGTGTGCAGAGGGGTGTGAGCTTGCGTGTCTGTGTGTGTGTGTCGCTGCTTTACTGCTCACGTTTAGGGCAACTCTCAAAGTTTGATTTGTGGACAGAAATGACAAATTTCTGTTAAATTATTGACATAGAAGGGAAAATACTTTTCTCCTTTGAAGTTAACTAAAACCAAATGGGATTGTTTCCCCAAGGGAAAAGTAGGAGTTTAGTTATGATGCATCCCCTCCCAGAAATCTTTCAAATTATACATACTGTACCCTCTGTTTATATAAATATGAATTACATGATTGTGTGTACAGGGTCATTTGTAGTTCAAATGGAAATGCAGTGCTGCTAGGCAGAGGCTATGGAGAGAGTGAGGGGATTCTAGGATCTGCCATTTAACCCTTTTCAAACATGGTTAAGTGGCTTTGAGTAGATCTGCAAGAGAATTTTGGCCCAGCATCCCGTGGAAACACTCTGGTTTTACTGGTAAATCTGCATTTCTGAGAAGCTTTAAATGAAAGGAGAGAGGCTGGTCATTTTTCATTTACATGGTGTGCTCTGATTGTACGTTGATGGTGACAACCAACAGTTCATGCTCTGCATTAGATTTGCTTATGTGTTCTCATCCAGCTGTGAAGTTCAAATTTTGCAAGGGATGTTTTCCCACATGCAGGATAACAAATTTGTCAGATTGACCTAAGGGTTGTTCTTTTCCAATTTGCCAGTGATTTCTTTTTCATTTCAGCTAACTTAATAATAGTTGGTTTAAATGTTGTTAAGCCATAAATAAATTGACTTCTCATATGTTTTTTC
The DNA here is from genome assembly GCF_037038585.1 of Patagioenas fasciata. Taxonomy (NCBI): domain Eukaryota; kingdom Metazoa; phylum Chordata; class Aves; order Columbiformes; family Columbidae; genus Patagioenas; species Patagioenas fasciata. The sequence goes on from NC_092521.1 coordinate 92,334,515, forward strand.
TCTGTCATACCATCGTGTCTCTCTGTGTCAGAGGATATACATATTTTGGCTGGGTGTCTTTCTGTCTTCTAAATGGAGAATGTATCGAATTTAATTTCACCACAGGACATTCAATTATGGTTTTGCTCTTATTGTCTATATCTTTGGACTTCATTTTTTGCTGCCTTGTGTCCTGCAAATTCTCTAAGGAAGCTTAGAAAGAATTGATAGAGTTCCCTAATTTAGTAGCTCTGGGCAGTCCAAATATGATGCATATAAAGTAGGAATGTCATGACTATTGCCTTGTAGACAAAAAGTCCCCTCCCCCACAATTTGATCAGAGTTTTCCCAAAAGCCTTGCAAGCTTTGGGCAGTCTGTGGCCTCTTTGAGAATACCTCCTCTCCACAAAATTTCCCATTAGATGAACTTCTTCTACTGCATAAGGTAATTTATCATCATTGGATATGTGTGGTGTCCCCCAAAGGTTGTCAGGATCAGGCTAACATATATGTTCTCTCCTCCTGAAATCAAGAGTTGGACTGAAGCCCTGGAAAACTGGTTGACATTGATTCGGAAATACTTCTCAGCCTGGGCAAAGTTAAGGCATCCAGCAAGAGCTCCTGAGCCAGTTCTGCTGACATCTTTTTGCAGTGCTGGTGCCAAGCAGGGTGCAGAGTTTGGTGTATTAAAATGCATCATTCACTCCTCAGCTCTTGCGGGGAGCTCAATCCTTTCCACTGCATCTCCTTCAAAGATGTTAGGAGAACTGCCCCTGCCTCGCTGGCAAATACAGGCTGACTGTAGAGTCAAATGCTCCTAAAACCAGTGACCTGTACTTCCAGATTTGCTGTGGGCAACAGAAGGACTTTTGTCTTACCAAAGATACTTGGGACTTGTTACTGGCAAGGGAGTGTTGGGCAAGTGGCTTTTTCCACTGCTTCTGATCTCTTCACTGCTGCATGTCCTGTGGTCATTCTTCGCTCTTTATAAATAATTTTGGACAGTACCAAGGGACATGTTTACCTTTCCATTAACAGCGAATTTGCCAGAGGCACATTCATAATGGCCTGTTAATAAAAAGCAATGCAGGTGGATACAGTTTCAGAAAGCAAACGCTTGAATTAGATACACAGGTATCAGTATTGGATTCACAGGTATCAGTATCTATTGACCCAACACTATATCTCTTCTGGTCTCACCTCAGGTAATGTTAGAGCCAGCAAGGTCAGTAGGTTTTGCCAGTTGAAATGGAAACAGGGCAGTTGTATCACCTGAAATTTGTAGCAGCTTCTCGCATTTGGAGATCACTCTTGTTTTTTGACAGACAAAGCTATGTAACTAATACAGAGGGTTTGCTTCCTGAAAGTCAGTTTTCCAGATGCTTTATTCATGTAATCCTAAGAATCTTAGCCTCAATATGCCTCCACTGAGTAAAATACCTGGACTGTTTATAGGTGTGCAGGCATCATTGCAAACAGTATCACACTTCCAACCCAAATGATTCTATGATTCTCTTCTTCCCTCTTTTGCTAAAGGCAATAAGAAGTCTGCTTCAGGCTTCTAAGCTGGTTTGAGGTTGCCTAATGAAAGTCATAGGCTAAGAGCTGTACACCATTTTTAAAGTACTGGCCTGTTGAGAATATGGATTGCATTTTGTGACTCTCTGTGTGCAGAGTTTGCAGCATTAAATAAAACGTATGAGTATAAGCTGTCCAATGAATAACTTATGCTGGAAACAAGAGTGTTCCCAGTACTAGCGCTCTGAGCTTCTGGAACAGTTTTCCAACAGGGCAAGAACAAGCTCACTAAGTACTTGAAAGATGAATTAATAATAAATTAATGAACAGGACAGTACAAAATGAGCCCACCAGAAGTGTAAAACTCTGTGAGCTGGTCATGGGACTTGATCATATGGATTATTTCTCTGCTAAGTAATCAGTAATGCTCGGTGCTTAGCACCGTCCCTTTATGCCTAGTTATCACAGAGATATTGCAATGTGAAATTCGAGCACAATGGGAGAAATCAAGCCAAGCTGCTAAGCAAGACGATATTCTATCAGTTATCGCTGTCTATACTTACTGTAGCAACAGGGTTATAGGGCTGTGTTACCTAGCCAAAACCATAACACAGAAAATAACTTGATTATGTGAATTCTGTCAGTGTTCATATTGGTGTTATCCGGCATTTTCAGATCATTCCCCTACTCTAATCTTCATGTTTTATATAATGGCATTGAGATCCATCTGCAGCCCAATATTCAGCCCCCTCTGTCACTCCCAGCTCAAATCCACACATTCTTGCACTCCAAGCTCAGCTCCAGTACCCATGGTGATGTTCAGCTTCAGTCCTCTGAAATCCAGCTCACCTTCTCCCCTTTACCATCTTCCTGCAACCCTTTGTATCCTGCCCAGTTGCCTCCAGCTCCAACCAGGCAAAAAAAAGACAAGGTTCTCTTGATCAGTAAGGAGATGTTAGGAAGAACCATAGTAGGTTGGAAATAGAGAAAAATCCAGCCTTTAAAACGTAAGATCTGAGCATTTAACAAACATTTTCACATTTGCACAGTAGCATGCTGAACCTTAACTCTCATCTCCTTCATTATTTAACTTTACAGCTTTAATGGAACATTCTCTTAATGAGCTACAGTAGAAGTAATTACTTCTGGCTGGGTATTTATCAATGGTAATTTAAATGTTGTTTGTCCTTTGTCAGATTTGTGCATTAATTTAAAGGTCAGTTTAGTTCTTAAGACTGAATTGGTAGAAAAGGCAGTGAGAAAAGCTTCATGTTCATGAGATTTCTTGTTCAGTTTACAAGTAAAAATACTGTTTTTTCTATTTGCTAGAACATAAAAATCTTAACATGGCCTGGGAAAGTCAAAGAGGGTTCTCTCTGCTATCTACGTGACCCTATTGTTCAAGCTGCACTTTGTGCATCTGCATTTTCTAAAATAGAGATTTTCAGCTTGTGATGATCAGATCTTAGGCACTCCACATACGGCTTCTAAGCCTCTGGGAAAAGTAACAAAGAAAAGTGGGTTTGCTATTAGGCTTAAATTTGCTTGCAGAACTGCACTTTTCCTAGTGGGGGAAGAACAAAACAACAACAAACCCCAAATGCAACAACAAAACAAAAAAAAAACAGAAACAAAACCCAAACCCCAACCAAATCTAGCAATCTGCAAATTTAAAAACCAATTTAAATAGTATGCCTAAATTTTATCCTATTGTCATATGGATGTCAACAGCCAAAAGACTAATGGGCTTTACACAGCTGTTACTGGGGAGAGATGTGGAATTGTGTAGACGCACCTGAAGGTGTATTTGAGCTTGCAGTTGTATTTAGCCTGTGTAGGGCTACTTCTGTGCTGGAGTTTAGAAATACGCATCTGTTAACTCTTGCTTAACCATCAGTAAGATTCTTGTCATTGTGTGAATTACCTTTTACCTCATACAGGTCCGATTAAATGGGAATTGCTCTCATTCAGATTTATCACACTGATAGGTGTTTGGGATGTATCTTACCAAAGCAGTCTCCAATCAGCTAAGCAAACTGTACTTTGTATTTTTATATAAACTGGTCAGAACAAATGCAGCTGGTGTGTGATGGCTGGCAAACAGAATTACTGCAACGCACAAGCTTGCAAATACTTCAGTAAGACAGAGGTCTGAGGTCTCGGATGAAATCCTTGCATCTTCCAGCTGAAATTATCCACTGAATGTATGTTTCTGCAGAATTAGGTCGTTCCATAAACATAGTACTTAAATTTATATATACATATATATATATATATACTTTTTTCTTTCTCCTTTTTTTTTTTTTTTTTAATTCAATGGCATTCTTCCTCACAAAAATTTTCCTAGGCAGGGGCTGTTGAAAGAAGCAGGTGTGCACTGCTGGTAGACTTGAATTATCTCTTCTAGCTGACTGACACGCTTTGGAGGGAAGAGCTCTTTGGAGTCCTTCGCATCACTTTAGTGCACTTTTGAGAAAGTTTCTGTAGAAAAGGCAAATGCTGAATATATAAAAATGCTGTTAGGTTCACAGTCTCTTCTGTGTACATATGCACACACACGGAGTTTACAATAGCAAAACCTTTATCTTGCTGCAAATTGCATTCTTAACCTACAGGCACCCGGTTTATGCGTGCTCTAGGTTTGGAAACTTAAGGTTGCAAACCCATTTGAGAATATGACCTAATCCCTCATTATTTGCCACCTTGCTTTTTCTTTTTTCAGCTTTTTAAATTGCCAGCTTTTTAAGGCAAGCTTGAAAACCAAGAAACCTTACACTGACTTCAGCTAATGTAGTGATAAGTGCAAAGAGGCTTAATTTGAATAGACCTTGAACATGTGCTGACAATGTTAGCAAGGGACTTTGCTAATATATAGTAATCCAAGATGACTACAACCTATAATCAGTCAGAGCTGTCAACAGGAAAACAGTGAGACAATTTGCAAATGATATTACGCTGGGTTTGGGAAAGGAAGTGAAAAAAAGACCATCATTTGGTCTATTCTGCAGTGGACAGAATGCATCCGTGATGCTGCCAAAAAGGCCAAATGTACTAAAAGTGAAACAACGGAGGACTGTTTATTGGGTCAGTTAAATATGCTAAGTTATTAGTTTGAATATAGTGATAAAAGTGCACTTTCAAGATTGTATTTTGAGCATATCAATTTACAGTGGCAAGGAGTAAAAAGGCACCTTATAAAACATACTAAAGTGCTTGTTGCATGGAGATAAACTCACATATGTGGGATTTTCTGAAGTTCTTAAATTGCCTGATTCCTATTTAAATTGATGAGAACTCCTGATGTGATTTTGGAAATTCTTCTAGTGCCTCACAGCATGTTTGGTCTTTCAATCTGTTTAAAAATCCAGCCTAAATTACTGAACTAATATTATTTCATCTACTTATTTACTACCTGAGGGGAATAACTTATAATTTTCCTTTGGATTTTAAGTTTATGGCTAATATTCACAGAGGCTGCAGTCACTATACAGGTGTCAGAGGCTACCAGGACAGGTATCCAGGTGAAGGAACAGTGGTGTACTCAATGTGATTTGGCCATGGGGTCAAAGGGAGGAGGGCTGTGAATGCTGACCTCTCTCACAAGTGAGGGATGGAGACTTTTGAGTCTACTCCTGAACAAACAGGAAAACCACAGGCAGCCCCAAACAGGACCAGCAAAGCTTTTAGGTAAGGGGCAGTAGCAAGGGGAAGCTGTGGACGTAATTTTTCTGAACTGTTTTGAGGGCAGGCTGTGATTTCAGTAGCTGTTTTTTTTGAACCAGCTCTAATAGCTGCCAGTGCATCTCTGGCAATATCCACACTCAGTTTTTCCTCCTGCTCCAGTCCCTCCAGCTCTTGCATTGCTTGTATCTTATTATTCTTCTGCAACTCTTCCCATTCCCTCTTCCCTGGAAAAGATTCAAAACGTTTCATAAAGTAAATAGTTCATTTGCAGTGCTACCATCACATAGGATGCTTCACTTGCGCAATTACTGTTAATTTAAATCAGCTGTTAATTTCAGTTCCACTAAAAGGATACCTACTAATTGTGACTACAACTGACAAATATTAGTAAATTTAAATGTTGTCACTTTTCCCAGCAAAAATAGTTTGTGCACAGCCAATGAAAATGGCAATTAACGATGTTAAATGTGTTTAAAGTTATGGCACAAAGGACTATGGTAGCTGATGCACAGCTAAAACTAAAGACAACTTTCCATTTTAGTAAACAAACAAAGTGAACTCTTTGTCCCAATGTTTTCCATACTGCATCCTTTGAAGACAGAGATATCTGGGAAATTCTGTGAAAGCAGAGTGCACAAAAGCATATTATTGAATATTTATTTTTGCTGTCCTTGTGGGAAATATGCTATGGAATTGGGGGAGTTGTAAGATTATGGAGGCTCAGATAGGGATGGAAGTTTGAGGGACAGGGTGTTGGGAAGCGGTAGAGCTCAGGGAAGGGGGTGGAAAGGCTCAGTCCTGCAGAGTTGTGCTGTTTCCTACACTGGCAGCAATACTCAGTCCTGTTTGCTCTGTTGTTTTGGGCAATAAAGCCCATGTCCGTTTTGGAAAGGGTCTGGGACACGAGACAAGTAGCTGTATGACAACTGCTGGAAATTATTTGGGAGCAGGGAAGTGGTGGACCTCTTTCTTTTCATATCTTGACTGTTCTTTGGAGAGCGGTGTTTTCATGGATTGTGCGTGTCCTTGATTTTCCCACTGAGCCACGTGTCCAGAACTCATATCATCTCCCTTGGAGGCATGTTCACCAACAAGTGGACGAAACTACCTAATAACTGTCAGAGTAGTTAATAGCTTACCAAACACATATTTATTTTTGTATAATTGATCAGGCAACTTTATACAGAGTCTACACCCATTTGAAACACTTCAAGAAAAAAATATTTGCTTAAGAGCAAGAAGTGGAGAACCATAGTCTATCTCTTACAGAAATCTTCCTGGTGTTTGGGAAGTCCTTTGGTGGTAGATAAAGGGAAGTTTTACTTAGTTCTTGTTATTAGAATATGCTTAGCATGTCTTAGCTGATTTAGTTCACGCATGCCTTGAAGTAAAAACCCATCTCTGTGAAGAAACGTCATGTTGCAACTGTCCTTCACAGCACAGAAAGTTGTGCACTCTGACTTAAACAGCCAAAGATTTTGTTGATGACACTGTGGCACAGACAACACCCAAGTCTCTATGTAAAGGAAGTGGTTGATCAAGGATATATCTAATTATCCATTTGTTAGCAGCCTGGTTTGTTCTAACGCTTACTTGGATTTGGGTTACGGTCAGATATTGAAGATGATGATGATTGTAGGGTGAACTGAGAATACAAAGCACTTTCACCACACTGGCTTCAATATGTTGTCATGTTATAATTATTATAGTATATTCATTGTCAATAACCTGCTTAAATGTTTGAGAACAAAGTGGTGTGGTTATATAAAACATTGTATAAGAAAACAGAGCTCTCAAGATCTCTTTCAAGCACTGCTGTTGTCATCTGCAATCCCCTTTGATCCCAACCACATATCTGCATAGTAGCTCTGAGGATCTGTGAACCATGTCTCCCTTTCTCCCTGTTTCAGATTGTGGCTGATGCTCGTTAGAGCAGCTCAGAGTATCTCTTTGAAGAACCATGGTGGTGACAGTGGCTGATCAAAACCCAAATGCTTAAGAATCTTGGTTGGGGGGAGGAAGTCCATATGTCAGAATCCTGTCACAGCTTGAAACTGTTATTGGAGGAAAATACGCTAACATTTAGGGCACTGGTTAGGAATCAGGAAAGCCAGATTCAGCTTTCAGTTTCCCAACTAACCATGGAAGGACTGTTTCATTCTCCCTGTTCCTTAGCTTTCAAGGTGAAAATGGGTCTTTTGTTCTCACAGAGGCTTGTAAGTATGATTTCATAAAGTGCTGGAGCAGCTAGGCACTCTGATGATGGTAGGAGCTCAGATGGGTGCGATTGGAGGCACAAGGTGGGGATGTCCTCTGGTGCGTGAGTGATTCAACCGCAAATGATGCCTATGGGTAGGACAGGGGGATGGCTGGGTGCTTACTGCTTGTCACTTCTGAGAGCTTCAATGTCAGAGCAGAGTGTGGTAACTTAGCAAGTCACATAGCAGTCACCTGGAAGACCACATTGAGCCTTACCAGCAATAGCAACTCATCTCAGCAGGTAATTATAACACAGTACTAATCTGCAGGGTTGTTATAGGAAAGCAGGCCTTACTCCGTGGATTACAAAGACTATCACCAGGTCTCTGATGTTTATATTGGCCAATTTTGTAGATCCAACAAGGTGGAGAGGATGTGAGCTGGAAACTCCTACTCTGCTGTGTTGGCCCCATGATTTACTAATTTACGGCTCCTGTAAAATGCTGCTGATGGCTTCAAGTCTAAAAAACATTTTTCGGAGGATCATATGGATGAATTATGTTCCCCTGGAAACATTCAAGGCCAGGTTAGACAGAGTTCTGAGCAACATGATGTAGTTGAAGATGTCCCTGCTCATTGCAGCGGCGGTTGGACTAGATGACCTTTGAAGGTCTCTTCCAACCCAAACTATTCTATGATTCTATGATTTTCAGTTATGGAAGGCTGTGAAAGAACAGGCACTGTCTGAGTCTAGAAATCCAGGCTGAGTTCATACTACAGACAAAAAACTTGAAAATGAATATCAGATATTACTGCTGGGAGGAAAACACAGAAGTCATTTTGAGATGTGTCTATAACATGAACCTGCAATTAACATTATACATAACTTTTTGCCTCTTCAAGTGTGAAACTGAAGGACAAGTACTAAAAAAGCTTCCTAATGATAGTGCTCGGATGTGCATAGTGTTCCTGACATTAACCTGACTTAAAGAAAGAGTCTATAATATCTCTATGCCTTTTTTCTTGGAAAGGGTTCTTCCGATTGCCAGTGTCAGAGCCTGACTGCCCAAATGAAGTGATCTCCCAGTAGCTTTGGGTTTCAGTCCAGGCAGCCAGCCTGGAGTCCTCATCTTGCCAAGGAGTGCTCCCCATGGCCAAGGTTACTGCTGAATGAAGCCACAGTTACTGCTGAAAGACCTGTGTAGGGAAATAAATGGGCTTTCATGTGAACTTTTTGATGGTGTGACCTTTAGGGCTGCTCTGTGAAGACGAGGCTGTGTAAAAATATGATACACATGATAAAAATAACTTGTCATTTCTATTTTTAGGGAAGGAATTGAATACTTGTTTGCAGATTCCAGCCTCATAGCACCCTGAATCCAAAACTGAGGCCTTTTGGCCCTTTCGGAAGCAAACATTAATTTAAAGTGTACATCTGGCACAGTGCAAAGAGAGAACATTCAGCATCTGTCATATTCTATTATCTTGCCTTGCTGCTGTTAGGCTATTATTAGCATTTAAGCTAAATATATCTTCCTGCAAGCTGCTATCCATACTACCTTTTTCAAGTATCCATTCCTTTTATTGCCACAAGCTGTTCTGTATATCACATAAATGAACCAGGAACATCACTTTATGGACTGTTATCATATTTTATTTCTTTATTTTACTTTAAATGAGAGGAAAGCAAACTTGCCAAATGTTGTTGTATGGTTTGAAGAAAATGACATGCATTTCCCTGTCGTTTTGGGTGAGGGAAGTGAACAGAGGTTTTCCTAATGCAGATCAGCTGCAGGCGTTTGGTTCCACACTAGCAAGGGCCCATATGCTGTCACTGGTGTATAGGTTTTTTCTTGGGGCTGTAAGCCTCTAGACTGACTGTTTATTTCCTTTTAAGCTGTCTTTTATAATTAATTATCTGCCTTCTCTATCTCTTCAAAGCTGAGTGAAATAAAGACATCGTAAGGGACTAGAATTACTCTAAGCAAGAAGTTAGCTTAGAAATGCTTCCCTCTCAACCTGCTTTGCCCAGCAGTTAGAAAAAACTGCCCCAAAACTTTTGAAACGAGTCATGGTTTTTAATTCATATCAGCACAGATCGTAGCTGCTTGCCCAAGAGCGGTGCCCTTCCCTAGGCTGCCACGAAGGATGCCCTTCATGGGCAGCCAAGTTGCATTACAGTTTGGCAGGCACTCGCACTACATCTGTGCCTGTACACCAAGCAGTGCCACCTTCTGTTCCTAGGTCCTAGGACAGGATAGTCCACGTGGCGGAACACAGCAGTCTCGGGCATTGTTTTGGGCTGGGCCTGGTAGCACTCTCTCAAGTGGTTTCCAAGGTGGGTGGATGCTAGTGTAGATAGCCAGCGGTGCTGGGGAATAAGGGAGCAGTGGTGCGGACATGAGCCTTCCCTGCCCAGGGGTTCAGTCCCAGAAAGCAATCTTCACAACATTTAATTTCAAAGCAGGGCAAAGGAGGGTTTTGCAGTCCGAGGCTTGTCTGCAGGGGGAGTCTCACCACCCCAGCTCAATAAGTTAGAGGGTAGACACAGTGCTCTGGCTAGAAAGCCTGGGCAGAGCATCATGTTAACACAACTAGGCAGCTTCTAGTGTCTGAGCTGTGGCATTCAGAGTTATACCAAGTATCGCAGAAGTGCCTGGAAATGATCTTTTTAATTGCTTGTTTCTGAGGCTGGTGGTTGTTGGGTTTTTTTGTTGGTGGGGTTTGTTTGTTTGTTTGTTTTCTGGAAGAGTCCCCTGGTGCAGACAAGAATAAGCTATTTGAAGTTGGCTTTGTGTCAGTCTGACAGCAAAGGCTCAGTAAGGTGCAGAGACCTTGTTCTGAATCTGATCAACTCCCTCCTCTCCCCAAAACTCCTCTTGGGCTGAGCTGCCTTCTCAGTGCAGTAAGGTACTCCTACACACCAGAGGTACTTGGTTTTAAGCTAATCCTATCTTCTAGCTGACATTATTTATTTATTGTTTTACATTATTTATTATAGTACTGTACTTGTTAAATATGAAAACAGTACCAATACGTTAAGGGGTTACTCTTTCTGCCCTGTGCAAGTCACCCTTTCACATATGAGCAAAGACCCACATAGACCCAGAGCAGACCAGCTGCTGAATCCTTCCCAAACATCTTGCAGGGGCTGAGGCTGGCAAGGGCAGGTCTTACCTGCTTTTCAGTGTCATGATTGCAAAGCTGCACCCGCAGTCGTGCTGACCTGCGTGGGTGAGTTAGCTGGAGGGAGCAGTCACGCTGCATTACAGCTCAGTCGCAACTGGTTTTCCCAGTTTGAACATCAGCAGCCATAACCTCTCAGCCTCCACCCCTGGGGGCTCAGCAAGGTCTGGACTGCCGGCATCCCACAGGAAGGATGGAGGCTTTGGAGCTGGTGTGCGAGCTGGCCGAGACAGAAAATTTGAGCTCTGCCTTGGGCCAACTGTGCAACAAAGACAAACCTTGCATTACAGGCGTGCTGTTGCTCTGGAAACTGGAAGCCTTCCATAAGCAACACAATTACTAGCTGGTTATCACTTTTGCTTCACCAAGGAGGAGATTTTGTTAATTTAGAGAAGGCTAAGAACACAGAAATAGATTTTTTTTTTTTTTTTACAAGACTTCCTTCTGATAGCCTTTAAAGAAAACACATTTCTTTCTCTGTGATCACCATAGGACCTACCTCCAGAAGGCAAATATATGAAATCTTTTCTATCAGTCTCTACACATTTCCTGTAGAAAGAAAAAAGATTACTCTCTGCTCTGAGTTACCTCAGCTTGAGCTGGCATGGAGTCTTGTTTAGTGCTCAGTAGCAGCTGCATCTCTTCAGCTTAAATAGATATGTGGCTGTCGCTTACCTCAGCTCTTCTCCTGACTTGTTAACAGAATTATTATTGCAATGTGCACCTCTTAAATCTAAACATTAAGTGGTATTTGTGAACACCTCTTCTCCCCTTTCCTTCTGGCTGAATTAGTTCCTTTAAGGAGCTAATCTGTAAGGCTATCAGCCATGACAGTAAGTACAGGTGTTGAAAAATATCCTCTTTGCGGGATGAGAGGATGTCTTCTTCCTGAAGTGTGAAAGAAAAGGCTCAGCTACAAGACAATAGGATTTAAACTTTTTTTAAGCTGCTGCGGTTCTTGATATCTAAAAATGCCTTTATAGTCTTGCTGCCCTTTGCAGTGTCTTCTGAGATCCTGAGTTTTCTTAAAATACCTGTGTTTGGCTTGGCACTGTTTGAGGTGCCTTTTAAAGTGAATATGAATGAAAGGGAGTGGTGTCTACTGAATATCCATAAGCAGCAAAGAACTGTAGGAAATGTGTTTTATCCCCGAGAGTCTGAGGAGCCCACAAGGCAGAAAACCCCTTGGTGGCAGCTGTGCTTCAAGAAGGGGGTACGGTGGCAGCAGGGAAGCCTCTGAGATTGCCAAGGATGGGAGAAGGCACTGAGCTGCCCATCACACTTCCTGCAGCTGCAGCAGGCAGATGTCTATCAGGGTGGGATGGGTGTGAGGCCGCTTGCCTTTCTGGTACAAAAGAGCAACTGAGCGCAATGCAGCGGGGAACGGTCTCTGACATTTATTTTTGAAGGGTGTTTAGAGACCACTGCCTTTGAAGACTTGCCCCTGTGTGCAAATAGGTGATAGAAAGGCAGTCTGAGTACAGCCACCTCAATGACGGGATGCTGATGGGAACGGAGTTTGTATTTGCAAACTTAAATAATCTGGCAGTCCCTGCTGTGGCCTCATGCTATTTGGGTCTATCCCAATTTTATTGAAAAGTGTTGTTGAAAAGACATATTTTGCACACTAGTCAAAAGGTCAGAGCAGACCTCGTCAGAGTTACTTTAAATAAGATTTCAGAACAACTTTTTTTCTAGTTTAGTGCTCTCCAGGATATTTACTAATCCCACTCTGTGATAATTGTTAGCAATTTTAGCAGCTGTTCTTTCCTTAATTATTATCACTGGTCTTTCTTAGTTTTAGGTTTTCTTTGTTTGCTGTTTGCTTGTTTTTTCTCTTCCAAAACAAAAGGTGATGACCAGGCCCTTGTATCTCAAAAATATCCCTTTTCCTTTGCATAAAAATGTGTAGTATCTGGAGGAAAACATCTGAACCCCGTCCTTATCACATTGAGATAGAAATTATTCCCTAATTCTAGTAATGGAGTAATCTTGGGAGTCTTCCCCCTTTCAAGAAAACATGAAGAGTTAAAACAGAAACCCAGGTGTGTTGGGCATACAGCTTTATAATTGATAGATAGCCTGGATTAAAATCTTTCTAAACCTATAAAGCATAACTCCCACTTAATAACACATGGCACATTTTGAAGTTATAAATAGCATTTGAAAACATTCATGTTTTTCCATCTTTCCAGGTTCTCTACTCAATTGCAATGGCTTTTACAAGCTCAGGGAACTCACCGTTTGACATACCCACTGGCACAAGGGCAGAAATGACAGCTCCTACAAGCTTTGAAAGAACTTCCAATGCTTGAAAAAGGGCTCCTCTGTTCATTTTCTAAGGCTTAAAGCTGAACTGGCCTAACAGAAAAGCCTTCTGCTTCCATGTGGCTCTATGCAAAAAGAGCAAACGTAAATTAATTGTTAAGCAAAAATGTAAGCCAGAATTATGGTTACTAATCCACAGCTATTAATTTCAAGCATTAGAACTTAAATCCAGATCAAATACATGAAAATGGAGTGTCTGGTAAAGATCTACATATAGACTCCATTTTACCTCTTAATCCTTTTCCAACTTTAACCCATCACACTGGCATCTTGACATTCACTCATTATACCTCATGTGAGCCCAAAGGTTATGATCTACTTGCTAAAGCCACAGTCTTCCAGTTCATCCTCACATGAAGAGCTACCCCAAACCAGTGTTTTTTTTCTGCTCAGTACACCAGACAGCGTACGCAGCAGGACACCAGCTCGCCAGCCAACACCAGTCGAGGATGGCATGAGGACCTCTCCTCCTCTCCTTGTCTCTTTTTGTAGCATTCACGTACTCACAGCCAGGTACCTCTCTAGTTTTTGTGGTTCAGAAGAAATTCAGTTCTTTCTCTGAGACTCCACTGGAGGACACAAACTCATGCAGCCTAGATGCCGCGCTGTGTCTTTTGTACTGGTGTGATGGTTACAGAGCAGATGTGGGCACATCTGCACAGTGGCAGAAAGTCTGACGGCAGCGCAGGTCTGCCCCAACCCAGCTTATATGGACTACAAGATGCATCTTTGCTACTCTTGTTACCTCTGGCAGCTCTATGCAGGCTAAAGGTAGAAACATTTCTACATTTACTGACGCTTTCACTTTTTATAGGTAGAATTGAGATTGACGTAACTGCCTTTCCATTTTACTCAGTCTAATTCACAGCCCGTACAGAGCAGATTTTGCTGTTGCCCTTTCAGAGGCAACGATGTACTTTCCTCAGTTTTAAACAGAAAAAGCATTTCCAGCAAAACTAAAATGAAAAGCAAATACCATGAAACAACTCAGAGTAATGATATGATCTATTAATATTTATTTAATTGCTGCCATTTCAGGTCACTTCTCTCAATACTTGATACTGTTGACTTCGAATAAACTTGAAGCTATAATTGTTTGCACATAAGTATATCGTTGATAGGGTGGAGATGGTGGTCAGGGTTGGAACAGAGTTGGAATTGTCTGCGAAATGCATACAGGGACTTATTTCACTTTTAACTGTTTGCTTTTGCAAGGAGAGCGGTCCAGTCGTCTTCTTGAATTAATATTTATAACCACTTTCAAAAAGTGTTCTGATCTGGGAAATAATCATTGCATATTTTTAGATGAGATTTCTGAGTAAAGAAAGTAGTGGTTTGGTATGTGCAAATAAGATGATGTTACTATTTTTCAACTGTACCTACCTGCAGTGGAGAAAGTAAGTCCAGCAAGTGAAAGGAAAAATTTGAGCTTTCATAGCAAATACTGTTTTTAGCCCACTTCAGCCTTTGAACTAAGATTATACTCAACCACTTTTTCCCATTTCGCAAGCAGACCTTGGAAACCAGTACACTAAAATTAGGAGGCATGTTTGCATTGTTAACCTCTCCAAGTGCAGCACTGCAAATAGTCCATTCCAGCTATGTCATTATTGTACAACATAGGGTGTGTTGTTGTTTTTTTTTTTTTTTCAGAAAGCAAACGTCATTCTTTATTACTTTACAACTCTTCCACATTGCTTTAAAAAAGTACCAGCCTTTGCTTGGCAATATGAGTGCAAAGACAGAAGCTGCCCTTACTGCAGTGTTCTTGCTGACCCTGTAAGCACAGGAGCCTGGGATTGTCACAGGTGCTTTGGAAAGTTTGTCTCTGGCAGATAGAAGTTCAGCTGGAGGGAAGGTGGGAATTCAAAGTTATAAAAATCAAGCCTATTTTCTGTTTTCAGGAGGTAGAGAAGGGATCACTAGAATAGTAAGTTCTATGCTATATTCAAAAGTATGTTATTAGTCCTGAAAAAAATTAAATTAACAGTGTACCATTCTGCTAGTCGTGTAATCCTGGTACCTGGGAAGTTATACATCTAAGAGTATCGACAAAGGTTTTGCATATACCTCCTCATGAATACAGATGAGAGGGTGTATTTTAAGGTGTAGTAGTAGACTCTTTTTTTTTTTCCTGAAAGCTCCCAGCTGATGTTAAATTACCTCTTTACCATTTCAGTGCTTCATATGCCTGGAACTGCTCCTCACAACTTGTGCATAAAACAACCAAGAGACCTAATTTGCTTAAATAAGGGTGAGGAGCGATTTGCTAAATTAAGACAACTGAAAACCCAATGAATCATTTTCAACTAGAAACAGGTAGTCCAGCTTTTAATTGCATACAACCTAAACACTGGCACTGCCAGAAGAAATTAACTGCTGTAGTTAACCGCTCCTGGCACCACGCTGCACTCTGGAACAGGAGTCCTGTGGGGTACGGGCTCCATTCACAGCCATGTGTACAATACGTTCCCCACCAAGCACTGAGCAGGTGTGGGGTTTTGAACACAGACTGAAGTTTGACTTCCAGGCAGAAAATTAAATAAGGATTTTTCTGGGGAAGGTAGGAGATCTCTTTTAATTTTGATTTTTTTTTTTTTTTTTAAAGACAACAAGAAAATTTTTAAAAAATTATCGTTAGCATGCCAATGAGGGAAACTTCCAGGAACAGACCCGAATTTCTCCACTTTGCCACCAGGTGTCCGCCATGAGCAGGGAAATCTCACGACCTGAACGATCCCCAGAAGCTTGTATCCACAGCATTTTTGAAGGTATGACAGAGAAAGGAAAGTTTGAGTGTAAGCACATGTTACCGCAGAGTTTTGGATGGCAGATATGCTATGAAGGCTCTTTGGCAAGTGAAAAATTCTGCTGGTAGCCCTGCAATATATGCTTAAAACTTGTATGTCAGTCTGCAGCAGCTGCCGAATACAGAGCCTTTGCATCCCTCCAGGCTCTTAGATACTTCGCTCTCCTCCAAAGTCCTAAAATCCTCTACAGACACTTGCCCTTTCAGATGGCAGGAATATCTGAAACCTGTTGCTGTAGGTGACCTCTGTAGGAAGACCTTACTCCTTCACCCCACAGCAAGCTGCTGAGGGACACAATGACTTTTCCAGGTCTGGTAACTTCAGCTGAAACCCACAGAAAGCATGCACATCTCTGGGAAGCACTGCTGAAAAAAAGTGAAAGACTGAAGTTAAACTTGACAAAAGGTGCGATGACTTCCTAAGGAGCGTGTTAGCTTCCTAGCTACACATCAGAACTTACCTTAAGAATAAGGTAACTTAACAGGGAAGTACTGGAGGGTTTGCTGTGTGTCCCTGTCCCCAGATTGCATCAAACTCAGATGCCCAAATGCTGCCAACTGTTATTACAGCTGCTACTTACTGCAGTAACCCCTGTGCAAATGGCAATATTTCAAGTATTTTTCTTTCAGAATAACGTATAGGTGATACACATTTGAGCATTAGAGAAGCAGAAACGCCCAACAGCTGCCCTGGATTTTAATGCTGCCTGTTGGTAAACGTGTACCATCTTTGCCTGACTTGAAGGGGAGCAGGGGACACTTTGGGTGGAACCGTTCATTCTTCAGAGATAATCATATAATGGGACACTTCCCTCTGTCGCTGTCAAAACAGGAAGCAGAGGCTACAAAGCTTCAGTGGAGGGAGCGACATGAACAGGCTCAGAGACTGGGAAGCGAATGGTACAGAAGTGGCTGCTCTCTTCCCTCACCACCTGTGGGATAAATACCCACCTGGGAAATCTCCCTCACTGGCATCAGGGTTTCAGTGCCTCCTCCCAGCCTCCAAATGCCCCTCCTAAGGCAGCCATAAGATGTTTCCTTGGTGGGCTGAGAGGGATGCAGGACAGCTCGTGTATTGGGCTCTCCTTTCTCAGCTGGACCCCACACCACTTTGCAGGAGGAGAGAGGGGTGGTGCTCACCCCCTCTCTGGGAGTGAGCCCTCCTCTCCCTGTTTAATCAAACCAGTCCCATTGCTCTGAGCTGATAAAAGTGGATAAGTGGACATTGCCTTCCCCAGTCCTTAGGGGATGACGCAGATCTCTTTCATGAAGGTAATGGGGTCCAATATAGCAAAAGGAGCATGTTGGGTCCATGCTGTCACATGCACCCTCACTTTCAAATTCTGAGTATCTTCACAAACTAAAAAATAAAAGGGACAGTTGCAAAAGCAACTTACATACTCTTCCCTCTCATCCCTGGGATATCTATGCTCAAATCTCCTTAAAGATGCCTTTTTTCTTTCCAAAACAAGCTTTTAAATACCCAGTATTATGGTGTTCCTTGACCCGTGCAGTTAAAACATTCATCTGTAACCTTGCTTTCATATGAGCAAACGCTTGGTATAACCTCTACTTCTGAAAATAACATATTCTGTCTTGAATATTCTCAGCTGTGTCTCTGGGAAACTGAATACGAGCTTATTGCCAGGTTCTGATTCTAATAAAGTTAATGGAAATTTTGCCAGTGACTTCAAGTGGTCCAGATATTATCCTCATGGCCAACTCCTATGAAATTGTCCAGTTCAAACCTAGAGCAATTGCACTGATTTCAGCGGGGCTAGCCTGGATTTACTCATCAAACATGAGCAAGATCCTCAAAGTCAGAGATCAGCATATGGAAGCACTGCTTCTCTCTCAACATAACAGCCGTTACTAGAGTGTTGGATAGTGGCTGTTTTTTTCTTTTCTCTTTTAGGAAAGAGCTGAAATTAGGACCTTTACTGTAGGGAGAGGTATGTTATGTTATAGCAGTATAACATCTTTCACAGTAGGCAGATGCAGATTGGTGTTTCATCCATAACGGTTGGTGCAGGGTACCTGGACCCAGCCATTTACCAGTGCTACGTGCTCAGTTTTGCAAGATATTCCAGAAAAAAAAAAAAAAAGGTGTAGGGTGCTGTAACCAATTCAAATTAACTGTAAGGCTTCTTCAGATTTAGAGTAGGTAGCACTCCATGTATTTTCAGGACAAATAACCTACATCTTCTAAGGGCTGGGAGCAGGAGGGGTGACCGAAATCTTTCTTTTGAACAGAAACAAGCCAGCAGCGAGGTAAGCCTAAGGCGGCCGACGCCGCTGTTACTTTGCGGAGAGCCGCTTCAGCGCAACAAACTGGTGACAACCGACGGGACCGGCGCTCCTTAACCTGCTCCGCTGCCCCCCTCAACAACCCGCCGGCCGGCCCGCCCGCCCCCGCGGGGCCGCGCTACCTGCGCCCTCGCCCGCTCCCCGCCCCGGAGGAGCGGCCGCCCGCCCCGCCGAGAGGCGGGCGCGCTGGTGATTTGCCTTCGCCGCCAGCAGCCTCGCTCCGTCCAGCCCGCGGGGACCGGGGCTGCCGCCGCAGGAGCTGCTCGCTCGCTCCCTGGCAAGAGAAAAAGTTTGCTGCTCTTCTTCCTTCTCTTTCTCACCCCACAACAGACCCCGCGGCCCGGCGCGGCTCCGCCGGGCAGGGGCATGGCGAACTGAGCGGCCGGGCTGCGCCGGGGGCGGCTCCGCCGCACCTGAGCGGCGGCGGCGGTGCGGGGGGGGCTTGCACCGCGGTGCCCCGCGGGCGGCCATGCGCGCCGGCGGGAGCGAGCGCTGAGCCCCTCTGGCCTGGCTGCCCCCCGCCGGCCCAGGCGATAGCCGCCGCCGCGGGGGGGAGAGCTGGAGGGCGGCGGGGAGCCCCCAGGGAGAGGGGGAAGCGGGGACCTCGCCTGCCTCCGCCCGGCCGAGCGCCATGCCGCGGCGGCTGGCTTGGCTGTGCTGCTGCTGGGCGCTGCTGAGTGGCGCCTGCCGCCCCGCGGAGCCCGCGCTGCCCGCGGAAGGCGGGGAGCCGCCGCCACCCGCCGCCGCCTCGGGCTTCCTCTACCGGCGGCTGAAGTCGCACGAGAAGCGGGAGATGCAGCGGGAGATCCTCTCGGTGCTGGGGCTGCCCCACCGACCCCGGCCGCTGCCGCGGGAGCCCTTGGCCCCGCCGCCGGGGCGCCTGACGGCGGCGCCGCGTTTCATGCTGGACCTCTACCACGCCCTGGCCGAGGGCGCGGAGGGCAGCGCGGGTGCGGAGCGGGGCGGCCGCCCGCCGCCCCCCGCCCCGCCGCCGCTGCCCAGCTCGCAGGACAGCGCCTTCCTCAACGACGCCGACATGGTCATGAGCTTCGTCAACCTGGGTGAGTGTCCGAGTGCGCGGAGCGCACTCACCCATCCAGCCCGGGGACGCTTCTTCCTCGGGGAGAGGAGGCGGGCGGGCGGCTGTTCCCCGGGGAGGGCGGCGGGGTCGGGGGCGGCGGTCCGCGGGAATCCCCCGGACGGGACCCACCTCGGGCTGCGCAGGTTTTGGCCAGGAGGACAAGTCACTTCGGCGATGGGAAAAACCTCCCATCTCTCTTGTAAGGTCCAAAAAAAAAAAAAAAAAGGTCCCGGAATATGAAACTCTAGAGAGACACGTAAGAAAATGACATGCCTTTTGTTTTTTATAAATAGTGTTTTTGTCCTCGTTATGGTGATAGCAGTCAGAGCCCGTTATTCGGGATTAAATGGATCATGCTGTGGTTCCTGGGCAGCAGAGCCGGGGCCATGCCGGAGTGCAAGTTGCATTCATTCACTCCATGCAAGGTCCAGCAAAGTACAAATGACTTTGGGGCTGGAGCAAAGTACATCCTACACTACTCCACAGTATCCCTGTCTCCCTTTTTTTTTTTCCAGAGGCACTCTGAGCTAGTGTGGCGATGGATATATGACTCTGTGTAGGATATTTTGGTGATTGAGCCAGGAACGTGATCAAACTCTGTATCATGTGGAAATATTGAAATATGTTAGACATCAACCTGCTCTTCAAACAGATCATGCTGTCAGCGTGTTACTGACATGAAGGGTTCTGAGGTGGGCATTTCACTGGGAAAGTCATTAAGCTTTTTACTTGAAGGAGCCTTGAATATTAGATTGCAATTATAAGGAAATAGTACAATTAGATTCAGCCTAATGCGGAGGATAAAAGTATTTCGGTTGGCAAATTGCAGTTCCTTTTTGTAGGGAATTCCTGTGAAGCTCAACTGTCTTAACCAGTCGGCTGAAAACTGCGTCTTTTCACTTAGTGCTTCCAGAGCTGTGCGTACAGAATGATGACACCTGTGAACAGCTTGTATTTTTTTTTTTTTTAAATACAAGTAGTTGTGCATTTCCTCATCTAGAGCAGTGATAAGTCGCTGCAGTGGGAAGCTACCCGCACGGGTAGATGTGCTCAATAGCTTTGTAGCATGGTGTATATGTTTAGAACACATTTAGCTCCTGTGCCCAGGGCTAGGTGATTTTTATACCTGATGAAAGACCCACAGTGGGTCAGAAGTGGCCCCCTTGCACTGTGGGTGTTTATTGAAGGATTTGTCTGTGTTGAAATCGAGGTGACTGCAACTCCTGCAGGTACAGCTGAGCTACCTGGGGTCCGCAGCACATAGAGCAGTGCAGAGCCCCGTGGGCTCAGTGTACCGCGGATGTGCTTGTCAGGGTCTCAGTGTTGGAAGTAGCTGTATGTAAGTAATCCTTATAGCACATTTTATTTAAAGGCTTATGATCAAGGTGCTTGCAAGGTGCTGGGTGGTTCCCAGAGCAGATGATTTCACGGAGAAATGTCAGCATGTGGTTTTTTAGAAAGTATTTAGCACCCTGCTTTATAAAGCACCAGGAGAGCAGTATTAGACAGTAGACCTGAAAATTGTTGTTTGTTTTGAAAATAAAATTAAAAAACCCAAACCACAAAACCAAACCCCAAAACATTCATATGATTCAAATCAGTTCTGATAATTTGGATCTAGACACTTATGTAATAACAAGGAAAATTATTCATGTAATGTAGTAAAATAGCACGATTGAAATGCTGGTTATGAGTCTCAGGAAGTATGAATCAACTGCAGAAATTTCTCATCAACTTCCAAGTTCCGAGTCATAAACCGTAATGTCATTTAACGTGATTGTTTGTTACCAGAGGGTTGGCAAATTGACGGGCTGAGACCAGACAGCTGTTCATCTGTTTTTTGTAGCTCCTTGGACATGTCAGGGATTTTGGGGGGTCTTTCACATGTGTATTAACATTTACTTTTCCACTAAACAGTAATTAATGCCAGAAGACTAGGGGAAGCCTAAGGTTATATTGCAATATAGAAACCAAAGGTGTGATGGGAGAAAGCCAGCCTGTGATCTGTCGAAGCAGCCTGTCAGATGTAGTCTAGAAAATGCAGCAAAAGATGGTGGGATCACAGCAGAAAGGGAAGACTTCCTGACCTCAAGGATACTGACTATTCTGATGAAGAGTATGCCAAGCAACTGTGAAAAAGCACAGCTGGAGTCTCCTTACAAGCAGACACTGCCAGAATTATTTTATTTGGGATTTTCTTCACATGATCAGACCTATAATAACTTCTGCTTGGTTAAAAGATACTTCTGAAGAGTTTTGTCTATTTTCAACTGTAAAGACTTGTCTTTCCATTACTGAAGGGGCAGCTACCAAAGAGATGTGAGGGGTCCTTGGTGTTCTTTCAGGATCAGGAGTGAAGGGTATTACATGGGTACTCCTGGTGCAAGTTGCCTTGAAGATGTGTGTGGGTGTGAAGTCAGTACAGGTGGCCATGATGACCCACCTTCAGGTGCTGATACTGCTTCTGCTACAGCCCAGAACCAGGCAAACATTTGATAACAGATCTTGTGCTGCAAAGCCATAATCTAGGTCAGCTGTGTGGAGACATCCTGCATTGTCATGAAAGTTTGCAGGTGTTGATATTATTTTAAAAGTACCTTTAATTTTTCCAGCCTTGTAGCTCAAAAAGAGTCAGCAGCTTGCAGTCACTGCTGCTTTTTAAAGGAGCAGTGCTTCAGCCCTCCCTGAACAATGTATGTATTCGTCTGATCTGGGGATACAGCAGATGTGTTTTCTCTTTGGGGAAGGCTGTTTCCAAATGTGCTCAGGGTACAAGTCCTCCCTGTTGAGGTCTTGCAAAGCCGAGGGACTTCAGTGAGGTCTCAGATTATTCAGGCAGCACAGGCTTGTCCCAGGCTCAAAGATGATGTCCTGGGAGACAGCTCCTTTTTTGTGGTGTTTTTTTGTTTTTTGTTTTTTTTCTTTTTTTAAAAAAAAAAGCAGGACACAGAGGCATGGAGGTTCTCCAGACGGAGGGAGTTACTGTCTTACAGGGAGGACAAGAAACATGAGTCTTCAAAGTGTAGAGTCTGGGATTTATCTTGCCTATCTGGTGATGACTGCACTGCAGTATGAACTTGCAAGGTGTGGGCGATGATTCCCAGAGGGGCTGACTGTAGGGGAACTTGGAGTGTCCAGGGTTTCTAGGAGATGCTTAATGCTTTGTTTCATAATGCAGCTAGAGAGTGGTATCAGGGTGTAGATATAAGTGTTTTTCCCATTCCAATTGAAAACACACATAAGATATAAACCAGTTCAGATAATTTAGATAATAAATTTCATTTATCAAGTTAGATTAAAAAAAAAAATTGACAGCAAATATAATCTACCCTTGGTAGACCTGTTCTCTATTTTGGGAAGAAGATGCTCAAAGTGTATGTTTCAGGCATTTTCACTAGGATGAGGCACCCAAAAAGTGCCTGTTTCTTTCCATTTCCCACGTAGGAAGTCTGAATGTCTCATGCAGATAGAAACATCTGGGGTTTAGATCTCTCTATTTATATTTACCAAACTAAGCAGGGTGCTGAACTTATGTGCCAAAAGAATGGCTGTACAGTAGGGTTGCGGTGCTGGGAGGTGCATTCTGGGGCAGCAGGTGTCCTCATGAAACTGTTCGGCTTTTCGGTAGCATCCTTCGTCTAAATGTAGCACTGGCATGTCTTGAGACAGTGCTGTTGGGAAAATAACATCTATTGATGTTTCTGGTTTGATGAATGTACCTTCCTTGTGGCACTGGCTAGGGTTATCTCCTCTGTCTCCTCACAAAACAACCCAAGGTTGGTATGAAGATCCTTCTTTGAAGGCAGTGATGCTGGATTGACAGCTCAGTGCAAGCAAGCATACATGTATTTTGCTGCCAAGGCTTTTTTAGCAAGAGATATATTGAGTTCCTCACAACAAACTCCTTCTCCCTCAGGCTGGGGAGATGAGAAGAGGGGGGTCGCCACTCAGTACAAAATGTAGACTAGGACTGGGGGCTGTGGCAGACTTAAAATCTCGCTGGTCTCCTCTGGCTCATCAGTGATGATGTGAAGAGGAGCTGCCCTCCAGCCCCTAGTGTATGCCATGTGTAGCAACTGAAACAAGATTCCCGAGGACGTTGCTTCTGCAACTGTGGACAGAATGACTCTCTGTATGATGAAAGGTGCTGTGGAACAATCCTGTGTCAAAATGGGGAAGAAGCTTATCTGGTCCTCACCCATGCCTTTCTATCCTGGCATCTGCAGCAAGGTGAAGAAAGCCCCGTGCTTCCCACAGGAAAAAAACAAGGAATCCAGTGACAGTCTTTGCATGTTTCTGCTGTGACCCAAACCTGGGGCTATTGACAGCTGGATAGCTGTGAAGGGAAAAGTCTGGCCTCATCAAACCCTCCAGGGATATGGACCATAAAAAGTGTGCTTTTGGGGTGTGTTGCCTGGTTGTCTGCAGCATCCTGCAGTTTTGTAGCAGCCTAACAGCACAGATTCACTGTATCTCTGTGCTGTTGGAGAGAGGGTTTTCCCTTTGTCACAAGACAAGTCTCTTGGGACAACTCCAGGCAGGAGGATGAGAGGAAACCCGGCTGTTTGCCAGGCAGTCCTGCAGGCAGCCCTGAAGCTCTTCCACGTGATTTGAATTGGGACCATGGTGAAAAGCCTCTTTTATCTTTGGATTCCCAAAAGCCAGGAAATCCCAGTTTTCCCTGTGAGACTTCAAGTATCTGCTGGGATGAGAGTGCTGCCTTTCAGTGCAAGGGAGCCGCTCGGAGGTTGGTGCAGTGCTCACTGTACAAATGTGTGCTCTCCCTGTGTCTATGAAGCAGCACTTATGGATGTGATATCTTCCAAACAGGCTTTTCATCTTTTTTTGGCAGCCGTCACCTACCAGATTTCCTTCTAGGAATGATCTTGCACAAATCCATGGGAAGCGCTTAAGCTCCGCGTGGCTTTTCAGGGGAAGGAAGTGATGCTCCAGCATCCCCACCTGCATTTTTAAAGCAGGTGAATTTTTTCGTCTGAAGTATTTGATCAGCCCACCTGTCTTTTTCACTGGTATCATGCTTGGTGTCAGGGGATATGAAATTAGGCAACCAAGATGTATCAGGGACGTTGCGTGATTATATTGACGGGACTGTACCATTCACACTGTCATCCCATCTGTTTATACTCTTGACCACATGTTGTAAAGGTCAAGACATTGACTCGCAGGGAATAACTGGAGTGTGTGATGCTGTGGATCTGGCTGTGCTGCCAGCTGGCTGTGTAAAGCCTCGCGCTCTCGTCATGCAAGCGGTGTCCTCCATGTGTGTCCAGAGCAGGCCAGTATTAGAAATCATGAAGCTGATGATGGGAATGAGTTTACTCTCTTCTGCCAAAACTCGTACACTGGGCTTTGATGCCAAGACAGATCCCCAGTGTCAGAGAGCAGCCTTACATTTGCAGTTCAACTGGTGCAGCTCAAGGTCCTCATTTATGTCATCTCCTTGAAGTAGTCGTTGCTTGTGAGTTCCCTGCTAGCGTGCAGCTGGCTGATGACATGATTAAAGAGATGGGATATGGTCTGCCACGGTGCTTCAATTGCTTTCTGCCTGACATTGCTTTTAGAAGTCCTCAGCTCCTTCGGACTCTGAATTGACCGTCTACAGCCATCCTTCTGCTGTTGGCCGTGAGCCCTGGAAGATGTGTAGCTCCTGGAGAAGCTGCTGTTCAAAAACTGCATTGTTAAAATGAGTGGAGGGTCACGTTTCTGGAAGCAGTTTATCCAGGTTTAAGTGTCAGCTAGACTAAGTTGCTGGAACCCGACCATGTGGCATTAGCAGGAGTATTCTCAGTCTTGTGAAAGCTTTTCAGAGCTTGACAATTTATATTGTCTTAAATTTGGGTAAAATGTAGAAGTCTGTCTTACAGCAACAACAACAAGTGATTTTATTTGCAAAAAATTAGTGTTACCAAGGTGGTCTTGATTGATGCAAGTTAAATTTTATATATATATATAAATAACTGAAAAATTGTATTTTGAAACACACACCCAGGTGTGGTGGTGTGTATTTGTTTGTTTTGTAAATATAAAAGCAGCACTTTCTAGTTCTTCTCCTCAAACAAAATGGAAACCAAACTGTTTCTTATAAAAAGGTTTTCTTTGGGCAGTTTTCTTCCAGCTGAACATGGCTTCATCAGAAAATCCCTTGGGCAGCTCTGTTGCATGTCTTGTGCTGAGCTCTGACTTCTTGCTGCAGCCTTACACCTCTGCTGAGGGGCTGTGGGTCCTTACTGGGTCTAGCCTGGCCCATTGCAGTGGTGATGCTCTCTTTCTCTTGTTGTTTTAAATATAAACTTCTAAGTGGTGATTGTGATTTAGGAGGAAGGAAGATGGTGTTTAGACTTTCCATGCAGTGGAGACATGATTCTTTTTAAGTCATCTTGCATCATTGCTAATTTGTGGCGGGGGTTAGAGGAAGGTATGAGTTACTTGGGACATAAACAGTGCCATTGTGTGTTTCTGTTGTATCCCAGCAGATGCACGGTAATGCTTCTAAGTACAGTCCACCTCCTAATCATTTAGCATTTCCCTTTGGTCATCTCTATAGAGATGTGAAACAGAAAAAAAATAGTATCGCCTGCATGGAAAAAAGCCTTGTAGTTGAGAGATTCCTGTTTAAGCTGGCATCACACTGCAGACACTGGGAGACCAAGGTTAAGGACCAGAAAGTCTTTCTCCAGGCACCCGATTCTTGGAGGGTGGTGTTCAGTCATACCCAGATTCCCTGTTTGATGGGGCAGCAGTTTTAAATTGAAAGAGAGTAGGTTTAGATTGGTGGTAAGAAAGAATTTTTTTACAATGAGAGTGTTAAGGCACTGGAACAGGTTACCCAGAGAAGCTGTGGGTGCCCCATCATTGGAATTGTTTAAAGTCAGTCTAGATGGAGCTTCGACCAACCTGATTTAGTGAAAGATCTCCTGACCCACGGCAGGGAGGTTGGACTAGATGGTCTTTGAAGGTCCCTTCCAGCCCAAACTATTGTGATTTTAAGTGTGAAGAGGACATTTTGGACTGGCATTCTGCAGATGTGATATCTAAACATGAGGAGAAACTACTTCGAGGGTGACAGAGCACTAGAACAAGCTTCTGACAGAGGCTGTGGAGTCTCCTTCTCTGGAGATGTTCAAGACCCACCTGGACACATTCCTGTGCAATCTGCTCTGGGTGAAGCTGCTTTAGCAGGTGGGTTGGACTAAATGATCTCCAGAGGTCCCTTCCAGCCCCAACCATTCTGTGGTTCTGTGTGATTCTGTGATATGCCGGGACAGGGATGTGTGTGAGAACCAGTCGGTGTGTTGTTTCTTCCCACCTTTTTTCCAGTTGTGGCCAGCAGAGGAGGAGGATTGGTGCCTCCTGCCACCTCCTGCGTGGCTGCAACAGGGGTGGCTGGTGCTGGCACCCCAAAGAAGTGCCCGTTCGCCGAGGAGACCTGCAGCCCTGTGCTTTAGACCTGGGACAGGTTCCCAAAGCTTTGGGAAAGGCACAGGGCTGCAGCTGCTGCAGGGCTGTTGCAGGAGAAAAAAAGCTTAATTAATTAAGGAAATCCCTTGTGGGATTGCAGGGGTGTTTAATGCATTTGTACTGGACTTTGATTCTTAAAACCTGCTATGGATTGGGGCTGCTGTTTCCTGAACGTTCAGTCACTTCGGCTTCCAGGCTAGGAAACAGCCTTGGAGTGTTAGGTGGCTTTTTGGGGTGTGGGTTTTTTTTGTTTTCCCTTTTTTTTTCTTTTTTTTTGGGGGGGGCGGGGGATGTGTGTGTGATGGCATGAGATATTTTTTGTTTTCTTGTTAAGGGCACAAAGATTTTGACAGCACAGCCTGCAGCTCTTTTTATTTTACGTCGCAGTGTTCATCATAGCACAATGACAGAATTGAATCAGTGGTAGCAACAGTGGGAATTTTTGGCAAAAAAGGATAATGTAGACAGAGCCGAAGTGTTCTGCTAACTTAAACAGTAGCTGTATTTTCAGAGAGCTAGACATGACTGTTTTGATCCAATGTGGTGTTAATCACAAGAATACATAACTGCTTTCCTATGAACTTTCCCCTTAAAAAAATATCCAATGATATCACCTGATGTTTTGCACGAACGCTCAGTATAACCAGAATTTAGAACAGCTGGCTCCATATAAACTTGGAATATTCATAGGTCAAATATTAGTGTATAAATAAAAACATTTTGAAAATGAAAACAGAAGCACAGTATTTGAAATATACTCAGCGTGCAGATGTACTTCATGGCTTGAATAGCTTTACAAATTAATCGAGACAGTGTTAACACTTGTTCCGAAGAAGTCAAATTTCCCAATGATAAATGAGAAAGTGTTTTTCAAACAACATTCCAAAGTCATGTTATTCTATGTATTTTAATGGTCGTTTGCAGTATGAAAGATGTATGAATCAGCTATTTGAAGCCCTCCTGTAAATAAGATGTATTTGCTCAAACCAAAATCTTACCGGTGGAGAGCCAGAATTTCTTTTATCAAGTGTAGGCTGTAAAATATATTGCATTTAGAGCATGCACACTAATGTTCATGCTGAGGTGTACTACTGTATGCAGGCGCAGATGCAGTATTCTTATCTTGTCACTCACTGTATTGCATTTGCGTGGCACATACGGTCAAGGCATTAGACACTCTATTTGTACAAGGGCTAAGGGGTGACATAATGTCTATTGAGGCACAGGCGTTCAGCTTCACACCAGGCAACAACAGATCAGAAATTTTGAGCTGGTTGTGACAGTTGCACCCATAAGCCAAGAGCTGTTGGAGGGAGGAAAAGGTTTGTAGTTTCAGTGTGAAATAGAGGTATCTTCTTGTGTCCTCATGTCTCTGGGCTTTCCAGACCTTTTGAGAGATAAATCTGGGAGAGTAAAGCTGTAAGCAATCAACCCCGGTCCTCCTACAAGGAATAAAATTGTCCAAATGAGCTGGAAAAAATGTTGAACGGTAACAAGCACGTACAAGACGCAAAAGACTTGTCTGCTTCTGGCTTTGTAATAAAAGTTGTTTGGAAGTGAACACTTACTGCAGCCTAACTTACATATTTTTCAAACCGTGTTAAAAGTATCTGGAATAAGGCTCCATGTCAGGGAAAAAAGAAGCAGTTGGAACTTTAATTCTTAGTGTCAAAGAGGGGCAAGCATGCTCTGACCGAATGCAGATCAGCAGAGGTCAGAGCAGAGGTCTTTAATCACCAGATCCTCTGCAGGAACGGAGGAGGAAGTGTTTTCTCTGTCACTTACCATGGGTTTCCCATTCATGTTTGTTTTCTTGTGCCCACACTGGCGGTGTAGTCCAGCTCAGCCATGATAAACACATGTTTAATATACCTGTGTCTTCATCATGATGTCAAGCCCAGTTCCTCAACACATTTGCATGCAAGCAGTGAGAGGCTTTTCTGTGAGCCTTGTCCTGGCCTTACTGGGGTTAGACATGGGCTCTTGTTCTGCGGAGGGGGTCATGTGCAGGCACAGTCATGCACCTAGTTCTTGCTGGCCTTTGGAGCATCAGGGAGCAAAACCGTCTCAGGCATCTCTCGAGTGGTCAGCAAGGGATGCTGAGCAGAGAGGTACAAAACCAGGCTTTTAAAATACCAAAACAAGTAGAAAATCCTGAATTCCAGTTACATATGTGAGAGAGACGTGTGCTTATTTTTAAGAAACAACTTGATGATGATCTAATGGGATTGATTTGATAGTGGTCTTGGTTATTAAATTTGCTTTTCTTTTCTCACTGCAGTGTACACCTAGGCTATGTGTGATTTTGGTGCAAAATAGTGGGAGCACAGTTCTAAAACGTAAGCCCAGTTTGAAATTGGTGTTTGAATGTCTACACAAAGATTTCATCTGCAAGTACAGAATCCAGGTGCTCGACTGAAATGACAAAGCTTGGAGAAGAAACTCTTCATTTTAGAAAAGCGGCAGTCTCTCTGGCCCACAAACTGTCATCCTGAGACCGCATTTCAAGCATGCAGACCCTTTTGCTTAATTATTGTAACATCAAACGTCTTCAACATGAAAGGGACCAAGCAGTGGCTATGCAAGATAATGACTTGTTTATAAAAATAATTTAAACAGCATATGAAAAGGATAAACATGCATGTCCTGCCAAAATTCACTGTATGTTCTGCAGGCTTTAGTGACTGTGAATCTCTTGGCTTGCCCTTTCAATATTTTTTTTTTTTAACCCACAAAGGAAAAAAAAAGCAGAGGGGGAAGGGTGAAGAAAAACGGGAGATGAAAAAAAGAGGTTCTCATATTTAAGAGTGTTCCAACCTACTATGCTATGGAAGATAGCTGGAAAGAAGATACATTTGTTTAACTCACTACAAGAGAGATTTTCACTTTGAGATGTCTGTGTCTTGTCTCTTGCATGTGATAGTTTTTACACTTTAATGATTGTAGCAGCTGTCCCATCCAAAAAGATTCCATTCTGCAAGATGTGTAATGCTCGTTACTTACTAGACAATGTAAGGATACTGCTCTGTCTTTTATCCAGGACCTCAAAACACTTCATAAGCATTGAAGTCTCACAACGTGCTCTGACAAACGTAAATTGCTACTATACTCATTTTCCGAACGGCTAAGCTGAGGCTTGGAGGGCATGTCTGGACGGGGGTTGTGATGAGGTCCCTGAAATTCTTGCTTCCACTCCTGTGATTTAACCACAAAACCACGTGCTGTGTTACCATCCTGGCAGGCGGCCAAGTAGCTTGTGGAGTCGATGGAACAGTAAGGTCTTATTTGGTGAAATCCATCCTTCTTCAGGTTGCAGCATTGGTCAGCTGAGGACCACAAGTTCTCACTTGACTTAGTCTTTAGTCCTTCCCACTTGCGAACCTGGCACACTGGTGTTGCACAATCTGTTCCTTCTCCAACCGTGTTTTCTGACAGACATGGCTCCTTGGAGGTGCTTGCAAACAGCTCAACATTGGTAACACCTGTGATCTCTGTGAGTGCTACCTGAACATGAGTATTCACCAGACATCCATTAGTATAGGGTATCTACTGTTTGCCCTATGTGATGACCTTTGCAAGGCAGCAACTCCTCCTTTTGGGTCTCTGAACGAATGGTGTAGGAGACACCTGGGCACAGTGGGTGGTAGGATGACTGTGTGGGGATGACTGTTTTTGTGTGCGTGTGTTAAAGTGCATTTCTCGTGGGTGTGAGTTTGCATTCATGAGGAGCTGAACAGGAAAAATGAAAGTAGTTACAGTCTATCACCTTTTTCACTTGAAACTATTGCAGAGCCTGCTAAAGGTTTGGTTGACTTTTGGTAACCTCCATGGTAATGGTAATGTCCATGCTTCAGGGTAGTAATGTCTTTTAGTAACGTCCGTGCTGCAGAGCAGCTAATAGCAGATGTTCTTCTGAGTTAACCAATAGTGTTGTTGAGAAACTGAATAAAAATACAGTATAACATCTGCAGTTAGTATAATGGCTCCTTTATGTTTCAGGAGCTATTGGGATTGGGTCCACTCGATGCTTTTGCTATCGCTAGTCTCAGTAAAAAAAATTTTATGGGGTCCCAAAACAGTATGTTGCTTCTGGCAGCCGGAGAGCTGGCAGCTCAGACTCACTGAGGCTTGAAGAGATAGTTCATTAATTCATGGCACTTTCCAGAATAAACATGGCAAACCTCCTCTGAAATAACAGACGGTAAATCCTCCATGTCACTCAAGACTGCACATTTGTCTTCAGAAAGAGGCCGTGAAAGAAGCTGTCCGTCTCCTAATGAATGAGAAAATAAATAGAAGATGAATTGTGCATTGTGTCATACTTGACATGGCGAAGCTTCGGGGTGGAATAACAACAAACCTTTCCTCCTGTGTTATCCCTGTTAAATGTGAACCTAAACCAAGCAATGCCCACCAGGCAGACTACCAGACGGCATAAGCTATCGCAGCTCTTCGACAAGGATCCCTGGTGGGAACGACAGCCCTTTTTACCCCTGCTTTGACTCTTTTTAGGAAGGTAGATTTTAGCACCTCCTGCGGAGGGGACCCTCTGGTCTCCCTGTGCTGTGAGACTCGTGAAGGTTGCTGCAAGCTGGGGTTGCTCAGAGCGTGCAGATGTTTTGTGCAGCTTGTTATTTTCTATGTTGGAGGTTATGAGTCAGATTACTGTTACCAAAATGTTTATGTGAAATCATTTCTGAGTCATATATTTGCATCATATACAACCTGTCTGACAATCAAAACATTCAGCGCTCAGCTAATGATTATACTAAGTTTTCCAACACTATGCTCCAACATAACATAATTACACGGCGAAGTGCAATACATTACTTTGACAGGGTTCTTCATGTATCTTGTGACGTCAGGACATCATCGTCGCTATTATCTGAAATTATCGGAGAAGTACAGGCTTCATTGCATGAAACAAAGGTAAGAATAGTGAGAAGCAGTCTCACAGAAATGCAGTGCCTACATACGTTCCCGGAAATGGTCTTTGGTCCCCAAGAAAACGTAAATTTCAAAAAGTTTCATAGTGATTTTAAACTTGTCCAAAAAGGTCCTTGATACTAGTATTTATTGGGGAATTGATGGAATAGTTATGAATATTTGCATGGAGAAATTGTTTGAATGCTGGAATTCAGCAGCTGCCCAGGAGGCTGTTTGGTAATTTCTGTATTATACAACTTGTAAGATGGAAACGGAGTGTTTTTAGCAGTGTGGAAGACATAAACACTTCTTAAACTACAACTTAATGTATATTGTGTTTATCTCCTGTGTAAGTTCTAGCATAAATAAAGGTCACTTACAAAAGTATTCTGAATAATTAGGGCAAATGTTAAAAACTTATTTACTTTCAGGTGTGTAAGAACTAGGGCAGGAATGTTTGCTGCCATGTCCCATAACTCCTCTTTAATTGTTTATTCTAAAATGCGATGGGGAAAAACAGAGCACCCCCAACTCTGTGCAAAGGAAACTGTCAAGGAGATGAAAAGTATGTAGGGACATAAGGTTGCTCTTTTGTTTTTAAATAACTGTCTTTGAAAAGGGTATTGAATAAGAGTATTGAAAAAGAAAATTATTTTAGGGCTGACTTGTCTGAATTTGGTTTACAGTCTTTCGGAATTGGCTTTGGGAGGTCAGTTACAAGTGTGAAGGGCACTGGCAGGTCCTTTTAAGTATAAAATATAATTGCATTTCATCGCTCTTACTGAACTGGCAGAGTGCAAAGCACAGGATGGATTATGATGGCATTCTTTATGTTCCTTGTGAAAAAAGTATGGACAATACAGTAGTGGACTTTTCTCACTACATGTGTCTGAACCATGCTTAGTAATTAGGGAGCCCATGTTTGGAGCAGTAGAAAGTATCCTCGTGCAGTATTAGTGAGCACCATCTTTGCTGATGCACTCTCCTTGGCCAGCGTCAGTGGCAAATACATAATTGGACTATGAGGACCAATATATTTTGAAGTGTAGTGGAAAATGCCAAAAAAAATTTCAGTTGGATGAAGTCCATTTGTCCTGTGCTAATTTCTAGCCCTGTAAACAAACACAGCTGCTGAGTGTAGAATCAGTGCTTAGAGTGGTTAAAAACAGTGATGCATTGCTAATGAGATCACAGCAGAAAAAATATGTAACATATGAAGCTGCAGTAAGGATCAAGACTATCCTCAGCTCTGATTAATCGTTTCTGTTTGTATGTTTTAATCTATTTATGATGCTGTAGGATAACGAGAATGTAAAGATGACTTTTTAATTGCCAGACCATTCTGCTGAGACAGTCAGAGTATTAAGTATCAATGAGCCAGTTGTCATAAACCTTTGCAAAAGGGTCTGAATTGGTGTAAAGGCTTAATGTATATGTAGATATTTTATATTTATCTTTTCATACCAATGTGTAATTGGTTTGGTCACTCAGGCTTTGTTGTTATTTGCTTATATATAGGAAGGATCCATGCAGGTAGGTTTACCTGTCATTTAATCTTTATTAAAATGTCTTTAGAAGCACTGCAACACTGAACAAGGAACATGAAGATTCAGACATTAGAAACCTCGTGGCCAAGCCTGCTAGGTCTTTGGCAAAGCAGCAGCACTTACACTGTAATTTGTCTTGTGGACCAGTTATATGTTTTGACATCCCTGAGCTGCCTAATTGCTCTGGGGAAAAAAAAGAGAAGTAAAGAACAGCCTTGGATACTGTAGTAGTAAGGACAGCTTCCAGCCTCTTCTGTCCATTGCATCAATTATTTAGTGACTGTTGCATGGTCATCCCTCGATCTAGCAGAGTAGGGCTCCTATGGCTTGCCACAATGCAATTAAGTAATGTGCCTGACATCGTATTGTGCATCACCTATCCTAACTGAGCATCAAAGGGATTTATTTTTCCTCCTTGGCTTTGAGAAAGGAGAAGGCTAAAGGAGCTGGTGGAGAGGGCGTGTGATGGAATATACTTCACCAAGTATGATTAAGTGTTGGAGTTGCTGTTGGGGAATCCTCCAGTGTGACACACTTGAAACCTACATTTTGTGTTGAGAGTGGCTGAGTTAATAATGTCTACATGCTCCATGGGAGGGTTCACTTTTGACAAAGCTGTGGTGGTACCTGTGAAGGTTTTTTGTCAGGCGATTTGCCTGGTCGTTGGCCAGCTTGGTTGCATGTGTGTTGCTGGGAGGTTGTGAAGCTGATACAGAAGTTCTGGCTCCTCCACGGTTTGCTTTGGGCTCTGCAGTTTGCAAGGCAGGTCTCCATGAGCTCCTGGCTCTCCCATGCTTGTCCTGTCCCAGGGGCCTCAACAAGCTGCCTGGAAGCCCCAAGAGTGTCAGGTTATCTCCTTCTGCAAACCAACATTGTAATATTACAAATATTAAAGTCTTCTACAAGAAAGACTTTTGAACAGCACCAGTTTGAAAGTTTGGGAAATTTCTCAGCCACCTGGGGCACTCCACGTTCTCCTGTGGCATGTGGTGGTGCTGCCCTCTTCAGAAGCTTCTTGAGGCCTGAGAAATAATGGCGCATTCGCACTGCTGCGTACTGGACTGTGCTATCATGAATTTTGTCGTGTCTGCAGAACACAATCAGGGCCCATCAGTGGCCCAGGTTCTGGAAGCTCTCCTTGCTGCTGCCCCTGTTCAACTATACACTGGTATGGAGAGTTTAATTCTTGAACTGTCAGTCTAGTGCTTTTTCCATAAACACTAAATTGACTCAGAGTGGCTAGGTCTAGTGCTATAAAACATACTGTTCAAGTCTTATTGCCAAGAAAAAAAAATTACCTGTAAATAGCAGACTTACAGCATAGGGGCTTATTTCTGTGCTTATGCTTTTTACGTTTCCATTTTTGCACCAGCTTGGCAAGAATTTAACTTAAATGTCGAAACTATTTTTATGTAAATATATGCATTATTGAATGTCTTACTCATAAAGCAAATACTACTTTAAACCCACAAAAAACAGCTGAAGCTATATATATTTTCTCACTACTGAATTTGGCTTTTGGCTTGGACTGTCCAAAATAAAGTTAGGAATCAAGGGCACTCTATTTTCCAGCTAGCAACATATATATTCTTGGCTTTGGACTGTACTGGTTTGAGATGGAAGAAAACATGGATATGCACTACAGGTCTTCACAGCAATTAAAAAAGGAGAGAGGTATATCATGATTAAGCAAGCACATTATTTTTAAATTAGCAAGCTTTTCTAAAATTCTACTAAGCCACAGAAAAATATGAAGGGCTATTAAAAAACCTTGAAGGCTTTGATAGTGAACAGTGACTTTCTAATGTGTTTCTCCTGATGGAAGCGCAGCCTTGTGCCAGATTCAGACGCAGCAGTTGCCTAGAGAAAAGTCTGTACTCTGCAAAGAGTCCCATAGATTTCACTGATGCTGTTTGGGGAGTAAGGACAGCAAGTAGAAAGCAAGCCAAACCTGAGATTAGGGATTGTGTACCAAGCTGAGGTTGTAGTGGCCTGGATGGAGATGCTCGCTTTCCTTCCTGGGATTCATGGCTTGTCTCCATGTCGTGCGTTTTCTTGTTCCGCTGCTGGCCCGCCTGCAGGAAGTTACCTGAGGTTGGTATCAATTCCCAAAGATAAGGAGGGTAGAGTCACTTCAGAAATTCATGCAAAGAGAAGCTTGTTCTTGAGGAAAACCAAACCAAACCAAAAAACCCAAAGAACAAACCAAACAACCTTGTCAGTGCTTTTCTGGTCTCCTGGTGGGATTCACCTTATTGCTATCATATTGCTCCCTGCCACATGCTCAGCATCAGAGCTACTGTAGCCGAATTGTCCATTGATTTTGCGTTGCCTTCTGCTGCAGGCAGGGCTCCCCTGAGGATGTGGGTGCATTCAGGCAAACTGGGATGCAAAGAAGCAAGGTATAGGAAGAGGGGAGCTCTCAGCAGAATCACGTTTGATCTGCCAATCCAGATTTCACTTCAAGGTTTTAAGCCGATCATCCAGCAACTCAAACCATCTTTAGCTGGGTTGCAGAGTATTTGCCTGTCACTATGTGTGGCACAGGGCTTGTACATTGCTACTTCTGCTTTTTCTGGTTGAATAAACCAAAGTTGTACTCAAGGAGAAAAAAAAATATCAGAGTGCTTTTTGAGGCAGATGGGCTGTGAAAGCTGCTTTGATTACCTGAGGCTGCAGTTAATGTCAAGCACAACTGGGGAAAACCTGTGAAAAAACAAAACCAAACCAACCAAACAAATAAAACCAAGACAAACCACCAAAAAAAAACCCCCAAAACCCCAAACCAAAACAAACACCTTAAAATGTTGGATACAATCGCAAGCAAAATTTGGAAGACCTCACCAGTGTCAGAGCAAATGCAGCAGTTGGTCATGGGTAGGTTGTGTCCAGCCAATCATTTGGGCTGGCTGCACACTCCTGACTTCATGAGGAGAGGAGAGGAGAGGAGAGGAGAGGAGAGGAGAGGAGAGGAGAGGAGAGGAGAGGAGAGGAGAGGAGAGGAGAGGAGAGGAGAGGAGAGGAGAGGAGAGGAGAGGAGAGGGAGAAAGACGGAGGGAGAGGAGACCCTGGGGGATAAGGAATGGATTGGATCAGAGAGAGGGGTCCTGGTGTGCACGGATACTGGCTCTTGCCCATGCAGGCAAGTGATTTGGAAGGATAGTGCCTACAAGAGCCTAGTTTTCTAAAAATAATGTTTCCAGCTGCTTGAAACCACAGCTCTTGCTGAGACAGCTTTTGATTATTTTACCTCTTACTCCATCTTTCCTAGTTTGCATGATTCAGACCCGTGTAAACAGTAGTAAGGATGCCTTGATGCTGTGAGAGCAGAGCTGTGTGGAAGAGGCAAGGCTCACGGGGGCAGGAGGTTTGCCATCTTTATTAGACCAACTAAGGGAGCTGAGGAAACAGGCACTCTTTCCGCCCTGAAAGCCTTTTTGTCCATAGAGTCCCCTGTACGTCCCTCGGTGGTGGTCTGTCGAGCTCCCCAGGCAGCTGCCAGAGCGAGGGGTGAGCTGCCGCTGCCTGGCGCTGCCCAAGAGGGAAGTCTGAGGAAATGATGCTGTTCTGCTCTTCTTGTGATGTCCTTTCCTAGGAGACTCGATTGTAATGTTCTTTATTCTCTCTTGTTAAATGCAGTATGTGTTAAAAGGCTGCTGAGAGTAGGCTGCTCTGGGTTGTCTTTAAACACCAGCCTTAAGGAAAAACTGAAACAACAGATGAATAAAATGGTTGTGGTTTGGCTTGTGCCATAAACACTGTTTTTCTTTCTAAATACAGTTTTGGAAGGTAAGGGGAATCCAATTACAATTGAATTTGAAGCAAGCAGACTTTCCTTTATTTGACTGAGATGTGTGATTCATCTTGACCGGCTTCTTTTTCATTTTTAAGTCATGCTGCTTGTGCCGCATTCGTTCCCTGAGCTTATTTTGTTAACCTTGCCACCTGAACAAATTAAGCATGTGTCATCATGTGGTGTTCCCTTAATTATGTACCTGCTGGTAAAAGTCAGGACACATATTTTCACCTGCTTCTCTATGTAGCCAGAGGACAATTCATCTTGCGAATTTTTTTCCAGCCTTTGAAAACTTTTTTTTTTTCATATTGTGCAGATTATGTGAATACACTTAAATATCCTGCTTTTCCATTGCTTTAGAATTTCTGTGTGTGCTTGGAGTGCAGAGGTAGTAAGCTAAGGTACAACAGTTGGTACTTTCACTAGAAGTGTTGGTGCACTTGGCCCAAATCTGAGGAAGAAAGGTAAATTGACTTTGGGACTAGCAAGGACCCTGGAGGCCAATGCAGACAATGAAGTTGCAGGAGAAATCAGTAGCATCACTGATGTCTTGAGTCCTCACAGCAGTGTAGCAGCTGTTAGATGATGTTCTCAGGTGGGACATGGATTATCCTCAGTGTTATAGAGGGAAAATACCTAATGTGGAAATACTCCCTGCTACTTTGATTTGAGGAAAATTTCCTTTCTGGTCTTAGCCTTTGCAGGTGTTATCTTGGTGTGAGAGAGGTTGTGAGTAACTCGCTAATTGGGTTCCGGCAGACTTTTGCCCCACGACAGGTGCTGAGGCTCTTTCTGTAGCTGGGGTCAATATCTGATGCTCCACAGGACCACGGGAAAAAAGGCACAGATCGCCAATGTAAGTCATGAAATGTGGGACTAATACAACATAACTATAGGCCAAATGAACATGGGAAAGACGATGGTCACCTTCCACTTCACTGCACTGTGGCAGCGTTGAAAAATTTGACACCACTGGCCTCTTTACCAAGTTTCATGTTCCCATTTCAGGAGCTGCAGGAGCAGTGGTTAAGTAGGACAAAGCACACTCCAGTTCTTCTCCCAGTTTTTCACGTGGATGTGTGCATGCTGTGGTCATACTCTCCCTCCTGCTCAGCACCATCAGCTTTCTTTTAGGAAAATCTAAAATTTGCAGTGAGAATGTGTTCGAGGTAGCTTGTGAGAGATGTAAAACACAGGTACTGTGTATTTTCTGGGGGAGAAGGGCCTGCTTTTGTTGAAATTTGACTTTTTTGGTCTGACTCCTGACAGCTATGCTGGTATAATAACATGTGCATTAATATCTGTAGAAGCAGTGAATGAACATCGTTGTTCGATTAATGCCCCAGACACAAGTTTTGGTTTAAACTTTGACATTATATCCGTATTATGAGTGTGACAGAGAATGAACTCAAAAGCTCTCTGGCTCCATGCAAAATTGTTTCAAGTGGTATGTGGCCAGTAGGTACCCTGTATCAGGGTAACGGGTTTAATTGGGATATTTTTCAAGAAAATGGGACAGTTTCATGATAATGGGGGAAAAAAACCCCACAACAGTTTAACTGTAACAGCATTAACAGACTGTTTGTCTCTTGGAATGCAATCAGTGAGCAGTAAGGGTTGTTAAATAGATTCAAAATTTAAGTGACTCTACTCTTAATAAAGAAGCAGCTAAATAAATATTTCAAGAAAACAGTGAAGTCAAATTGCAATAAATTTTATTATGTAGTGCACTTTTAAGGCCCCAGGACAGGAATATATCTGCATTCAGGAAAGCACTTAAGCACGTGCTTTCCTGAATAGGGACAGTCTAAGGCTTGTACTTAAGTGCTTTCCTGAACATGGGCCAGAGTCTTCTAAGAGTTTATTTTAAAGACACTCTTCCCTTAATTAAAACACTTGGTTGAATTTAACAATTAGGTGTCAGCTTGCTTACTGTCACACAGCAACTTTCTGTAACGGCAGGCGGTAGCACTATACAATGACTGAGGTCAGGAAGCGAAGACGACTTCATCAGTTGACACTAGGAGAGGAAACTCAATTTTTATGGGCCACCCAATAGTTCCCTCCAGCGAGAGCCGGCGGTCTAAAATAAATTGAAGAGCTCTGCCAAGAAGCGTCCTAAAACTGTTTACAGGGTCTGTGTTGGAACCAGCCTGAGCTTGAGGCTTCTCCCTGCTGCAGCAGCGCTGAGTAGCGCTGGAGCTGTTGCTGATGCCATCAGGACATGTGGCTGGACTGCAGTCATCCCACCAGATGTTTTGTTCTGCTTGTGCAGATGTTAAATTTTTATTTGATCATTCCTCATGGGCATCCAGTTGCTCTCTTTCTCACTTTGGTGGCTGGGAGCCAGTTGTGCTAATGGCACTATCAGATGAGCTACAGAAAGTGGAGTCGTTGCAGCAGTACTGCTCCCCCTGGCAGGGTCCTGGCCAGGCTCTGTGGCTCTGAAACGTAGGATGGAGCACTGCTTACTCCTCCTGCCCTTCCCTGCCTTTGGTGTTCGCCGCTTCCTACCTGGAGGAACAAGAGTTGCCAAAGTAGTTAGGAAGCTGCTTCGCTGGGAGGGAGAGGTGGGACCCAGTCACACTAGTAATGGTGAAAATTAATCTCTTCTGGAATATGTTGCCAAGAAGTCCCTGTGCCCTGAGGACATGGCCTTCAAGCATCTTCTGTAGTGACAGGAAACATAGAAAAGTAAGATTTATTTATTTTTTTTCCTAGCAGCTTGGAGGCAGACAAGTAACTTTGATGAGAGGATTTCTGTACAGAGCTCACCCAAGGTCCTGTACTTTGGGCACCCCTGTCTAGAAGCCATGTTGGTGGACCTGGAGGTGGTGTTGAACTCCTGTCTTGTAGCAGCCTTAACTGACCTAGGGAGGAGGAAATTCACTCTTTGGTTTTCCTGAGGAGTTGGACTTTAAACAAGGTGTATATGATTTGAAAGCCTGTTGCATTTTATTTCTCTCCTCTTAGGTTTATCAGGTCTGCCCTTTGCCTCATAAACAAAGCAGTTCAGTGTCTTCCCCCTTCCTGTGCTTGGACTTGTCTCTGTTGTTATCACCGTTGTCTTGTCTTGCTTATTTTTATTTTCCTTGCTCCATAATTTGAGATCTGTAACAGCAGGATAGCTCTCAGCAATCTAAGCCATTGGCTGTATGTGGGTCTTTCCCCTGATGACACCTACATAGAGTTTTTCTCAGGTTGCAGTAACCTTGATTTTTAAATCAGCGTTTAATTTCTAAAGTCAATAGGTGTTAGCTGTGGCCAGGCTTTTGAAGGTGAGGTGAGAGCAAGTCCATGCCATATTTGGAACTGCTCCTGAAAGATTTTCCCACACAAAACCTTGCATGCTGTTGTCCCTTCCTCTTCCTTTTGGATGTGGTTTCTGCCTAAGCTTGGAAGGACCTAAGGCTTGCTCTTGGCTCCTTCTGGCAAGGAGGCAGGGAAAGAAGGAAGAAATGATTTTTGTGAAAAAAGGCGAAGAAGGATGTAAGGTTTGGTAAGCAAAGACTGCAAACTGGATGCTTGATAGGTTGAATTTTCCGTTTCATGGAGAATGTGCCAAAATACTACAATGAAATACATAATGTGTTTCCTCCGCCTTCCCATTATAAAACTCGAGAGTCATGGCATATTAACCAAAACCAGATACATCCATGAAGTCTCCATACTCTGAAGCAGTATAGGGTGGGGTGAAGCTGGTATTAATAGGTCTATTCATCACAATAAATTTTCCTGGTAGATGTGGGTGGTTCAGACTCAGTGAAGAAATGGCTCAGAAGTGATCAGTCTCCACCCAGAGAAGCAGGAATTTGTAGCAGGGAGTGTCCCGCATACCGGTAATAAAAAATGATGGCTAACTGAAGAGTCTTTTCTTCAAGGGTTTTCTTTTAAATTCAGGTGAGCTGACATTTAGTTAGCACCAAGACTCATTTTGGTTCCCCGGCTGCTTTCTAATGTAACTCACTAATCATCGGTCCATTCTCCATAGGTAAATCTGCATTTGATTAAGAGCTGGCTTTAGGCTGTCATCTTCTCACTTCTGTCCCAGCGCACCATAAAAAGCCCCATAAAATATGGAGGTTCTCAAGGGAGCTGGCGTTTGCAGTGCTGACCGACACGTAACCAACATTTTTGTGAATTTGTGTCATTATGTAAATTGTACATTCTCTTCAGAAATTTATCTATTTGTTCATGGCTTTAATTGCTATTTCTTTTACAGCGGGGCTTCAAGTTCGTAATGAGAAGGCTGTGCTGGGCGTTGTACCAATACATAACAGAGAAGGCAGCTCTGCCCTTGACAGCTAAGAGGACGTGACGGGATGATAGGAGTAACAAAAGGGGTGGAGGACAGAGTAACAGAATGCGCAGAGATTAACAGATAAAATATGTGGCCACCAACATTAAACAAATTACTTGAAATACAGTGTGTTATGTATCAATTACACGGGAACACGCATTTTACAGTATTTCTTATCACATTTGGAGATGTACATGTTTTTTTCTCTTTCAGGAAAAGTAAGGATTGAACAAAATTTATTTGTGTATACGCAGAGCAGTCTTCTGTACCTAATGTTAATTCTATGTCCCTGGGAGGCATGTGCACATGGAAATAATTTCTAGATTGGTGAAACTGAAACAGAACATGAGGCATTGGTGATGTCTGGGTTTAGACTTTGGCTATCTGGTCATGAAGGGATGTTTTGAACTCTCTGCTCAGTGAAGATCAGTTGAGTCAATTCTGTTGTGAAATGATAGACCTGTATGAACAGTTGGTCTCAGCAGAATATACAGAATCACCCTGCTTTTTGGAGAGCATGGGTGTAGGGACTCAGGTTGGTCAACTGAACAGGAGGAGAGTGGACAAATATCTATTTCAGTGCAAAGCCCATACACGGATGAAAAGGAACATTTTCCCTTAAGCTTAGTCTTTTGGGAGGATGGTAGGAGTTCATGTGGAGTTCGTTGACACAAAGGAGTCACTGAGGTAAAGGTAACCTGCCATTTCCCACTCACACTGCTTGCTATGGGCATCTTCAGAGGTCGTGGAGATGGCTTTGCATTTGGTGGTATATTCTGCAGGGGAGCTTTATGGGCTCTGCATAGATCAGGAGCACGTTCTTCCTATGTCTGCCAGATGTACTTCCCGACCTTCCTCCTGTGAACAGTCATTTTGATGTCCATGCTGTGAAGTCACTGAGACCAGGTGAGGTGAACAATGGACTTCTCAAGGAGATCAGAAATGAAAATGTGTTCCCATTTCTTACAGTAAAGCTGGCATTTGTCTCAGCTCTGCATTTCTTTGCTGTGGGCTATCAGCCCCAGTGGAGGAACATTGTCTGTTCAGCTATGTAACGGCTCGTAATTTGATTAAGTAATTCTGAAATGGTCTCATTTTTGTGGACGAGTGTAGGAGGCTGTGTGCCATGTCACACCCTTACTGTCTCGGGTTTTACCATTTAAGCCTCCTGTTTGCTGATTACATAAACGCTGAGGTTTCATTCTTAGGGCTTCATTTCTGGGGCTTCCTGTTCTTCACTCTGAAGAAAGCAGCCACCTCCACTGCAGTCCATCCAGTTCACAATGTGCCTTCTAGGCTGGCTTTGTACACCCTGTGGTTTGCACTGACGAACTGCTGGCCCTCATGGGTGAGAGATGGTGGGTGCCGGGGTGAGTGTGGACACTAATGGGCTCCTTTGAAATACGTGGTAGTGAGGGATTCAGACAGTAAATCAGGGCCCTGGTTGTTGGTGGTGGGAAGAGAGCAATGGTAAGCTGGGCTGGGGTGGAAAAAGTGGCCAGAGGCTAGAGATGGCACCCACATTGGTCAAGGATGGAGGGAAGAGAGATGTGGGGCTGGTAAAATGGGTAAGTCGGCAAGTGGGAGGAGAGAAGATTTCTGTACAGATCCCTGGGCAGATGAGTGAGGGAGCAAGCAAGGTGGCCTCCTGGTGCGCTGTGCCAACAGGTTGGGTTTCAAGGCTGCATGCAAGAGTGCTTCTGTGCTTTGGGCGGTAACTGGGACAGCACTGCAGAAATGCAACAATTTTTGTGGAAGGGATGGTAAATGGTGACGTTAAAGAAATGGAAAGAGCATTCTTATGAGTTGTGAGAAGCTGAATCACCCCATGCATTTTGTGGGAGTGGCAAAGTTTGCAAAGCAAGTTGCTACAGTTTTTCCGCCATTGACTTTTGGTGGTACTCCAATCTAAGTCTCAACCACACCTGCAGGAGGTTGGGAAAAGGCTCTTGGGTTCTGAGTGCCAGGGTTCCTGCTGTGGGTTATCTTCTGCCCTGGCCTTGTGAGATGAATTGGGTGGCACTCTGGTCCGCTCTGCTTCCCAGCACCAGCCTGAGCATCCCTGCCACAGGTATAAAATTATTTCAAACCCTTCTGCAGCATACCTGATGGAGGGGGAGGGCTGGGCATGGCCTTTCCTTGCCCCTTTTTCTCCTGAAAGTGCGGGAAGCCACCAGTTTGTAGTGATTTGGGGGTCTGAATTGGCAGCAGCTACCAGCAGTGAGAAGATGCAGTTTAGCTTGAAAGTAACCCTTTGGCTTCCCACCTTCAGAGGTGAGAGGTGTCTTTCTGATTAGTTCTGGTAAATACTGATTTTGGTATTGTGCAAATATGACTTGTCATGAGTTGCATTGCTGGATTTTAGTGTTATTGGTCAAGTTGTTTTTTTTTTTTAAAATTAACATTTTAGCTTTTTCTAACAAAAGAGCTAAAGTGTTATGGTTTAGGCTTTTTAAGGACATTATTAATTTTTCTATTGAAATGGAAATGAAAAAGGGAAGGGGAAGAAAATGAAAAAAATTTGAGTGTCTTTTCCATTAAGAA
Organism: Patagioenas fasciata; assembly: GCF_037038585.1. Classification (NCBI taxonomy): domain Eukaryota; kingdom Metazoa; phylum Chordata; class Aves; order Columbiformes; family Columbidae; genus Patagioenas; species Patagioenas fasciata. Next base: position 92,378,198 of record NC_092521.1, read on the forward strand.
ACATTCTTTTTTCCATCCTTTTACTGGCATATGTGGTGGATATTTGTTTCTTTCATGTTTTAAGAGCCTCCAGCCATTTTTTTCTTAGAGAAAATATTTTAAATATGGAAAATATCATTTTTCATTTATTTCATTTTGGAGGGTTTTGCTTGCTCTGAGCTCATTTTACCAATTGGAGCTACCTAGTTGGTCTCTTGAATCCATTTTTGTCACTGGATCTCTGCACAGTCGCTGTCCTTTTCTGCAAGAGTAGGATTATAATGAGAGAACCAGCCAAAAGATACAGAGAGGACATAGATTAAACTGTTTAGTCCAGACAAATTATGCAGAAAACATGGATCTCATGAACTGTGTGAAACACCAGGGGAGAAAGTATCATCTTTTGAAGTTTAGCTTGTAGAGTGCAAATAAAATAACCAGGTTGCTAAAGTTTTGAGTGAATTTTTTGCTTCCTATTCAAAGTAATTGAAAAATCAGTTCTTTTCATAGAGTCATGCATAAATATTTCTTTCATAATGTCGATCTTGCCTTTTCATAACTTTTTCTTGCACAGTACTTGAAAAATTCCTTTGCTGTCTTTCTCAGATTTTATCTCAGAACATGTGTTTTTGTCATTAATTTCATCCTTACGCATTCATTGTTTTACCAACTTTTAGTTGGCTTACAGTCTATCTGTGGGCTGCATGTATCTTATTAGTCCATGTTCAGTTCCTCTGATAAGTGCAATTTCTTCCCCCACCCCCAGAAAGACTCCCTTCATAGTGTATCAGTGTTATATTACGGAAGTTACTGTCAGAGGATGTTCTAAAGTCCGGAGGTATGAATGGTTCAAAAAAAGGATGAAGATAATACGTCTGTTGGTGACTGATAAACGTGGTGATCTTCATTTCCCAGAAAGCTGCTAAGCTTCTGATGGCTCAAGGACTGTGCCAGGATACAGATCCTTCTGTGTCATCCCTTGCCTTGTGTTTGTTCCTGGACATTTCTTGCTGGCCACCCTTGGAGACAAGATGCTGAGCTGCGTGAATCTGTGGTCTGGTCTCTTAAAGCTGTTTCTATGATCTCGTGAATCTGATGTTACCTGGTTAGGGCTCACCAGTTTGTGCTGCAAGCAGCATGTAGCTCATCAGCAATATGATGGTGGAAACCTGTGGGGAAAATGCTACCTATCCCTTGGCTTCATGACTGCAGAGTTCATACCTCTAAAAACTCAAGAACAGAGGTAACCACCAGGTGAAAAGAATTAAAATTTTCAACCTAGTGTAGGCTCTGAGATTCCACCTAAAATGACACTTAATTCTGTACTAGGTGGGCTTCCGAGAGAATTCATCGTGCACCGAAGGGAAGAATTTAGCTGTTGTGTTTTGTTTGTATGATGAACCTTGACAGAGGTGGTTAATTGTTTGTACATAACCTTCTCTCCAAAGCGCTTTACAGATCACCAGACACCACGAAGGCCCAGGAGGTGGCTGTTCGTTCCGCAGAGGGCTAAGCTAAGGCATGTGAGGGAATAAGCGTGACTTGCTCAGTGTCACATCACTGACCAAAGGATCAGTCTTAGCCCTTCAGCAGCCTTCAGTGACTGTGTATTTGGATTAAGGAGCTGAAACAGGGGCAGATGCTTCAGCTTTTGAGCTTGTCGTAGAGCAGTACTGGGAGACTTTATTGGAAATTGTCCCTTCACTTGCCTGTTGCTGGTCTTCTTTCAGGGAGGCTTTGCCTGGGCATTGCCTTAGAGCAGCCTGCCGTCAGGACAGGAGCTTGTGAACACATTGTCATGGGCACACAACCACAGCTTTTTGTGATTTTGCCCCCATAGGCCATTTCCCACATGAAAACTGCAGGGCGTGGGATTGCCAGCCTTTCTTTTGTGTGTATTTCTAGAGCAGAAAAGAACAACAAAGATCTAACTCCTCAGGTTGTCATCTTGGCTGAAAAGAACAACGTGTTTCATGGTTTGGTTTTGTTTTTCTTTTGGGCTTTTCCTCTGAGTTTTTCTGTAGAAGTCTAGAAAGATACCATTATGTATATAATTTAACACTAAAAGGGCTTGGCTTAGTTTAGTTGCTGACTCAAGGATTTTGAATATGCAAAACCAGATATAAATGTATTGTAAGACTCACGATAACGCTTCTTGATTTGGGAATGAGATGAAGTGTAGTATTGATGGTACAAGGGCATCAGCTGCACTGTGGCTGCGGGAAACCCTCTTGGTCTGCTGAGCAGATTTTGCACCAGGCAATATGTGTTACGCTGATGAGAAATATGTAGATGCCAGTAACTTCTGTTTCAGTTCTAGACCTGTTGATTGAAGATCCTTGAGCGTATACTCAAGCTGTAGACTACAGATCTGTAAAAAAAGTAAATCCACTATTAATATGGGCTTTATGTTATGAGAACACACACAAGTGGTAACCTTTTGAGGCAGGATTGTTTGGTTTGGACATACCTACAGTTAGGAAAAAAAAAAAGCACAAACAGCTGTTTCAAGGTTTTGTTTTGAATAAAAGTATCCAGTCCCAGTTCGAGATTCTTTTATGCCAAGTTCTGGTTCAAGGCCAGAGGGAGATCTTACAACTGACTTAAAAAGTCCTGAAATGACTTGGAAAGCAAGGGCCAGCACAAGCTGTGATGGTGCCTGTGGACATCTCTGACTGTGGATACGGAGCAGATGGGTGAGCTGAGCCCCTGGCCGCACTCCGTGGTCCTGCCACCTTTGCTGAGTGACGGTCCTGTGATATGGGTGTTTTGACTGGCTGCAGTCCATGTGCTGTGCATTGTGTTTTGGGGGAAATACTGTGTTTTTGTGGTTTTTGGATCTGCAAGAATTTACTTGTTTTGCGTTTGTTTTGGTGTTGGTTTTTTGTTTGTTTTGTTGTTGTTTTCTTTTTTTCTTTTCTATCAAGCGAGTGGACAATTGCGAATGTATTATGAGAGACAGATACCGATAGTTGTGTTGCTGGGACCTGGATTCTAAATATTTGTCTTGGAAAACGTAGATCATGTTGATGTTAGCTATTAGTAACAGGAGTGCCTTTTAATTATGTTGACAACAATTAAATAGAAGGACATGGAGCTGGGTAAAAGAAAAAAGTTTTCATAGATACTTGTTCTTGCAAAATAAATTTGGTATTTGTGCTTCCTCCTACGTCATCTGCGAACAAGTGATTACGTTAGTAGCGATGTTGGTGAAGGGGTTAAAACTTGGCTAGAGATAATAAAAAGGGAATTTTGAGTTAGAAAGTGTTTGTATTGGAAATCTATTAGAGCAAAACAGGAGAAAGAAACATCCCTACCCGGAAGCCTGCAAAAATGTCCATGTTGCTGATGCCAAATGTAAGAGCACAAGATTTTAGTAGGGTTGTATATGTGAATGAAAAGAAGCTGCAGATTTAGCATCCACTGAACAAGCCAGTACATCAGACAGTGAACCACCTGTTTGCAGCTGATAGTCACAGAATCACAGAATGGAAATTAATTGTAGGAAACAGTGGAGTAGATTATTCCAACTAACAGTTCAGGGATGTTCTCAAACTGCTCACTGTCCACGGTGGAGACTGACAAAAGGAATAACATCTTTTGGCTGGTTGAATCCTTGAAGGGTTAGTAACTCTGAGAACAGCAGTGCTTGGGTAGGGAGCATTTAAAACTAAATAAAGATCATTAGTTCAAGAGCTTTTTTTTTTTTTTTTCCCCCTTTTGTAAGTTAAAATTTGGAAAGCCACCTTTCATAGCAACTTTCAGAAAAAGTGAGTGTGATATAGATTGCACTCACCCTCCCTCGTTCTCCTGGGAGGTATCTGCAGCCAAGCACACATCGTTCTTCTTTAGTCTCTGGGCCACTGGGTTTCTAAGAAGCAGGCTTTGCTTTTTCCAAACACTTCTCTTAAGTGCCCCTGACAATTTACCTCAGACCTTGAATTTTGTCCTGACCATTTATTACTTCTGGGTGTTCAGAACACGGATGAGACAAGATTGGTTTGTGCTTTGGGGGATGTGAAAGGCGCTTTGGAGAACCCATACGAGCCCTCCACAGTGTTCAGTGGAGTAGGACTTTGCATATGGATAAATCCTCTGTAAATCCGGTATATTAGCTCAAGGAAATGCTTGTCAAGAGCAAGTGGGAAATGCCAGTAGCTGAGCCTATGTACTTTCACTTAAAGTATCTTGGTTTGCTGAGCTGCTGCTGAATCCAGAGTCTAGGAGAAACATGTTGCATGTGGCAGGAGGTGCTGGGAGTTTTGGGATTCCCAATCTCAGCACAGGTATAACTGGAGGATGTTAACCGTGGTCCCCAGCCACAGAAAACATACATCCAGTTTAGTCCAAAACCATGCTCAAAAGAAATGAAAATTTCCTGACAACTAGAAATCCTGCTTTTCTGCCAGCTCCGTACCTGGCTCCGATTTCATCTCCTAATGGAAACAACCTGCAAGATTCTAATTACTGGCTGACAGCTCAGGACAGAAGAGGTAATGGCACTGTTAAATGCAGGAAGCAGATTTCATCAGTGCTTTGTGGACTGTCCTGCCTACTCATTCATGTGAGGCAATGACTCAGCCATGGATCGGTGATCCAGCCTCAGGTCCCTGCCTCGGACTGGATCACTCTGCAGTACAGGTGTGATCTGGATCAGCTGTGAACAGACAACATGGGATTTAATGCTACCTCAGTGCTTTTATGTTGGCTTGATGTTGCCTGTGGGAGACACAGACTGACAGATGACTTGGCCAGGAGCCTGCCAATACAAAGTCAAATAGTTAGCAAAAGTGGAGCAAACTTCAACCACAAGAGGAAATTTTTACCATATCTTGGTTCTTTATCAATTTTTTTTTTGTTTGTTTTGTAGTAGTTCTAAAGCTGGCTTCACCATACGAGCAAACCACAGCATCAGCATTAATACTGATTTTCAAGCCCTTTGCCTCTGCTTTATTAGCCAGGTCATTTTGCAGAACTGACCTGGAGCTTGACTCCACAGACACTTCACTCAGCACAACGAGGGACCAACAACAGCCACTGGGAATGAGGAGATGTCGAGAATGGAATCCTGGAAGTAAAAAGGCAGACAGCAACCTCTAAACTGTCTCTGCTACCAAAGATGTAGGATGTGGGACTCCCCTGTCAGAGGCTAGGATCTGCTGTCCTGGCTCTCCAGGTGTCTTCAAGGTGCTGCTTTTGGTGTCAGATGCTATTCCCTTCAAAGTATGGTTTGCCTTTCCTCCTTGTTATGTGATTTGTTTTGTTTTTCTTTGGATTGTGTTTTTTGTTTGCTCTGTTTTTGTTTTCTTTTTGGTTCTTCAAAATAGTTTGGCATATTTTATTCCTTGCTGGAGTTCTTGACAGTTTATCATTAGAGGCACAATTTATGTGGTTTTTGTTTTTGAAGCCCAGCCTGTGGGTTCTCTCTTGTTCTAATGAACCTAAAGAAGTTAACATAAATGACATAGCAGTACAATGTAGAGCCTCTGAGTGTTTTTTTTGTAGAACTTTGGTTCTGAGATGGGTTCCTAAACAGTAACCCCGAGTGTTCTCTGTTAAGTCATTGTCCCAGAAAATAGTAGGAAGCAATGGCTCCCATCCCCCCTCCAGAATTCCCCGTTGTTGCCTGTATGCATGCATGTATACACAGCTATGGATATGCCTAGTTTGTGTGGTATCCAAATGTTTACATGATTTCATTGCAGCTCTTGTAGGATAACTGTCTCTCGTGCTTTCTACATTGCCAAAAAACCTCGTTATTTCTGTCGTTTTAAGATTAAATGTAGGTAGACCTGATATAGATATTGCACATAAAAATATGTGTGCAAAAAAAATGGAATTAAGTATAACTGTACAGAGGGCAGAGCACTGTTGTTTGTTTTTTTTTTTTGTTTTCTGTTGGAGGGGCCACTACACTATTGATACATTAAAAAAAATAAATAAAAAAAGACACTAAAAACCAAACCCCCCCCAACCTACTGTGGTGTAAAGACCCTCCGTGCCCTGCTCACATCTCATTTCAAGGTCTGGGTGAGAAGAGGCTCAGAGATCTGTTGTCTCTTAGCTTCTTTTAAGAGGGTTTCCTTTAAAAATCTGTTTATGGTTGGGGAGGACATGCCTGAAAAAACATTTGCACATAAAACAGCTGTTAAGTGAATCTCCACACACTGAGATCAAGAGAACGTGAAGAAATATGTACTTCCAAGGACCTCTCTGCCAACTTGGAGCCTCCTTCAGAAAATAAATACAATCTCCCTACAAGTCTCTGGTAACTTAGTTACTGAAAAATAAATTGAGCTACTTAGACCCTTGAACCTTCTTTTTCCCCTTCCCCCCTCCTGCAAAGTCTGAAGCAAATGCATAAAATTGCGCTGGAATGATACGCACCGAAGCCAAATAGATTGATTTTAATGTTTCTTTGGTATGTTGTCAGCTAGTTGAGTGCAGGCAGTGACGGAGTTCATCTGTGTGTGAACTAACCACTTCCAGTAGTGCAGCCGCCAGCCTTCCAGCAGTAAATTAAAACATCGCAAAGCCCTCTTTAAACCTCCCCTCAATGCCACTCACCAAGAAGAGCATCACCTGTGAGGGGCTGCAGGAGGTGTAGTGCAGTGTTATTAACGACTTTTCCTTATTTGTAGTTTAATTCCTCTCTCCTCTTGTGCATGGCCTCAAAAGCAGAGGTCTCGCTGTGGTGGCACAACTCAGTTTTCCTCTGTTTTTTTTTGTTTTGCTTTGGGGTGACCTTCGGTGCCAGTGTGCATCTCCTCAGGGTGGCTGCGAAGTCCTGGTCCTCCGCTGCAACATCGTGGCCCTTTAAAACCCTCCACGGCCACAGCCAGAGGCGGTCGGTGGTGCGCTACAGATGTTTTTACAGTTCGTTTCCAAACAGCTGCTTTTCCCTTCTTTCGTCTGTTTTTCCTTTATTTATCAAGTCCCTGAGGAAGGCTGATGGCTCACAACCCTGGCGGGGGCTCCCTCCGTGAAAGCCCTTGCACGGAGCTCTGGGGCAGACCCCTGGGGCAGACCTGCGGGCAGCACCTGCTCCTGCAGAGGGGGGCTCGCTTCGACAGGTTGCAGGAAGCCCCGGGCACAGGGGCCCACAGGCTCAGCCCCGGGCGGACAAGCCAACATACCTACAGCTTTTCCTAAAATGGCCCAGGAAAAAGATGGAAAAGCCCTTGAGATGAGGGTCAGTCACACCGGGGACCCTCTATGGCGGCTGGAGCCGTGCTGTGCCTCGAGGGTACACTGTTCAAATAGCTTTCACACCACTTCTGGTGTGTAAATGAGCTCTGGGGATTAAAATATCAAGGCACATCTCCGATCTGTCATCCTGGAGGAACGTGCACACTCGCCTGCTGCTGCCATCAGCCCTCAGCATTCCCTGTTGTGCTGAGATTTGTCTCACACTGATACAAAATGTTTCAATTGCAGGTAATGGTAAGCAGGAAGAATGAAAACAAGCCAGAGCGCCCTATTTGGCCAGCTGACAAAAATCCCCAGGCATTTGCAACTCAATCCTTGGCTCATGAGCCGGATTTTTTCCCATTCATGTTCCTTTTCAGCAGACAGATTTCTGTGGATTGTATAAGGGTGGGAAAGTCCAAAGATGAATCCTTTCTCCACCCGCTCTCTAAAAAAGTTGTTTGTTTCATAACTTGTTCACAAAATCATGAATATGCTCCATCTGCTGCTTTTCCTTTTAAATTTTCTTTATGGCAATTCTTTGCTTTGAAGGAGCACTGAGCAAGCAAATGCTGCCGGGAGGCTCCAGTGTTGTTGCAGCTCCGTTTGCTTCTGTTGTGTGAGGCCAATGAATCCAGGGCTGCCTCTTTTCTGAATGAGGTTTTAAGTTTTATAACAGCAAGTTTCATACTCCACCTGGACCAGAGGATGCTTGGGGAGTGGTTTTGTTGAGAGTCAGGTCCAGCTTTAACTAGGAGGCCTCTCAGCTCTTTTGTCACCACATTGTCAAGTCTGGGCCGGACAGATAATTGCTTGTGACAACTTTGCAATGTTGAGAAATACGGTTAAGTTTTTCAGTGTGGATTCTCAGAACAGCAGCTGGAAGGTTGGGTGCCAAACCAAAGGGTTTGCTGGGTAACGAAACAAGTGATAAAATGATTTTGCATTTTATGCTGTTCTTTTGTAGAAGGGCTCAACTGGTCGCCCCTCATGCTGAGTTAAATTAACTGTGCGGTCTTGCAAAACTGAGTGCAAGATGCTGCAATTCTCTTTTAATAAATGATCACTGCGCTCTGGCTTCTTTCAGAGCCCATGTAGTGGGTGCAGTACTGGCATGGATGGAAAAAGCACCGAGAAATCAAATTTGAATAGAATAAATGTTATGCAAGCTGGCAGAGAGCTTTGCGACCTGGGGAGGAGTGACAGGAAGCCTGAGGGCTGGTCTTTAACTTATTTCTGGTGCTCCTCAGCAGAGGCTGCAGCAGAGGAGCAGCAGGGCTGGAGGGCAGCTCCCCTGACGGGGGTCCTGCCTGTCCAGGAGCAGGGGAGAAATGCATGGGGTGGGGTGGGTTTGGGGTGAGTTGGATTACCATCAAATGTGTGTGTGTTTGTGCAGCAGGGAAGCCAGACGGTTGCAGGGATTCCTGCTGGGAAGGTCGAAGCATGGACATGGCAGCAGCTGCCCTCTGGTCTGGTGTCAGAGTGCCCGTGAAAGAGAAGTACATGTAGGTGATCACTGTGGAGACATCCCCACATCCTTCCTCCTGTTACCCAGTTTTCCTCACATGGTTGGATCAGAGACAGATTGTTCCCTCTCCCACTTGTTGAGCAGCCGACTGCTTTGCAAGTTGTTGGGGATCCCCAAGTTTTATGGTAGATGGTGTTGAATTCCTGTTTGAAACATCTTTCAGCTTACTTATTGAACATGAAGCCTATAAACAGACCGTAATAACCAGAGATGGGCTTAGTTGGAGCTGGCAGGGACGAAACATCAACTTCTTAACTTTCTAGGTGAAGAAATAAAACCACTGCTGGCCATTTCAGGTACCCTGGAAATGGAGATGTCAGGTAGTACCTCCTCTCTCTGACCACAGACACTGGTTATCTGCATTTGCTGTGGGTCACATGGTTGAGATACTCAGTGAATATTTAGGGGATACAGTGTTGTAGGGCAAAAGGCTCTGAAAGGGTGATGCTTTTAGGTCTTTTCTGTATGCTGGCAAGATCCATGCAGTTTCCAAAACCTTGTGCAAAGTACATTATAGAGCTGATTGAGATATTTAGAAATCATTAGCTTGCTTTGACATGATAAATGCATTACAGAAGAAATATATATAAATATAAATATGAATATAAATATAAATAGTCTTGACCAGACCTTGGGTTTAACTTTTATCTGCTTCTGCATCTTGCTTTTTTGCTGGCATTTGAGATGAACCACTTCTGTTGGGACTCCACTTTCTTCATCACTGTCAAAGTGATCTGCATCGCCCATGCCATACTAAGTGGGTTCAAGCTGAACATGCCAAAATTGCATGGTGTAATGCAAAATAAAATGCCATTTCTTTGCCTGCTGAGTCAGGAGGGCCAAAAACGGGGGTGGTACTTGCTAGTTAACTCACTTCCATAGTTCGGACATTTGGCAGTAGCTTTGAAATGTTCTTGTGTCTCTTTTATTGTCAGGCAAAAGCTACAGCAGTTGGTTTATGTCAGAGCTTATCTGCTGTTGAAGTAAGCTCTTCAGAGTTAGTGTGACGAGTGGTAGTTTGGCAACAGCAAAGAAATTACGTAGCAAGTTTTTCCTGTAATTTCTTCACTATTACGGCATTTGCAGTATTAGGAAATGTGATATGAAAACCACCATAAGGCTAGAAAGTTGTATTTGGTTTTCAGATTTGTAAAGGTGTTCTTTAGAAGAAATCCATTTGTTAAGGTTTTTTTAGCAGTAAGAGTCATGATTTTTTGACATCCTGAAGTGAGGCATCTTTATTCCTGATAAATAAGAGGTCTGATTTCTTTTTTTCAGTTCATGTAGACCTACAAGGCCCTGCTCCAATTTACATAGGGAGCACCTTTTTCTCTTCAATTCACTTCTGATTTAGACTTGAATTCCATGAAAGCTTAATCTGATCCTTAAACTTGTGTACTCAGAGGAGACTCCTTAAAGTTCAGGTGGAATTTATGCAACTTGAAAAACTGTGCGCAAGAATACCATTTTGGAGGACTGAGGCGTTCAGGGACTGATGAAGCAAAAAATTTGCATTTATGCTCAACTGAATGAGAGCGCTATTTTGTTCTCTTTAGCTTGAGAAGAATAACCATGAATCTTCCTTAGAGTCTCTTTCTGCAACCCCTCCTCTTAAGAGCTGTTATTGACTGACTTTAGTGGAAGATCTGCACTAAGGAAGTTTGTCACCCATGATTTTTCTATTTCAATTACTATTAAAAAATACTGTATGTAAGTAAATTCACCCTTAGAGAAAATGACGGGAAAACAATTAATTTCATTTCTGTTTAGGATTATTTTTTGCCAAGTTTTTTACCAAAAAGGGCTTAGTTTCAGAATACAAAATGTGAATATCTGTACTGCATGACTTCAGTTATTAACAACAGAAAAACTGTCCCATATGTTTTACTGGCAGCGAAAACATATTTTTACATAATAGAATTACAACAGAAAATATGATTCCCTCTTGGAAACATTATAGTATATTAAATATGAACTTGGAAGCTACATTTCCTAACAGCTTGATTCCAAAAGCTTATTAAAATTTGGTATATACTGTAGTATCTTCTATTTATGTTGGTTGTATGCATCTCTAATTAGCTGGGAAAGCGTCAATTGACGGCTGTAAAGTTATGAATGTGTAACTTGCCACTCCTGAGTCTTGAAGCAATTCTCAGGGAATACCTTCACTTTTATGGGGCTTGCAAGTGGAAGTGCACTTTTCCTGGCTAAATATGTGAAGAAAGTACATACACAAATGACCTTTTACCCCTTAAGAGCTAATCCATACCAGGGCAAGCACTGGTGTTTATGAACGTACTGTTTTGTTTGTGTTACGGTGACATCTGGAAGCCTTGGTCCGAATTGGTCCTCTCATGTTATGGAAGGCATTCTACATAAGGATCAGTCCCTTTTCAGCAGAGTTTACAGTCTAATTAAAACTAGATGCAATAAATAGCTTTACCTAAAAGCCAAAACGGAATGGGAAGAGAGAGATGGTAAAGCATGGTGTTATTTGTTGCTTCCAGGTTCACATTAAAAACAAACAAACAAAGAACAACAAAAACCCCACAAAACAAAACAACAACAACAACAACAAAACAAACAAAAAAACCACCAAATTCATAGTTAAAGTGTGAAAACAGTATTTTAACCTATGAAACTCATTGTTTTGCTGGTACACTTTGTATTCTTCCACAACTGGATTTATATAGGTATGTTCAGATGAAGGTTACAATGGTAGGAAGAGCTCCTGGTGAGATCCTGGACAAATGCAAAGCTAATGGGGGAGACACCTCTGCTGGAGTCTTGGACCGAAATAGTGCAGCCTCAACTGTCATCAGCTCAGTCTGCAAAGAAACACGGACAGGGCACTAGGAAAAGTCTTTGCATTAATAACACTCCCGCTGGGCATCCTTAGCCAGGCATTTAATATATGCCTTGCCCTGTTAATGATGCCAGGTTGCTACTGGCCTTCCCTCTGCCTGTGATTAAAAGGAAGTTGCAACTCATGGCACTGGCAGGATTGAGCCCTGTTGGAAAAATGAAGATGTGGCTTTGTAAAGCAGGAGTGTTGAACCACTGCCTGGTCCTCCTTAGCCATCCTGTGAGGCACATTTGGGATGGGCAGCAGCAATGCACGCTTTGCTGTGCTGTTCTATGGGTGTCCTCTCTCCTCCACCTGGGGAGACGGTGGCTGCATCCCTGTCTATTCAGGGGCCTTTCCGCAGGGGTTGGCAGGGAGGATTGCATCTGAGATGGCTTCCAGATGTTGACACTTCTTCTAGAACCCGGACTGGGAACAATCACTTTCCTTCCCATCACTGTCCCCCTCTGGAATGGTTTATTTGTTCAGGGTATGCTTCAGTGCAGCAGAGCCAGTAAGGAGAAATCCTTGTGCTGTAAGAACTGCTGGAAATGTCACCATTTTATGAGCGCACCTGTGTCATAATGAACTTAGTGTCATTAAGAAAAGGAAGAATTTTCCTGCAACTCTGGACATATGGACTAATTCTTATATTCAGTCTTAGCTTCTTAAAAAACCCCCACTTTTTAACATAGGATATTACTGGAGATGAGGAGGAAAGAGCTCTCTTCTTCAGACACATGCCCCCAGGCAGTAATTGGAGATCAGAAAAATATTTGAAGACTGGCAGAAGCACATTTTAACAATACTAAAAGAAACCAAAGACAAAAATCGTCAATCGTGGTGTTTCTTTTGCAACGGTCTTTTTTTTTTTTTTAATTGGCGTGTTAAGTGTGCTTTTTTTATCATCCTGACTGTCTGTTCAGAGAGCTTTTTATACACACATTCATTAGGCAGAGCAAGTTGGAGTATAACTTTTTTTAGCCTCTGTATTGCCTTGTGTGACATGTTCACATGCTTTCATGCACGTTACAGTCAGTGTCTTGACTTGGACCATGAGTAAGTTAGGATTTGATTTAAGATATTTAACCTGGAACATGGACAGATGAGGACTAATTAATTCCCCCATCAGCTGGGATTGCAGGGACCTCCTTGAAAAAGCTTCAGGCACTCTCAAAAATCCCACCCATAAATAATCTTGCAAAATGCCTCTTTCCTCTGTGCATAACAGAAATCTCTGTGGCCCTGCGGCAAGCTTGCAGGCAGGTGGGTGCTCCTTTGCTCTGCTCACCCTAACTCCAAATCATAGAATAGTTTGGGTTGGAAGGGACCTTCAAAGGTCATCTACTCTAACTCCCCTGCAATGAGCAGAAACATCTTCAACCAGATCAGGTTGCTCAGAGCCCTGTCCAGCCTGGCCTTGAATGTTTCCAGGGATGGGGCATCTACCACCTCTCTGGGCAACCTGGGCCACTGTTTCACCACCCTCATTATAAAAAATTTCTTCCTCATGTCTAGCCTGAATCTCCCCTCCTTTAGTTTAAAACCATTACCCCTTGTCCTGTCACAACAGGACCTCCTAAAAAGTCTGTTCCCATCTTTCTTATAGGCTCCTTTCAGGTACTGAAAGGCCGCTATAAGGTCTCCAGAGTCTTCTCCAGGTTGAACAACTCCAGCTCTTTCAGCCTGTCCTCATAGGAGAGGTGTTTCAGCCCTCTGATCATTTTTGTAGCCTCCTCTGGACCCTCTCCAACAGATCCAAATGAGCCTGTGCGTAGAGTAAGATTTAAGAGAATCAAACTGAGCCCGTGTGGCTTGACTTGAGGAGGTGCTGAGCTCCTGTGACCATCGTTGGTCGTGGGGCTTGCGAGTGTCACTGCTGGTGGGGAATGGCCTGGGTGTCTGTAACAAAGCACTTGCTAAGGCTGCCGTCAGCATCTTTGGCTGGAAAAGCTTCCGTTCATTTTGTTGGCCTTTGGGTTAGCCCTGTGTTTTGCAGCTGGTAATTAATCATGCTGGCACTGAAGATCGGTGTATTTGTTCTTACCAGTCTTCCCATTACTACCCGTGTTTATGGAGGGGTGGCAAGTGCTGTAGCCTGTTAGCTGGCCTCTCTGCCCACGCTGTCTTCATAACCAGATATTTCCACAGCAGAAAAAGGGATTAGTCACAGGAGGAAGCAGGTGTGTCAGATGTATAGGAAAGAGTGCAATTAAATTGTGGTATTTTCTGCTTGGGCTACTCCAGTGAACTGAAGGAGTCATCCTTGGCTCAGCATCCCCTGCGGCTCAGCTGCAAGGCTCAGGAAAATGAATACCCCCTGCTAACACCTGGTGGGCTACCAGCTGCATTGTGTACAGAAGCACACTGCCTTTAGCTAACCTGTAGGAGGTTTTCTTCTTTGTGTTTATGAGCCTTTGAAGGAGGAGAAAAATAAATTACTTCTTCAATTCACAGCAAATATAGTGAAGTGATAATTCTTTTGTCTTCCTTTAGCTATAGACTCTTTAAGTATTTTCACGTGAAGCTTGGTTTTGCATTTTTTTGCTGAGTTTTTCCACCCCCTCCCTCATGATGGGTGGGGATCTGGCCACCCCTGAAGGTGGTATGAGTGGAAAAGGAGGAGCTGGGCCTTGCTGCTCCTAGTACCACTCAGAGCAGGTAGCAAGGTCTTCTGCTTCTCTCACTGCCCTGCCGTACCATGTTTGTTCCTGGCTCTCTTGGTGGAACAGCAGCCAAACCTGGGTTTCCAGAGTGATGATATAGTTACTGGGGTCATTCTTCCTTTTCCTTGACCATAGCAGGCTCTCATTTTAGAACCATTTTTTTCTCATAGGTCAGATTGCCAGCACTTGTGGAGGGAAGGTGCGTACCTCAACTAAGGCTTTACCTTGGACATCCTTCTTACTTTTCCCTATATCAAAATGGCTAGACATCTGTGCTTTTCAATCCTGGCTTGCAGTTGCTATGAAACACTTTGTTCTTGCTTCCTTAAGACTTTAAAAGTTTTGGGTTTTGGTTTTTTATACTATGTTGCTAGACCTAAGTTGAGCTTTTTGTCTTTAATTTTTGATATGTTGAAACCTGATAGAGGGGTATCTGTGAGAACTGGTACTGTGAAGTTGTTTTTTGCCTGGTTTGGTCTGAGTGCTTCTTAAGGGGAAGCAAATCCACATGAACAGAAAATTGTTTCCCCCTTCATCAACATTTTAGGAGTAAATTTCACATTCAGATGCGCCTGTACAACTACCTTTGTGGTAAAATGGGGCAGAATTCGCGGTTTGCTGTGATCCACTATGATTAAGTGCTGAGGGTACCAATGGATTTTTCCAAGTCATGTGTTGCCTACAGACTTATTTTTAATAAATGGCTGAAAAGAACCAGCATGTAGCCAGAATATGTTAAGTTATTGTTATGCTACCATTGTTCAGGCAATTTAGAGTAAAATACTACATATATTTTGGAAGAGCCAAAATAAATTTTAGGACTACCTGTCTCACTTTGCTTTCAGAGTTTCTCTGCATATCACCAGCAGTAATGAAGGAATAAAACTTACGGATACCTCTGTGTAGTGGTTTCCAATGTGCAAACAGGATTTATGGAGGTGGCTTGTTCAGGAAACTCTTTACTCCGTGGCAGATACCACAACCAAGTTCCAGAATGGCAATATGTCACTGAAAATAATCCCTATGTATTTTGACAGCAGCTTCAAAAAACCTCTATCTCATTGAAGGATTATTTTAATCTGAGTCAAGAGATACTGCTGAGAATTTGCAGGATGCAAAAGCATTTGTGGTGGCTTTGTCTACTTCAGGCAGCTAAAGAGAGGTCATGGACAAATTCCACTGATACTCTAATTACAGAAAGTATCCAAAATGAGTAAGCACAGATGCTTTGTTTGGACTATGCCTCGAGTCTTCTGATGTGAATGGACATTGCTAACAGGGTAGCTCTTCTGGCCAGCGGCCATCCTGGGAGCACTTTGTCATGCACCTGGGGAAATAAAATGGTGATAGAAACATGAGGGAAGTGACACCTGGGGATGGAATTACGTGAGAAGGTGCTGGTGTTGTTCAGAGGAGGCACGGGAAGGTGGCAGGCTCGGTGACCTGTGTGTTGCTGCTGTCTCTAACCCCCGTGATTCGGTGATTGTATCATGAGGATGTGGACAAAATATATTAGATCATTGGCAATTGAAAGATGATTACAAGGAGCATGGCAAGACACAAATCATGGGGGGAGGTTTGAATGTAAGCAGCCTTGCAGATGCTAGTGCACACTGAAGAATTTTGTTCATGAGCAGAGAGTGGCGTGGACGGCATTCAAAGACACTCCAAAAGTAGTTTTATATTCTTTCTGCCAACGGCAGAATTACTTTGATCTTCTCTGTCAGTAAACTTTTATTCAAGAAAAAGTCTTCATCCAACTGGTGAAAGGGCCAGCACCATCCTTCAAGTAATTGTATCCACCACAAAAGGTTTTTGTGTGTCAAAGGAACCCAACCTGATTCATCAGGTGGGTGAGGGGCTTTTTTAGTTGGTTTGAAATGATGATGTCGGTGATAGACATGGAGAGCAATGATGTTACGCTTGGCTAATTGCAGGTTTTCTGAATAGCAATTACCATGTCAGAAATTTAGTTATGCTTGAGGGAAATGCTGAAATTTTCGTTGCCTCCTATTAAAAAAAAAAAAGGGGGGGGGGGGGAGGAAGGAAAAAACAATCCACAAATGGAAGTCTCCTGTAAAGTAATGCAAACAATCTGGTAATGCTTTGAGAACCTGTTTGTCAGTGGTGTGACCCGATGGTTGCCTGTCAGGAGCTGGCTGTGAAGAAGGCTGCCAGCGGCTTTAGGTTTGCTCTCACTGCAAGTGAGAAGATGATGCTGTGTGTATGAGGCTGGTTAATACCCCTGGCAGCTCTAAGAATTTCCAAAGCTGTAAAAGCAGCTTATCTCCTGAGGAGGAGACCCCCCTCGCCACACCCCTCCAAAATTAGACTGATTAACTTCCTAAGAAATTCAGAGTTTTTCCACCCCAAACCTACACTGCTCACTCGAACTAATCTCTGGAGGGCTGAAAGGCCTCGTCAGTGATTGGAATCATATGATAAAGGCTCGCTTGCTTTCTCTTTTATTGTGCCAAAAAGTTTGTCTTGCTTTTGATCTAGATGAGAGCTGAAGTGGCTTTTAGTGTGTTTATGTGTGTCATATGGAGCATTTAGAGACAGAATATTGGGTCTTGTCTCTGGGCTTCTAGCACATGGGATCTCCTTGTACCTCACATAGTACTCTCTTGAGGCATCTGCTGTACCTTCCCCTTCCCAGTGACGGCTAATAGCACCTCCCAGGGGGTTTCTCCACTGATGTGGTGAAACTTTTCAGACCTGCGGCAGAATGCAGACTAAACAGCAGGGTAAAGCTGCTGTCTTAATTTGCAGATTATATTCTGCAGGTTGAGGAGAAGAGAAGGCTGCAGGCCACCGTGGTCATGCCTCCCGTCCAGCATCGTGGCCCTGTGCTGAGGATAACACTTGTGTCTACTGCTGTACTCAGCCATAACCTTTAAAAATACTAGTAGCAAACACTGCGTTGTACTAGCTGCATAGTAATCAATAGATGTGATGAATAATCTCTGCCCTACTCCCTGCTGTAATCCACTAATCCTTGCCTAACGGACACACAGTTTGCTTCTGAAGAAGTCAAGCTTTGGCATAGACACTGTGAAGGCTACAAATGTTATTTTTCCCCCAAAAGACTAACTTTCCACTTTATTAAATGCTCAAGAGTATTTCACATCAAAAATATCTTACAGATTTTTTCCTAAGAGCAAGCACTCTTTCCACCTCCCACCCAAAAAAGTCCCAAGGAAAAAAAGAAGCCTTTCCAATGTTCAATACATCAGAGTTGTAAAAATACAACTAGCACTCAGCACATGGGTAAAGTTTACACTCCGCATAACTGAATCCTCATTGCTCTGCAGAGCTGTAGCAAATGAGCTTTACTTGGACAAGCAGAGATGGCATTTCAGAAGGATGACTTCTTCCACACCACGTTTTCAGTGCTGATGCCAGATGCTGATGTTGAGGTGTCCCCTGTGTTGCTGCAACTGTGACTGTGGTAGGAACCTGTCTTTCCATTTTGGCAAGAATAGCGTAGCTGGTAGGCTTATGGTAGAGCCCGAGTGTGCTAATACTGGGCTGGTGCTGGGGGAAGCTCAGGGACATGATGTGGGCTACAGATTCCCTCCACAGCTGGTTACTCTGTGCTTTC
Organism: Patagioenas fasciata; assembly: GCF_037038585.1. Lineage (NCBI taxonomy): Eukaryota > Metazoa > Chordata > Aves > Columbiformes > Columbidae > Patagioenas > Patagioenas fasciata. Next base: position 92,396,008 of record NC_092521.1, read on the forward strand.
CCATGGTGCAATAGATTGATACCACTCCTGCTTTGTTTATTGCTTGCTGGGATTGAGGGTCCTGGGAAAAACTTGTCCCCGAAAGCCCTGAAGGGAGGAGGAAAAGAGGAATTGTAGGGCATGTGGTTAGATGAGCACTCTTTAATTTGGGAACGTCAAGGCAGACTCCCAGGCTCTCTTCTGATAAGATGAAACACTCTAAACTCTGTCAAAAAATGAGGCTTCCAAAACCATCTGAATTCAGATTGCGACTCGAACCTTGGCTCCCTTCTGACTTTATGTAAATCATGTAATCTCCCCTAAGAAACATAACGGACCTTGCCCTTTGAACCTGTGGTTCTTGGCTTATCCCTCTTCTGGCTTTCCTGTTCAGCTCCTGGAAGCCATTCTTGTTTGCCTTTAGGCTGGGAAACAGTCTGCTCCGTCTTTGGAGTGTTCCTCTGAACAATGGGCCAAGATTCATTCATTCATCTGAAAGATTCATCTTGTTTCTGTCACAACAAAGTTTTTGTCTTCCTTATTTTTTTTGTGTGTGTGTCTGTCCTGCTGGTCTAGAGTCTGAGCGAGTGACAATTTGAAGCCTGCTTAGCTAACATCACATGTGGAATAAAACATTTTAGAGTAACAGTGGGAGGATTGGTATTGTTTTCCTCCATCCTGGGAAGATGGGATGTTCAACATAGGGGAGCCTATATCACCCACTGAGCATCCTGAAACTCCCCACTGTACCAGGGGGAGAGCAGAGCATCTGCCTCACTCGCTTCATTTGAAAGAAACAAAAATACAATGGAAAGGTTTTCATATGTAGCCTGTGCTATGCCACAGATACCTATTTCTTATTGTTCAAAAGCATTGTTTTTTAAAAATCTTCACAGTTTTCCATTAACTGATCAGAAATATGATAATGGGCTGCTCTTGCACTGGGTTTTGCTTCATCACTTCTGTGAAGGTCAGCATGGATGTTGGGGTGGTTGCTGTAGTGGAAGCTGTCACTGAGGACTTCATTTTTTTCTCTTTGTAATGATCATAAAAACTTCACGTTTGTTAAAACTTCAGTGGCATTTGATGTCCTATTGTTTTCCTGCTTTACAAGCAGGAAAGAAAAAATGTATATTTTCTTTTGCAACAAACCAACCTTTTTCGTATGCTGACTCACTTGGCCTTGGTGTGCTCAACTTTCACAAGTGAGTTAGTTCATTGTAAACATCTCTAACAATGTGTTGTTCATGCCATGTGTTTTTTGGATAATGATATCATACACTGATATACAGGTATGAAAAGGGCTCTGCATCCATTCAGCATAAGTGAGATTGTTATCTGGGCAGTAATCAGCTTGAATAGAAGACTGGATTTAACCATTTCCCTCTGATAACTTTGCACAGTTCAGGCATTGAGATTCTAATATTTTTTGCATTCCACTGGTTCCGTTTCCTCTCATAGTCTCTCTTTTAAATGGTTTAAAATAGATGGCATTTTAATTGTGCAGATGTATCAGATACTCTGGAATGAAACCAGATCTTTCCCAGTGAGGGTCATGCTGACGTTTTCATGAAACGAGCATGACTATGAATCAATTACTTGATACTTCATTATGACGAAAGAAAACAAACATGGCATCGACAGTGGTTTTAGCAGTCTTTGTTTCAAAAAGGAACTTGCAGAACCATTTAAGGCAAAATAAAATCCCAGAGAGGGTCATCAAAGGGCTCAAATGAGAGCATAAAATCTGTACAATGAAAAATGTCACAAAAACCTCAATGCCTTAGATATGTATGTGAAAAATTTCAGGCTGAGCCTTCCCACACTATGGGAGGTCATGAAGTAATGGCGAGTTAGCTCTGTTTATCTCCAGTCAAAGCAACACATGACTTCATTTGGGTTTTAGTCTCATTACTGCTGAAGTGTGAAGTGTCAGGTTAAAAAGACTACACACTTTTCACCCATAGGGATTGCTCTGTTTTAATGGGTCAGGTCAGCGCTGTGGCTCAAGGCATTGCAACGATTAATATTTAATACATTTTAAACTTAAGTCCTTGAGAATACAAAATTAACCCTGTGGACATCTGTGAATCAGACTTTTTGATACTCACCCATTTCAAGGAATACAGTGTGCCATTACTGCGGGCAACGGAGAGCTGAAAGAAAACCAGAAGGACATATTTTTCTCAAATCCTATTGTTCTTAACAGAGTGGTCCTGGCAATCTGTGCTTGCATCCTCAAAGATTGCCAGGATGAATTATGTTACACAAACATGTCAGTTTTGGACTATGAGAGGAGAGCAAGTGTCTAATCTAGATCAAGCAAGAAAGTGCTGCTATTTTTCCCCCAACAGTTTCCCATTTCTAACTTGACTTTCCACATTCCTTATATCGCATACTGAAAGTTAAAAGGAAACAGAAACAAAATCAAAACCACACAAAACAAACAACAACAAAAAACCCAAACAAACAAAACCAACAACCACACACACAAAAAAATCCAACCAAAAAAACCCGCCAAACCAGCCTCCCCAAAAGCACTTATCCAGGAGAGTAGAGGTGTCTACCTTATATTCTTGCAATTTTTGTGGTAAAAAGTAGCAGACAGAATGCCCCCCTTTGATGAGCACTTGATGAGGTTTTCCAACATAACAAACAGTATCTGTGGTGACTTTTGATATTGTAACTGTAGTCATGCATGTCTGAAATGAATAACTAAGAATAAATTGATGTGTTCTGGTATCTTGTCAGCAATGTTACTTTCATGGTGGTTTATTGTGCCTTGTTGAGTATTAATAATTCAGAAAAGACTGGCTAAGAAACTGCTTAATGTACTGCCTTTTTTGGAGTGGCATGAGGACAATTGCTTTAGTCATAATTTTAAAGGAATGCAATAGCCTCTGCAGTATAAAATCTAAGAGGAACAAATATTTATGGTGGTAACATTCTTTGTTCAGACCTTTTTTTTTAACCTAGAGTACTGGCACATTTATGTCAGAAAGGCATAGATAATGTGAGCGTTGAGTTCTGTGGCTGTATAAAACAGTAGGATGATGAGTTAAATTAGTGTATATTGATTTGTGGCTTACTTTTTATATGGTTTGGTAAAAGGAAGCAAAATTAATTAAATGTCTTAAAATATAAGATTAACGTTCTTCTAGATGTATCATCTGTCTAGGTTCTCTTATGGCTTTTGTTGTTCCTGTGTTGAGTGCCAAAGGAAGCATTCTGATCAGCAAGGCCTAATGGAGGGATGTTTCTAAAATGGGATTATGAATCGTATAAATCTTTATTTCGGAGACCTTTACAGTGTCTTGAAGCTGAAGCCAGAGTGTCACAATCTGCTACTCTGAACCAAATGCAACAAATAGTTCAGTTGAGATTCTGGTTTTGAAATATTTCTTTTTTTTTTTTTTTTTAATTGAACATTTGTTCTTAGGAAACAGAAAGTTGAAGAATGATGTTGATATTTCCCCCTCACCACTGGCACTAGAGTTGTCTATTTTTATTGACTTTGAGAGACAGGGAGAATTGGACAGTTGGCTGAACCACAGTAACCAGTGTCATGCGCTTCTCATTATTTCTGATGCTTCCTTAAAGCTCTGAAACCTTGAGACTGTAAAGAAAGTATACAGTCATTTCTTTTGGAAACCACACACATTCTGGCAAAAATTCCAGTGCTTTCAAACAATGACAGGATATACACTGTTGTCTTTGATCCATACATTGGGAAGGGCTTTGCCCCCTACCCATCCCCACCCTCCTCCTCTTTGCAGTTTAACTTGGGCTGTCAGAAGTGGTTTCAATGTATAACTCTTTGCAGGCAGAAGTAGATTGGCATCCCCGCAAGTATTAATTTGCCTGACAGTCCCCTCACAAAAAGGCTGAATGTCCTGACGTTCACACCCCAGCTTATCTTGTTAGGCTGTTAGACGAAGTGCTTTCTAGCAGATGGGCTGTCCTGAGGAGAAGTGGAAGAGCAACTCTCGAGTTGGGAAAAGAATGCGCAGCATGGATGTTGTTTTTCTTTGTGGTTGGATGCAGGCAGAAATGGATGAAAATGTGGTTCGGAAATCAAATGCAGACAACCACTGCTCTCCTCAGAAGACTGCACAGAAAGCATGTATGTGCAGGAGACACTGCTGACCACTGACCACATCCCACTCACCACCCATTAAGGATTTTCAGGATCCATAAGAAAATCAATGGCAAAAGATTTTTTTTTTTTTTCCTTTTTTTTTCCTGAGGTATGATTTATTGTGAGGATCTCTTTTAAGCTTTTGCAGCTGGTGAATTGGATTTGTATCTGAAATTGAGGCTTCGTCTCGGCTGGGAGGGAGTGGGAACACTAGGAAAAGGTTCAATAGACAAAGAATGGGGAATTTATGCTGGGCATTTGCAAGCTCTTTCTGGGGATTTAAACTATTTGTGGACCCAAACCTCAGATTCAGCTGCCCTTAAGGAATGGGTTTTGTCTTCTCTGTTTTCACTCCACCCCCCAGTGGTGTGAGTACAGTAGCATAAAGTTTAGAAACTACTTCACTGAATAGTCTTACTCCTAAAAGGCTTTATTTCAAGGCGTAGTTGGCTATGTCTAGGCAGGTGGCTTAACCACGTTCAACTCTAGTGTGTCATATGTAGAAGTGTGTGTCTAACTCACATAAAACTTGGATTCAGAGGTTGAGCTCTGCACCCTGGGAACTGGGCCAGTGCTCTTGGCACTCATTACATGCACAAAGTTGGCTGAGCATGAGCACCTGCCAGTCACCCTGAGCTTGCCAGAGCACTGGTGTGACTGGTCAAGCTTCTGGAAGCAGACTCTTCCATCAGTCCTCTCATTAGCCTTGCCCACTTGTAAAAGAGGTCAAAATTCCCATTTTCACTCCCAGAAGCTTTTCACAGCTCTACTGGTTCTGTTCGTTGTGCTTTGCAACTGGCTATATATATAACATAAAAAACCTTTTCTCCATGTCCAACTGTTCAAAGCTAAATCTAACAGGCAGGAGAAGTTCATGTTTCCAAAACTGCCGTCCCCTTCATGAACCTCTGGGCATGGTAAGAAAAAGCAGGGACCTTGCCAGTGCTCTCCTGGTGCTGCAGATGAACATGCTGGGGATGACTAGGTGCAGGGTGCTAAAGAGAGGCACATCATCATCTCCTCTCAGTGTCTCACGAGCGGTCTCTGACAATGCCGCATACAAATGATTCAATGCATGTCACAAGAAGGAAGAGAAGACAGCTTTTGTAGATTTAATTTTTAAACAATTGTCTTAGTCTCTTATTTGACAAGGTAAGAGAAGTGGATCGGAGTATATCTGCCACAGAGACTCTTCTTGGTTCCTGATGGAGACAAATGGAGACAAATTGTTTGGAATTCATAGACTCATACAATGTCCTGAGTTGGAAGTGACCCACAAGGATCATCGAGTCCAATTCCCGTCCCTGCACAGGACAACCCCACAGTTCACACCATGTGTCTGAGGGCGTTGTCCAGTCTCCTCTTGAACACTGTCAGGCTTGGGGCCGTGACACCTCCCTGGGGAGCCTGTTCCAGTGCTCCACCACCCTCTGGGGGAAGAGCCTTTTCCTCGTGTCCAACCTAAACCTCCCCTGGCACATCTTCCTGCCATTCCCATGAGTTCTGTCGTTGGTCACTAAAGAGAAGAGTTTGGCGCCTGCTCCTCCTGCTCCCCTTGTGAGGAAGCTGTAGCTGCCATGAGGTTTCCTGTCAGTCTCCTCTTCTCCACATTGAACAAAGTGTGTTAGTTTAGCACTAACTGGGTTTAACACCGTATCAACTGGACACAAAGCCATGCCCCTCCCTACATAATAGTTGGTGGTAGGGAGGACCTAAGGGCTTTATGATATGGATGCAAACTTGACATGCAAAGAAATAGTGAATTTAAATGCCTGTGTAGATGAACCTGTTACCAAAATGAACATAAGCATTTACACTCCATCCCACTACTACTGGTTTAGTGTGTGAGAGAGAGTGAGGGATAGTATGCTTGGAAAGAAACCTCTCAGCTGGAGGGTGCAAGAAGTACATGCATGAGGGGCCACTGAGATAAGACTTTATGAGCAAGAGGATGAACATTGGCTTATGCAGGCAAACGTGTTCATGAGTCCTGTCCCGAAAGAAGGCAAGGCAAGGATTTTCTTTGAAGTGTTGAAGGCACCTTAGTTATGCTTCAGCGGTTCATATTGATGGGGATGGTACTGGTGGTGCTTGCAGGGGACCTAGGAGTACTCTTGGCATTTCCCACAATGGAATTAAATCAAGTGCTGGGTCATCTCTGCATGGGGGCATGGCGGAGAGCTCTGACTCCAGGCCGTTATATGGGGGAAGGCAGTCACTTGTGCACACAGCATTTGCTGTTGTGAACCACGGCAGAGAGGCAGCCAGGTGGGCAGGAGAAAGAAGCATAAGAGCTCAGTTCATCTGTGGTTATACCAGTGCATATGGTGACTGACTGAAAGGAAGGGTTTCAGTCCTTTATTAGTGCACCTACACAGATACTTGACAATGCCATCTGCTTCTGAGCTCTCTCCTGGTCAGAAAATGCTATTATCTCTCCAGTAAAAATTGAGACATGGTCTGCAACCACATTTTTTTTACACTGTTGCGTTTGTAATGTGGTTAAAAGTGTAGCAAGGACATGTATGTACACTGAATGAGCAGGGTGGAGAGTAGATTTTTTTAAGAGGTTAAACAGATTTTGAGCTAAATGGATGATGCAGTATTCAATCATGAGGTTTGATTTTTATTTTCTAGTCTTTCTGAATGTCTGCTCCTCTGCCTTGTGATGTGAATGCTATTTCCTGCAAGTGCAAAAGTTTGCTATGGTTTTCTGCTATCTATAGGAATGCAAAACGAACTCTGAATAAATGGAAACTTTCTATTACCTGCATAGACCAAAAAGCAGATGTCAGTCTTTAGTTGGTGAAAGTGAACAGCCAAATAAAGTTCAGCCAATTTTAGTGGGAAATGAGGAAAATCAAGAGAATATTTTCCAGCATTGCTTTGCTTGTACAGCATGCTACTGGTATTAAAAATATAGATTTGTTACAGATGCCAGCAAAATATTTGATCTTGTAGAGAGAAAAGAATTGTGATGGAAGCTGCAAAATAATTTGCATTCTAGTTTCCCAAGGTCTTTCCAAGGTATTAAAAAAAAGGCAAATAGACTAGTGTTTGTTTTTATGTCAGAAACAAATACTTGCAATTGGTCAAATAACTTGGAGAGAGGTTGCTTTGTGGAAAGAGGTTTTCACAATACTCTTAACAACGAGTTAAGAGTGGAAAGGAGTTTTCATGAGACTCTCAACCTACCTTTTGATGGTTTGTAAAAGGTGTGTCTATTACCTCAGTAAAATAACTTGTGCTAGAGAGCTTCTAGTTGAGGGGACACTGTTTTGATTGCAGTACTTCAAATAACTCATGAGTGACAGCTTTGGGTGTTGGTATAGTTTTGGTTGAGCCTTCTTGGTCAAGCAGAGGTGTGTGCAAGATTTTCTGATAACTGTTTCAGCACAGTTTAGCTCATTGCGAATTTGCTGAACAGGTACAGATGTACTTCTGGATTCTACATGATAAAGCAGCAGCAGCCTCTGGTGAAACCAGATGGTTTTTCCCTGAGCTCTTTCTTTTTGTATGCTCTGACCTCTCTAATGGGCAGTTTCACATGGCATGATGGAAGCGCTGCCCATGTCAGTGTTGCCTGGAGTTTGCATAAAGCTGGGCTTAAATCGCTGGAGAAACCCCACCTGTGTCTCTGGAAAGGACTTCTTTTGAATGTATCCATAAGAGGAAATACACATGGTGCTCTGTGTACCTCCCTGTAGAGGACTAACCTGTCTTAGTGGTTGGTGATGGTATTTCTACCTATTGTGATATCTGTCAGTGCCTTGGAACTCTGGTGGTACCACCAATACAGCCCAGTGATGTTAAACTTTTTGGACCTGAGATCGGTGCTGCTTTGGAGGGACTGTCCCCTCCAGCACTCTGCTGATCTGCTGATCTGCTCTCCCTGTGAACATAGGACTCTCCTTCAGTGAAACATAATAATTTCAGCATTTTCATTTCAGTAGTTTAATTTTGTGAAATTTTGGTTCCAGTCTGATGTTAAACATCATCTCCTTGGAAGCGCTAATATTTTGGAAACGGAAGCTCCGTGTCTTGCCCTGTCATAATCCTGGGCTTTTTAAGATCACTAGGTGTGTTCCTGTGAGCTTCAGCTTTTAATGCGAAGGCACAGCTGCTGAAAAGAACTAAGGCACTGAGAAAACCACGGTGAACCAGGTTCATCAATGAATTATGAATTCTAGACCCTCTTGCCTTGGTTAATTCTCCAAAATAGAAAGTGGATGGGAATTGCAGCAGTTTTGCAAACTTTGAGAGCTTAAGTGTCAAACTGAGTGTATCAACATTTGAAAATCTCATTCCCGTTATTAAAGAGGTGTTTAGCCTCTTCAGCAGTGCATTGCTGAGCCTAGTTTACAGTTACCTGTAAGGCTTCTAAACCATGATGGTATCTGTAAAGTTTGTAAAGAATTTCTAATAGGAATACAAATAAGAACTTTTTACTGCTTATTCAGTAATATTCCTGTTTTCTAGTAAAGCAGAAATCAAGCAGGAACATAATTTTCCTAGCAAAGGTGTCTGTGTTGAAAGGGAATCTGAGAGACAGTTTCTTGCCATTGCTTAATGCTGGTAAGTTTGAGCTTGTAATATGTATCTCCTTGGTTATTTAAGAATGTGCGGCTTTTCGAGAACATTTGGTTTTAAGAAGGAAACTAATCCACATCAGGAAGTACCACCTTAAAGCTGTGTATACAAGAAATACAGGTCTTTGAGGAAGGATATAGTGAAAATACACTCCTCAGCCTTAACTGAGCTGTACAGAAATGCAACTTGAGCCTCTTCTCTTGCTCCACCAATATGGAACACAGAATGTTAACCTGAGCGTTGGTTATTTGTATGTATTAGCAGATACTAAATTTTAAGGCATTCCACTGTATTAAAGTTTATCTTTTTTAAGTTTTGCATCCATTTATCTGTTGTTTGTTTGGTGGTGGGGTTTTTTTAGTTGTGTGTTTTGTTTGTTGTTTTTTGTTTGTTTGTTTTGTTTTGTTTTTTTTCCTAATAGGACTCCTGAGGTCCTGCCACAGTGTGAATAAAGTTGCTCACACAGAGGCAATCTATAGAGATATTTTATATCACAATAGTAAAGCTTTTTTTTTTTTTACTTGTTTGTTTGTTTTTTAATTTGAACTGGATGCATTTGTACTCAATTACACTCTTATGTATGTGTTAATTTGGAAAGCTTACCCATGCACATTTTTCCACTAGCAACATAACAAAAACTAAAGTGTCTTAGCAAGTCCTTCTAAACTTGTATTTATTTATGGATAGACTGAGCTCATTAACTTTCTTTTCTCTATCCTATCAACTCTGAAAGCAATGTGACTTCTAAAATTGATGCTGTAATTCAGATTTGGGTGCCTCTTCAAAGGTTTTCCACGTTCTTCTGTGTGCAGAGGACAGTTGGATTTGTGTGTGTGTGTCTGGTTGGTGGTTTTTTGTTTTGTTTTGGTTTGGTTTTTATTTAACTAAATAGTCACACTGTTTCAGATACCTGTCTAAAGACCTTGATGCTTACACTTAGTAATTCCACAGTACTTAAGAGGATTTATTTGTGATGCACCGAGCCAAATCGAATGTATGACTGGTACATCACAGGTGGTAATAACCTTATCTCCGATCAGTTGGGCTGTCAGTTATCAGTCTGTGCTCAGTGCCTCTTGGGTGAGATGCAACTTGGGTAGGTCCTATGGCAAACGATGCATTGGATGTAGGTAACTACCCCAGCTGCTGTTGCTGCATCAGTGATGCTCTTATCACCATGAAGAATCAAGAGAAAGGCGATAGCAGAAGCAAAAAAACGTTTTCCTAAAACTGAGTGAGAAATATGAGGCTAAAGTACCTACTCAAGAAGGTTTGTGTCAGCTTTGTGGTTCTTGAACATGAGCTTTTTTTTGTAGTTAAAATCTAGTCTTGGAATAGAAACATTTCTTCCCACTAAAAATATCTTATTGTGAGGTTTTTGTTTGCCCTAATTGGAAAACAAACAAACAAAATTCCAAAATATTAAGAGTGTATTTATAAGAAAAGCATTTCTAATGGAAATACTTATTAGAAAATACATTGTATTTACCAGGTTTTTTTATATCCCCGTATCTCAGTGCCTACAACAGAAACTGAGAGTTCTGTTTCACCCAGACTCTTTCTGGTTCAGCCTAAAGCGGAGTTGCTCAAGCTTTTGATTTTTTCCACATGCTAAAGGCAAAAACTTTGCATAGCAAAGGTTTTCTAATGCTGGATGGAAAGATCTTCTAACACTTTGAATTGATGCTATCCCCAATAAGATAAACCTATCTAAAATATTTTCCAGCTCAGATTTTCCTCTGATGGAAAGATATCGGGTGATTCTTTCCATGCGTTTGGGTAACAGGGTGAGAAATAATACTGCTAGAAACTCTTTGGGATCTTGAAATACAAAGGAGTTATTATTCGGGTTCTTTTTTTTTTTAATGTCTTTGGATGAAAAGTGTGGGTCAGAAAGAGCCTGCAAGGTTATATACATCAACACCTCGCTGAGACATCAAGCACATGGAATTCTATATTGCTGTGATTATGTTTTAAAGAATGCCTGAAAGAATTCTCTTCAGCTACCCAAACAAGTGCACGTACATCAGGTAGTCATAGGTCTTCAGAAAACAAACAAAAAAGTCCACCAAAAAAACCCTCCTTGGAGTTGGCCTATTTCCTGTAATTTTCTGACTAGCATAAAGTAGCCAAAATCTGTGGTCTAGACTGGTTTGTTCTGCAGACTTTTTTTTTTTTTCTTGGGGATTTACAAACCACAGAGAGTTGGAATGGATCAGAATAAATATTTGCTCATGCACCTACTGATTAGAGCTTTCAAAGTCCCCAATCTTGTTACAACACACATGTGAGCATTAGCATTCACGTAGGTTAGGTAAATACAAGGGGTTTCCTCTCTACCAGCTTCCCGTCCTCCCCCACCCCCAATTTCATTTTAATGGAGACAACATTTTAAATGTAGCGTGTTTTTCTTTTGGTATCCCGCGGTGTTTTCTGCCTGGCAATTCTCTGAGAGACTGTTATTGTACTGGAGAGAGCGGTTCTTAGAATCCTTTTTGTCCCCCTCCCTTAATATCAAGCGTATTATTACTCATCTTGGAGTGCTTCATCACTGCTGTTTTCTGAGTTGAAGATTTCTCCAAGTATGATAGCAGCTGCAGCTAATAACATCAATTATACAACATTTAGGTTCCCGTTCTCCTGTTTCGACTGGAGGAAGTTTTTTACTAGGACATGCCATATAATTAATTGCCTTTTTTCTGCATGCAAACGTCATATAAACCTTTAGCCCTGCTGTCTCTGCATGAGAACGGCAGTAAAAACATTCACTCATGCGAGCCACAACTCCACTTCTTAGGGCTGTTTAGTGTGCAGGGGTAAAAATGTTTTAGTTAATGGGCATTAAAAAGGATTTTGCTTGTCAGATTGCTCCGCTGTCTGTGTGTTTGTGAAAAGAGTGTGTTGAGCTGCTAGCCTGATCTAAACTTTCTGATGGTTGATGGTTTTCTTATTAAAACTCAAACAAAAAATGACTAGGTATGGCAGCTATCTCCCTGGAGTCTTGCTAACACTGTCAGATCTATACTATTTCCATTCTGCAGTTAACTTTGAAGAAGAAGAAAAAAAGGCAAATTTTTTTGTAACCAATGTGCTTGCCACTGAGTCATAAACTAAAATCTGTGTCTGGGCAGTTCAGCCGTTTACAACATTAAAAACACTCTAGGCGTGACAAAAGATAAGACTTACTTTAAAACCAAAATCTGAAATTGGTTGTGGATATTTATCTAAATCAATCTCTCTATATATATTTATCTTTACTAAAAGTTGGAAGAATTCTGATGTTTTTCTCCAAGGATGGTGTGTGACCAGTCAAGGCAAGAGAGGAGGGCATTACTAAGAGACAAGGAGCGGAAAAATAAAATCAGTGATGACAAGGCTGGATTGGGTGGGGCAGAGAAATGCTGGGACAGCCAAACAGCCAGGACATGAATCGCAAAGAGCGAAGATACAGAAGCCAAATGTCTAAAAATTAATTTGTGAGCAAACAGCTCGGCTGAGAATTTTAACACCACCTCTTTTGTTCATTTTTAATTCAGGAACTTGATAATTTAAGGAAAAGGGTCAAGCCAGAGGTATCTACATGCCAGGTTGTCTTTTAAACCAGAGAGGCTTATTAATTTCCTAATTGTTAACCTGAAGACTTTTGAAGTAAATGTATGTGCTGTTACTTTAAGACCAGTTGTATGTGACTTTGATTTTTAAATGCCTAGAGCCCAAGGATTGCTTTGTGTATTTGGTGAAAAAGAGAGGGGGAAGAAAAAAAGAAGGTAGAACTTTGCAGAGGCTATCCCTTTTCCTGCTGGATGTTTTTCAGGTGAGCTACCCAGCTATGCTACTGTATTAAAATCAGGCCAGCTATGTGGAACTAAGGATTATTCCACAAATCCTGTTTTAGTAGTTCTTTTAATGGCGTTTTTCCTCAAGTCTTACTTTTTCCCTAGGATTTCCCACTCCAGCTGGGACTCTCTCATCTTTCCCAAAGCATTGCATCTCCCTGGCTTTTGACCGGGCTGGTCACCGTGCTCTGTGGCTGGGAAGAGGAGCCGTGTCCCCCGTGGGCTCGGCGCGGGGCTGCAGCCACCGATGGCTTTATCAGATGGACAGAGACATTCCAAGTATGCTTCTGGTCACTAGGGGATATGGTAATATAAAAAAATAATGAAAAAGGAAGGCTTAGAGAAAAGCTGTTAGGCAAACCAGGGCTTTTTGTCAAGTATTTTTTCTTATTTAATTTTTTTTTTTAAGGGTGAAATTCTTTACCCCTGTGCAGATTGTTAACGCTGTGTGATGTCATTTTCTTTTCTTTTTAAAGCCGTGTTTTGAGAAGCTGAAGGTCTGCAGGTTAGGTAAAACTGTTAATGACCATTTTGTGACCTCTGCTCCAACTGCCCACAGCGGCTGCAAATTTTTAGATGTCTGACGGCTGCTTGGCTCTCTGCAGCATCGTTATGTTGGTCGACAGCAGATGAGATTTCAGAGGTAAAAAAGACATGTCCCAAATTGCACCGTGCTGGCATGGCCGGCGGGCAGATTAAAAAATGGGGGTTTGGTGGTTTTGTAGGGCAGGAGACCTCTGTTTTTATGGCTGAGGCATGCCAGGAGCTCCCTCTAGTTGACTCCAGCCAAATCCCTCCTGTTGGTTGCATGGAGGGTGAATGTGCCCAGAGCTCGTCTTGTCTAAACCAAGGTCCGTGTGGTGCCAGGCTTATACCGTGGTGCTTGCTAGGAGTAGGCTCTAGGGACATACTGGGTAGGGTTGCTCACTGCTTCTGCTTTTCCACAGCTGTGGCATCTCCAGACCACAATTTTGCTCTTTTTATCCCTGCCGTCACTTTCTGTCCTCCTTAGATGCAGGGCTTCTTCCTTTCTCATGTCTTTTCTCTGGACAGTACCAAGTCTAGTGTCCTTCGTGCTCCCTCAATGTCTCCATTAAAGGGGGTTCCCTAAAGCCTATGGTCTTCAGTGGTTCTTTGGCTGGCTGCTGCTCAATGCAGTCATTTGAAATTGAAGCCCTGTGTAAAAATACTGAATGGTAAATGTCGCATCAGCATTTCATGGTATCCACTGGAGTCACAAGTCCTGTCAGTGATGCTGCCATTACAGTGTGGTGGTGTAGGCTTCAGAACAGCATGACAGGCTCTGAAGCGTGGTTGATTTTTTTCTGTGTATCAGTGTCTGCAGCACTGGATTAAACATTTTCAATAATTTATAAAACCTTAAGCACCCTGGGTAGTATTTTTACAGGGAGTGATCACAATATGTTCAGGTGATATCTTTCTCAGCTGGGCTATTAAATGAAAAGCTGAAACCTGCCTGTGATGCTGAGTGCTCAACAAAATGCAACCATTTCACATTGCCTGCTTTCCTACTTGATGCTGCTGGTTGATCAGTGTCTTACTGCTAAACATTAAAACCTCTCCTGTGAAAAAAGCAGAGAGGGAAATCCCTGTAATTTTTAAAAAAATTCCCACTTTGCACAACCTCAGTTTTGAAATTTAGCTCAAGCGCCCAAGTGAATTGGTTTGAACTGCCTCAAATTCCTGCAGGAAGGCGGATGATTTCGAGAGACTATGCGAGACAAGCCAGGCAACTGCTACACCATTTAAAAAAAATCCTGAAAATGTTTCCAGACCCAGTTGGTGCTCCCGGGGCAGCTGCACGCTTCCAGGGAGCTGCATGCTGATGGCCATGCCAGCAGGAAATGTGGCATGACCCGTGGCGAACCCGGAGGGTGGGAAGCGTCGTGAGCGGAAGGTTTCCACGGGTGTCTCTAAGTGTCCCGGGCAGTTACTGTGTGAGCATGGACACAGGAGCAAACAAAACCCATGGGAGCAAACGGGAGCAGTAGGAGCGTCCTCTGCCCTCCACGTGCGTAGCTGCTTAGCGCTTCCTCTTGCGTGTCCCTGCCGCCAGGCTGACAGCATCGCCTTCTTCCCCGAAAGCTGGGTCTGCGTGCATGAAACCTGGCTGTGAAGTAGAAATGGTTTTTGGAAAGCATAATATTATTTTAATAATAAATTATTTGGAAACTCAAGACAGAAATAGCTCCAGATCACTTCTTCCAGAAGGGTGTTTTTGCAGTCCGGGTCTTTATCAACATCTCAGTGGGATCTGCATTAATATTGCCACAAAAATGCAAACAGTAGTGCCTTTGATAAAGCAATTTGGCATCTCTTAAGCAGAAAGATGTTTTGTTTGCCTAAGATACAACACTGTTTTCAGTGCAGAGACCTGCCGTATGTGCCAGCAGATGGAAAGAAAATACCGGTTTTGTTAATGTTTGTGTTCAGAAGCTGTGGGGAGGGGGTTATAGGAGGTGGATACCGTTGCAGTTGCAAAGCAATCTCTGTTATTGCACGGGCGACAGCTCACCAAGCCCAAACGTGAGTGCTGGTGGTGGAGATGCCAGTGGCCTGCAGGTCACCCTCCTGGCCCCAGGTCCCTCAGAGAGATCTGCCAAGGGCTCTCTTGCTCCTCACCGTCACTTTAGCTCTTCCCATCATGTGCTGTAGCAAGGCTGGTCCCCACTGCTGCCTGCCTCCCAGTGTAGAGTAGAAAAGCTTTGCTAGCCATACAGTAGGCATCTTTGTGGATACTGTGAAAATGCCTTTTAGTGCTTGCTGGTGTCCCATGAGTATTATATATTTAATTAGTGCATTATTTTAATTTTTAGACTGCCTTTGGTTCGAGAATCCTGAAAGGAAGCTGTTGTGCAACTGTTTTAATCTGATTTTACAAGCCGATTCCAGCTTGATTCCCAGCACAAAGAAACAAAGAAGAGCTCAGTTGTATTTTTGTTTGTCTGAAAGAAAAAGGCCCTCCTCCTTTTAAGATCTTCTGTAGAGTGTTATGTTTAGAGAGTGATTTGCTATTGTTTAAGCTTAATCTCCATAATTACACTGGGATTGGATTAATGATGGGTTATTTTTCTGAATCATTCTTTTCTGGCACTCTCAGCTATCAAGCATAAAGCCAGGTCTTCACTGGATGTAAGCTGGCATTGCTCCATTGAAGTTAGTAGAATAAATCCACTTTATATTGTGGTGTCCCAGATGTGCTATTATAGCTGTTTTAAAGAAAGCACTCTTTTGGCATTTGTTGGCCTTGAATCTTCTTATTTTTAAGCTGTTTAGGCATTAACTTCTAATTACACTATATCTATGGCAGCACAGCTAGCCGTTGTCTCTAGACCACCTCAGCTGGACCCAGAGGGTTCCACAAAAGGTGCAATGCCAGATTCAACTACAAGTATTTTGACTTTTTTTTCCTATTTAAAAACTACCTTTCATCACCAAGAGTGCAAGTGGAAAAGTTCAGTGAGCTTTTACGTGCCCTTATCTATGACAACAAACCTCGGTCTGTTTATTTGGGATGCTGTACTGCAAATCCAGGGAAGATGTCTGGGAGGCAGAGGGACTGGTCCTTTTTTGAAACTAGTTATTTTTGCTCATTTTGCAATAAGGAGGGACCTGGGGAGACCGGGCACACAGGAGAGGGGCAGTAGGGAAATGGACTCAGTTTATGGGACAGATCCATCACCATGATTGGGGTGATGGAAAGAAGCAGTTTATTCTTAGAGATCCTGAGAAGCTGTGTAAAATTACTGTGGTTGCGGAAGGTATTTGAAGTTGCTGAGCTGAGGGCGAGGTGGAAGAAAGGATCTCCCTGACCCTTGCACATGTTGGGCAGGGGAGGATTTGCTTTCAGACATTTTATCTTAATGTCTCACCTGAGTTTCTCCTATTTTAAAGATTTTTCTTGCTTGCTGTTTAGGAGATGGCATACTAATAAATCTGAGTTTGGAAAATGGGAAGGTTTTGCTTTCCTTGGCGTCCTTACTGTAAAGACAGAAGGGTCAGTCCTGTCTCTATGCGGCGGTGGATTTAGAGTGTTATTGCAGTGGATTAGACCACACACCTCTTTAGGCCTGGAATCGAACTGACAGTGGCACATACTATGTCTAAGTGTGAAAACTAGACATCAACGATCCTTTCCCTAGTGGAAGGAATAGGAGTAGTTACTTTTATACAGTCCTAAAATTACATTCAGCCCTTTGAAGGCAGATGTGAGGTTGATGTGGCCACCGGTGAAAATGAGTTTGACACCCCTGCCCTAGTGCATCCCCACTCCTTCCAGGAGCTGCCTCTGCTGCAGGCCTGCTGCTGCACCTGTGGGTCCATGCAGTACAACTTAACTTCTCTTTCCGTGTTAACAAGCAGAAAGTGGGTGTGAAGATTTTCTGTTCTTCCTGTTTTAAGACATGAAACAGGTACTTTGTACTCTCTGGGTTGTACTCTTCACTCTTTTTTACACAGCATTTAGGAAATACTGCTTGTTTTAGTAATAAAGATCAGCTTTAATAGTAACTCTGCTTCTATACTTGTGATTGTCTGCCAGTGAGGTGGGACTGTTTGGGAGACTTGGTGTCTTTTTTTAGATTGACCTGATAGATTTGGAAAATACAGACAAAACTTTAGACATATCCTAGGCATCTTTTCAGAGTAAAAAGGATGTGCTGTAGGTCCCATCCACTTAGGTCCTTGTGGCTGATAGTCTGGATAAGCACATTTTGTGAAACAGGACGCAAACTGTAAGACCTAAATGAAGACTGTCTTTCACCGAAGTTGGACATCCCTTAGCTTGGGTGCACAGAAGGCTTCCATGCCTGAAAGCTTGTCTTTTCTCCTCCCCCATCGTGTATCAGTTTGTCTTATAAAAGTACTACTAACTTCTATATTAATCCTGCTCCCTACTTTGAACCTTACTGCCTTTTGTGTCTTTCTACAGCAACTGTGGCCATGGTTGAGGTGGGGTGGGGGGTTTAAGTTTAGATAAATTTTGTCCTGTGCAAATTATTGACAGCTATTATTGAAGAAATTCTGGTGATGCAGATGTAAGGTTGCATCAGTAGATCAGTCATATGCGTACATGATCCTTTTATTAGAGGGAACTGTTTGAGCTGTGGTAATGCTTCAAGTATTTGAGGCCTAATCCACTGCTTTATTTCTCCAGATGTGATAAATGGTGTTGACTTACTGCAGAAATTGGTGACATAAAGTGGAGAAGCTGCCTCTGCAGTTATTATATAGCTATGGTGGTGAATCTCCTGTTAAAAACTCTGGTTTTCAGGGGCTTTTTCGTTTTATTAAGGGAGGGGGTCATGCATGAAGGCTGAGAAGAAATGAGTAAGAATGGATCATATTTGTATTCAAATTCATGAACACTTGTGCAAAACTCATTTTGCCTGAGCAGACTACAAATACTGATGATTTTTGCTTGAGTGTGGTGGCATTGGTCCTGCAAAACCAAGTCATCACTGAAGATCTTGGGGTGCAAAAGATTCTTAGAAATTTCATCCTTGCAGGGGACAGGACGAATGCAGAATGTCCCATCCCAAATAATCATATCTTAGTCATCTCCACTCCTTCTCTGCCCCCTCCAAGAAGCCAGGTTTTTGTGGAAATTATAGTTGTTTATATAGACAATTTATTAAAAAAATACTTTTGGAGCTCTGGGTTATGAGTATATATGTGAGTAGTTTTGGCTTTAGCTCTAAGAGTATGAGCTAGAGACTTTCTTAAGCCATCATTGAGATTCTCACCCAAACACCTGACCGAACACATTTCTCAACAGCTCAGAACTGGAGAAAAACACTGAATATCCTGACACTTGGTACTGCTGTCCTGTTATTTCTGCATACCACTTACTTTAAATCCAAAAAGAAATTCTGAAAATTCCTACGCATGAGGAGAGTTTATGTCCACGACTCAGTCATTAGGGTTACATTTCCTTTGGTCCAAGATGTATGCGACACACTCAAATGGAAGTAGGATGGTATCATTACCAAAATAGATGCATTGTGTTAATTTCTTTATTTTATTTTATTTATTTTGTGTGTGTGTGTGTGTGTGTGTGTGTGTGCAGTGCTTTTAAAGTAACAAGTATTGTAAGCAGTATGCTATTTTTAAACCAAGGACATTTTGTGCTGAAATTGGCTATTGCAACACTGGGTTAGAATTAGAATACACAAAATTCAAAACCACAGTAACCCTAATTTTGCCATTCTTGCCTTTTTAACTACTCAACAATAGTGTTGTGTTTGTATAGCATTTAAAAATATTTGTTAAAGGGAATGTAAAGAGCTACTGGCAGGGTTCTCTGTTAACTGTTTGTGTACACTCAGCCGCTCTGCTCAGAAATGAGCTGTACTGAAAACTCGAGGATGAGTACTCATGGTGTCCACAGCTCAGGCTCTGCTTTGTGTTGCAAGCGAAGGAGCAGCCAAAGCCCCAGCCAGGATGGGCGCAGAGACCTGCAGGTGGAGCAGACAGTCCCTTTGGCTCAGAGAACGTGCACCCACGATGGGCTAAAACCTCTCTTTGCCATCTCCTTTCCCAACTCACCCTGGGATGTGCGTGCTTGGATCTGTACTCTCTAAGGAGCTACTCTGGCAGATGAGTAATAATGTTCAGGATAATATAGTCTGACCATGAAGATGAATTTTATAAGGCTATAGTTCTTGTCATGACCCAATGATCCCTGGTTTTGGTCCTGATGCTCTGGCCAGGCCTGGGGAGAGGTTATGGGAGGTCAGCACCGCTTGGGGCTGCTTGCTTTCAACCTGCCCCGGCTGTGAGCCACCCAGTTTTCTCTTGAAGGGCTCTACAAAGTTGGGATGTGCATGCGTCCATCTTCATATGGAAATTAGCTTTGGATTTCACATGTCACCAATCAGACTGACCTGAACGAATTCACGTGGGAAAAAAAAAATACTTGGAAAGTAGCTTGAGAAATGATTTCTCCTTTTTACTGTTGCCTTGCATTGTGGCATGCGCTGTCTGCATTTTGAATACGAGGTCATCTGATGCGTTATAACACGATAGCAATACAGACTGGGTTATCCTGGGAACCAGCAGTTTGGATCTTCTCTGTCCAGATTTTACTGTTCTAAAAGTTGACTTCTTTGTTAAAAATGAACAGTTTCCAGGGGGTAAAAAGCCCCCAGGGAAGAACTGTTGGCATTTTATATTTTTAAGCTGTCTTGTTGAATGAAAACAGTTGATTATTAACTTGATGGGGTGACAATGAGTATATAGAACTTAAATATCTCACCACTCCCACAAATTAAAAAAACCCCACTCTCCATTGTATCATGGGAAGATACATAGCCAGAAAAAGTTTCCAACTCGTTAAACTTTTATACTTGCTTCATACAAGCTTAATGTAGGCTTTTTTTCCATCCTGTGATGTTGTAGGGATGCAACTGAGCAGGGGCACCATCAACTTAGCAGTATTTCTTTCTGAACGTGTTTTCTTATAACAGAAAAAGCTAAATTACTTAATCTGAAGGATTAATCAAAGGTTTCCTTGTTTGTGTGTTTCAGGTTGTTTATTCTGCCAAGCCTGATAACGAATCAGTCTGAGTGTTTCCCCTGTAATCAGTCTAGTCAGCTTCTGTGATTGTGCAGGTTATTCAGACACAGATGGGAATAGAGGAAGAAAGTTTAAAAAAACAGGAAAATACTATTGTAAACATATCGGGCAAGTTATAAACTGGGAAAGGGTACTCAGAGTGAAGTGTTGTACCTGCAGCTACTTTCGATGCTCTGTGGTAGATGTTTGAGTGGGTTTTTCCTCCTCTTGTGGCTTGTGTTCGACTTTTACAAGACGGGTAGGGGAAAATACTGATTTAAAGGACTACGGTATGACTATATCTCTTTTAAACTGCGTATTTTGGAGTGGAGACAAGTGGAAGTAAGGCTGCTATAGCTGATTTGGTGTTGGAAAGCAAAAAATGACATTTGGGCTCATTTTGAGCCCCATGCTGGATGGGATGGCTCTGTGCTCTCCCTTGTGTGCTTGTAGAGGCCACATTGCATCTTGACATGGGGCCATAGCTGGCAAGCAGCATTGAATATTCCCTTTGCTGTTCCTCTCTGGTGTGATTTTAGTTTTCCAGCACCCTGATGGGGTTCTGTGGCTCATCCTGATTGTCCCCTTCCCCTTGCTCTTCCTGATCCTCTGCTATCATCCTCAGCCATGAGCCCAGGGAAACCCGCCTTGCTACATCTCTCCTGCAGGTCAGCTCGTCCTCGCGACGATACAGGAAGGAACGTGGGTTTCGGCTGGTCATTGCACCCGCGAGCAAGGATTTTGCAAGTTCTAAATCAAGAATCATTGCTTCATAAGTGTGTCTCTCCAAACCTGTAGATTTAGACATTCCCTCACCACTAATTACATCCTCTCGTCTTGTAGCAGCAAGTAAAAAAGGCCAAGTTGGGCACGTCGTTCTGCTGCAAGCAGCCAAACGCGGTTTCTTGTTGGTTGGATGCTTGCGAGTTTCTGAAAGTACGTGGCCACTCTGTTTTGGGAGGTGCATCCTGCAGGGCTCGCCTCAGGATGGGGAGTCACTGGGCAGCTCAGGCCCCATCTTGGAGGGTGTACGTGTGAGTGACACCGACCAGTCCAGCATTGCCAGAGTCGTTCCCAATTAAAAGCGGAGGCAGATGCTTCAAAGGGAAGCCCAGATCGCTGATAACTGGTGGCCAGTGAGGTAATTCTAGGTGACACTGGAAGTGAGTGGTACCATCATTTGCCTTGTCGCAATCTCTGGCGTAGATGCTGGGCGTCACCGCCTCATTTCTGGAAACCGTAGGGTCCCATCACCTGCATTTGTCAGTCATTTGACATCTGAACTGCTCAGACAGATGCAATGCAAGACTGCCAAAATTTGCAGCGGTGTCCAACTCTGAGGGCAGTTTGCAAGTTGGCCTGTTTGCCTGGTGACAGCTTTTAATGCAGCATCTCCAAGTACAGTGTCCCACAAGATGCTCGGCAGCAGTTATACAGAGGTGAAAAGATTTCCAGGCAAGCTTCAAAGAGAAGGATGTGACTAACTGTCTTGCAGGGAGCCAGGACGTGGACCCAGCCAGATGAGGCATCTCACATGAAAGGGCTGCCAAAGGAAAGGGAGAGGACACGGATGAAACTGTGACTGGGTGATGAGGAGGAACAGGCAGTTGGGAAAGGTAGAGGGGAAAATCTCCGTGGGCTGTTTCCCGTGGCCAGGAGACATATCTGCTCTTCGGGGAGGTAACCTGTGGGTAAAGTGACGAACCTCAAGCACGTTGGCTGTCCTTCCTGGCTTCGCAGCGAGCCTCTGCTGCCTGTCCTTGGACAAGTCGCTCTCCTGGTGACTCAGTATCCCAGCTGTAAAACAGGGTTTGCTGCTTACCTCATGGGGTGTTGTGAGGGTAGGCTCATGGATGCCTTTGCAGTCTGATGCATTAAGGTGGGGGGAGCAGCAGAAAGAGAGCACAAAGACAAACGTAAAAATGGATCTGTACTTCCCCCGCTGCCTTCTCCGAGTGCAGTCATGTCCCTAATGATTATATAATGGTGACTTATTCATCATTGACGTACACTCCTTTGGTTGCACTGGTGGGAACAGTTTTTTGGTTTTATTTTTTTCCCCCTCAGGGTTTAAAGATGTAATCTTGTATATTTATATAATACGCTAATGTTTTAACCATTTTCTAATAGAAAATTAGAAGAAATAATGAAGAATAAATCAAAGTCAGACTAAATCAAGATGTAATCAAGTAATACAAGAGTGGGACAAGAAATAAAGTTTGCAAAGGGAGCCTCAAACAGAGGAAACGCAAATCCTGAGGCCTGAAGAAGGAGGGGTTCTGGTTTGTGTCTGTCTTCAACCCTGTAGCTGAGAGTGTACCTGAGGAGGCCTAAGACCAGAAAGCGGAAGGGGTCACTCCTTCTCAGCTCTTTCATTCTCAAATAAGCTTCTGCAAAAGGAAGGGGAGCTTGGGTTAACTCTAACCCTTGAAATAAGTGTCATGTTAATCTTACTCAGCTCACAAGGTAGTCCAATGGCTAATGTGCTGACCCGGGAGCCAAAAACCAGCAGTTTTTAGGACGGTTAGGGAATTGATTGACCTGGTGCTAACGCTTAGTTCTGTCTGTGCCTTTATGTGCTAAAGCAAAATTGAACTAGTTGTTTCCTCTGTTGGAAGAGGGGTGTGAGGCTTAAAGAAATGTGGTAAAGAACATGGAGATCCACAGGTGGAAAATGCTGGGGGTGGTCACAGCTTCAGAGTTTTACACAGGAGCAAAATGCGTGGTCATTATTCACCTGTCAAAGCTGGCTTTTCTTTAAAAAAAAAGGAACTCTCAAAGGCATTGGCTAGAGAATCGAAACATTCATCTTTTCTTAGTACTATATTTGAAAGGCTTTAGCTGCCTAAGTTTTCCTGGCACTTTCCAAGGCTATCTTTGGAGAAGAAAATAGGATTCTTGTTTTTTTTGGAGGAACAGGTGGCAGCATGTGGAAACTTTTTGTTGTTAAACTTTAGTCATGGCTCCTTTTTTCCTTTTCTTCCTTTTCCCATCTGCAGTTGAGTATGACAAGGAGTTCACGCCTCACCAGCGGCACCACAAGGAGTTCAAATTTAATTTGTCTCAGATTCCTGAGGGTGAGGCCGTCACAGCCGCTGAGTTTCGGATCTACAAGGACTGCGTTGTGGGGAGCTTTAAAAACCAAACCTTCCTTATCAGCATCTACCAAGTGCTGCAGGAACATCAGAACAGGTACGCAAGAGAGGGCTGGCTCTGTGACACCAGCCACTATCCTGGGGAAAGCTGAGCTTGTGCATTCATGTTGAGAGGACTGCTAAATAAATAACGGTTTAGTTCACATTAACAAGGTTGTGTTATTGCATGGTCCTTTCCTTTTGGGAAATGGGCATGGTAGAGTGCAAAATGGACCTCAGCCAGAGAAAGTCCATACATAGTATTGTAGCCCCAGGTGTCACTGAGCTGCAACCTTTGTGTTATCGTTAAATAGAGCAAGAATCTGATGTGAGGCAGAAACCGAAGTTACTGTGCTGGCATTGCTCTGGCATACTGAAATACACATACATGTCCCCTTTCAGCTTAATACTACCAACATAAAAACCATTGCCTGTTTGAAAAATACTGGTAATTAGTGGAGATTTGACCTGCTCTCAGCTGGACTTACATTGAAGTAAATAAAGCAGAAAAAAGTTCAGGATGCTGACTAAAGATACAAAATCACTCCTGGCCTTTCAGTGGCAATGAGAGAGGCAAAAGAGAGGTAGAGGAGAAGTGGTGATACAAAAATCCGAACAAGTGTAAATGAACAGATTAATTTAAAAAGGGGAATGTTTCAGATGGGGGAAGAATCACGTAAGGCTATTAGATGGAAATACACGGTCAATTCAATGTCAGAGTAACACTGTGGTACAAAAGTATTTCATTAGTTCTGCTGAAACATGTCAGGACTGTTTCTGCATCTCTGCTGCAGGCAGAGAAATCAGAAGCAGCAGTATTTAAAAAAGTTCAAAGGTTTCCTGGGTGTTTTCCTTTCTGGTCCTTCTTTCTCCAGCCTTTCCATTGGTACCATTTGGGGGTGTCTGCCTTTGATGATCTGCTGTTGTGAGGGCAACGTCAAATAGCTAGTGATTGTTCTGTGAGTGTGGCCTCTGGGAAATGGAGAGAAATACTTGGGTATACAGGTGATGGGGAAGAAGGTGTTAGTTTTAGAAGATCTGTGTTCCCTTTGTCCTTCGAGTTGCAAGTTGCTGGACTGCCTTCTGGGGTGAAGTGCTTGCTGGTTAGGGTGTGACATCAGTGCCCGCTTGCAGAGCTGGTGGAAGTCCAGGCGGTCATGCAGATTTCATAGATGTTAGCTGTATTGTTCATTTAGAGCCACATTGAATAAAACATGGTGAATGTTGGTCTGTTTTAGATTTCACAAGTAGAGATACCACCTCTGGAGCTGGAGGAAAACCTATGCCAAGTGGCTATGAAAGCAATCGACAATGCTGCTCTGTGTCGGTCACCCAAGAAGGGCACAATGTAGGAGAACTGTCAGCTTTTATGTGTACATAACATTTTTTCAGCATATACTGAGCAAGCAAGTAAAGCATTGCAGGAAAGAGAATAAAGTACAGGATACAGCCCCTAACATACCCCGTTCCTTATAAATTTGCAAACTTGTTCTGAAAGAGGCTGTGTGCTGCAGTGATGCTGGGACCTCGTATCTTTGTTTCAAATACCACGCCAGAAACGTGCCAAAATCAGTTTGTGCTGTGAAGCTGCAACACGTGTCCTTTGGCACTGGGCACTTTGGCATCTGCAGGTGCTGGGCATCACTGGGTGCTGGAGACCTCCCTCCAAACAGAGCACAGACAGCAGCTCAGTGGTGATAGCCAGGGTGGTCTCTCTCCAGAGCTGGCAAGTATTTTGAGTCTCTCAGTTCCCTTCCGTTGTGTTCCTCCTGCCACTGTTGGCGGCTGTACCGAGGGCATCCTCATGTTGGGAGTCATAAAGCGGCTTCCTCCAGGTCCAGGCTGCCAGCAATTCCCTGTCCCTCCTAACATGGGCTGGGCGTGAACCACTGACCCAGGGATGAGTGTCTGTAGTTCATTACTAACCTCTGACTCATGCAGTCCCTCAAGGCTCCCTTTCTGTTTCTTTTTCTTCTTTATTTATTTATTTTTACTGGTGGGAAGGAGGGAGACGCTTGGCTAAAGAAACTTGCGCTTTGGATGAGTCTGCGGGACTTGTCACATCGGAAGAGTCCGCAGGACTTGTCGCATCATCTGCACAGAGGTGGGCAAGATGTGGCTCACAGTTTCTTGCAGCTGTAATAAAAAGGATGTGCCCTTTTCCACCCTTTTTCCTTTCAACTGAAAGACTCTTTCATGTACATGTAAACTATAAAAACACATATGAAAACCTGTGCTTGTGTATAAATACGTAGATATGTATGTATTCTATATATCTGTATATAAAATTGTCATCTCTATTAATTGTCCTCTATAAATTTAAAATATGCAGATGTTAAAAGACAATTAAAATAAGATATTAGAAGCTGCCTACCACTCTTCAGTGTCAGGTTTAGTTGTAACTGTTATTCTTCAGTTGAGGTGTTGACTGTATAGGCTATTGCTGCTAGAGATTCACATGCAACCATGTTGGTGACCTTGGTAGACTTTGGCTTGTGAACATTCCTGAAAACAAATACTAGAAAGTTGTATTTAGCTGTTCAGTAAAGTCTCTTCATGGAGGGCAAAGATGCCTCAGATTTTTCTGGTATGCCTTAAGGAGCTGTATTCTTTGAGTGGTTTTGGGGTTTGATCATTAATTCACTCACTTGCTTTTAGTAGTGGTAAAAAAAAAAAAAAAAATCCGAAGTGCTTTTTTCTCCGTCTTTTGCCTCAGTGGATTAACTTGAAATACAATTTTTTATTTTCTGGTTGAGAATACTGAGAGGTTAAATTACAATAAAAGGACTATTTTTTGAAGGAACTTGCTAAATATTTGTAAAGCTTCTGTTTTGTTTTAGCAGCTATCTTATGAGCCAGAAAATAACAGCTGTCTTTGAAAAAAACCCCAAACCTAAAAAAGTTGTGTCACACTTCCTTTGAACTAATGGTTTGAATAACAGCCTGATTATTTCCTGACCTTTGGTGACATTTTATTGCATAAGGAAGAATCTGTACAGATTCTGAAGTCTAGCCCGTGAACTAGTAGGTGAAACAGAAGGAGTTTACGGAGCACCCTTTTTCATCTTGTTCTGCTGACAAATATTCCTTCTGGTCGGGAAAATTCACCTCTGAAGACCACAGAATGTGCTTGCGCAGTCAGTGTTGGCAGTCTCCAGAGAAAGTTCCAAGTCACCATGTTAATCTTGGCTTTTATGAGGTTAACCGTTGTCTGAGGTGATTATTAGTAGCTAATAAAATACTTCTGGGCACAAATAATTCTTAACAGGGCAGCTGGCATGTATGGATTTAAACCAGCAGTCTGCAAGAGAAAGATGCCATGCACCTCTGAGGGAAAATATATAAAGAAAAAAGAAACCTGCCTGCTCCTCTCAAATAAATGAGTTTGGGAGGGCAGGAGTTTAGAGGAAGATTCAGTGAATACAAATCTTCACCAAAGCTCACAGCCTGGAAGTATCCCTTGGCTCCGGTTAAGTGTAATGAAGTGGCTTAATTCAGTATTACTTGAGCAAAGAAAAAAAAGCTCATCTGGACAGTAAGAGCGTAAGTGTGTGACTCCAGCCCAGATGTGCGCACTGCTGCATGGAATTTCAAGGCACTGCTGGCTGTTCCCTGATGGCTAAAAACAAAACCAAACCTGAGGCTAAAATTTCTGCCAGTTACTGAATTATCAAACTGAATTATGCTACTGTAGGCAAGGCTAAAAGCAAGGATTTCATAGGCCTATTTTTGACTTTCTCCTAGATAGGGGTGTATGGAGGGAGAGTGTGAAGGTTCATACATCAATGCTGATTGAAATGGCATCACCTTCGGTGAGAAATTTGACCTTTTCCTTGTTCAAAACCATCAGAAATATGAAAACGATACTCGTGGAGGCTTTCCAGGCAGTGAAATGCACATTGAGGACAGTGTGGTCTAAGTACATTCTCTCTTAAAAAAGAAAACATTTTAATACTGACTCACTTGTGTCAGTAATATTTTCATCTCCCCATTCCTTCCGCCCTTTTGTGAGGTAAAAAAAATAGCGCCTAGAAACTAGGCTTTTGTTTTTCAACCAACCATGGTTAATGGCCACGTTTTGTCATAACACAAACTGCTGGAGTTGTCAGTGGGACGCTGCAAAGAGATTAATGAAATCCTCAAGACAGGTCAAGCTTGTGGCCAGCCGTCAGCAGAACGCGTTTCGGCTTGTGTGGAGAAGAGGTTTCACCAAACAAGGCCGATGTGACATCTGGTTTGCTCTGAGAGGAATGACTCCGGGTTTTGAAATGGGCTGTCGGGGGTGATGTCGGGAGGGGGAATGGGTGATACATCTGCTGGACGCTGCTGCCCTTCTGCTTCTGACCCCCCAGAGTTGAAGAAACTGTGCTCTTTGTTCCTTTGCTGTGTGCAGAAAGCAGGGAGGTTTGCCAGAACACCAGTTTAGGGAGGCAAGTGGCCTCAGCTTCCAGATGCTTGTCCCACCTTGGTCGTATCTGAAGGGGTGCTGAGTTTCAGCAGGCAGGAGCTGTGCAGCCTCAACTCTCCACCCTTTGGTGGTACGGATGCACAGCTGAGCCCTGCGTGTGGGCGGGTTTCTAAGGTGTAGG
The DNA here is from genome assembly GCF_037038585.1 of Patagioenas fasciata. Classification (NCBI taxonomy): domain Eukaryota; kingdom Metazoa; phylum Chordata; class Aves; order Columbiformes; family Columbidae; genus Patagioenas; species Patagioenas fasciata. Next base: position 92,423,850 of record NC_092521.1, read on the forward strand.
ACTGGTTTTGTGGATGGACCAGCAAAGCCCTCTCTGACTTCTGATACCTCCTGTGAGTGGATTGCCATGTAAGCGAGACCTTCGCATGGGAAGGGAAGAAACGAGTTTTCCCTGGAAACAGCTCATTAATTTCTTTTTGTAGCTCAAAGCTTCCTTACTCTCACCCAGAGAGATGTCAGGTCAGGACCAGAGAAGGCAGTTTATGGTTGATCAAAGATGTTAGTCCTTGGTTTGGACCATTAGTATATTTTTAAGTGTAAATATCCTGCTAATGCAGACCTCAAAACACTCCCACACTGTCCAAACAACTGACCTATGAAAAACACAGTGGCCTGTGTTAGTGATCAAAGGAAGATATGGTACCTTAATGGTCTAAGTTTATTAAACAGTTTCTTTTTCACCCAGAATGCAATATAAAGACTTGATGTGCAGGAAGATTTCTCCTGTATGATAAAACACGTGTGAACATAGGTGTGCCCTGCAGAGTGACCGCCTGGGGAGTATGTCTTTCTACTGAATGCAGTTCCTTAAGGGTTAAGGCACTCGTTGGTTTTTTAGCTGCCAGTTACAGTGGTAATAAAGTCTTCCTCTTTGCAACAGGATATTTATACAAATGTGATCCGAGCTTCTAATCTAAAGGGCAAATTGATTTGCCGGCAGTGTTTATAGCTTAGAAAATAAATAACTGTCCTCAACTGGGTTTTGGAATGGGTCGTGTAATACAAATAACAACGCTAGCATCAATCTGTTTCAAGTTGGGGTCAGATTTGTATACAGTGTGCATATATTTGTATATGATAGAGCTGTTTCCGTGATGCTATAGAGAAGTGTCTGTCCGCATTTCAGTTCAACTCCCACTGTGGGTATGTAATTTGTTGTGGTTTAGGGTGGTTGGTTTTTAGTAGTTTAAAAGTTAAACTTATTCTGGATTAAACTTATTTGTTCTGCATCCAGCTGGATTTTTCTAACAAAACTTAATACCGTATCAGTGCCTTATGTCTTTTCCTAAAGGACAAAGATAAATACTACCCCTTTGCCTCCTCCCTCATCTTTATGCCTCAAATTGCATTTAAACTCTGAGGTACAGTACTGTAGCCATCGCTACAGCTACAATACCCTGTAGTCTCATTAAATCACAGTCAAAGAAATGAGAAATAAATCTCCTGTACCTGTGACTAGGGGCGATTTTTTTCTTTTTTCACTGTTCCTGTTGGTAAAGTGTTCATTCCTTAGAGCTGTGAAGCTCAAGACATTGAGCTGGATGTGAGGGGACACCTTTGCGCTCAAACGTTAGTGTTGGCTTTGCTGAGGATTATCACAGACCTGTAGGCTGAGCTTCCTGCAGTCTTGGCACAGGGAGATAACATCCTCGAGCTCTAGGCTCTGATCTTCCGCTCTCTGCCAGATGCAGCCTTGAAACCGATGTCTCACTCTGCTGCTCTTCCAGTGAGTCTACAAGACTTAACCCCCCACCCCTGCAGGCTTTACCTCCTGGGGTGATACCCACAGTGATACAGAACAGCTTTTTCAGCACAGGGGCAGGTTTTACCAGACAGAGCACTGAGGGTGTGGGGCTGGTAGGGCATCAGCGAGAAGCTGAGCTCACCTGCCTGTCCCTTCTCCTGGATCCCAATGTCTGGCTGCATCCAGGCTGTCTCTCTTCTCCCTGTGCCAAATTGCAGACCCTCTCCAGAGCAACCTGGCATCACTGTTCTGTGCTTTTTCTTCCCCTGGCTGTCAGTCCCTATGAATTAGTACCCAGTTGCTGGTTTATCTATTTCACCTTGGAAGTAACTTCATTTGTGGCTGACAGCGTTTCATAGTCCCTTCCTCGTTTCTAAGGAGCTCTTATGGGATGTGCATGCCTCTCCTCATCCTCTGACCCGTAGATGGTGTAATAGCTACTTCAGGACAGTTAAACTCAGCTTTATTTCTTCTCATAAAATGATAAGAGACGGCCTTTGCTTTCCATGGTAGCTTATTCCAGGTGCTGGCATTCCGCTGCCTGAGGCTCTCTGTACGAGTGAGTGCTGATTGATTGGATTTTGTATGGTGCTTTTAAATCTTTGGAGTAATGGTCATTTAGACATACTAAGTTGTTAAGGTTTTGTATTGCATCTGTTGGCAGTACCTCATGCTGTGCGAACTCCGTATACAATCTGTTCTATAAGTAGTAAACACTTCTTTAAATTCAAAGTAGTGCTTACATCTACTGAAATATGTTGGATCTACGGTTTTGAAAAGGCTGTGATTTCAAGGTTTTATCAGTGTAGAGCTCTGTTAAACTCTGTAAGACTGAGCCAGTTGTGAGTCCAGTTATTAGTCTGTCGTTCATGGATAAGAGCAAATAATTTTGCTAGTTTGCTATATGCAGAGTAATTTTCACAGAAGGTTGATGTCAGTGCAAACTAAAGACTCAGATCCTGAGGTACCAGAAGAGTATTTAGAAAGTGTGTTAATTAAAGTGTAAATCCCACACACTTCTGCGTGAAATTCCCTTTTGAGAAACTGCTGCTAGGCAGTCTAGACTATTATGTCAACTTGTCTTTGAAGAAAAGTAAACAAAAAGGTTCAGCTGAGGAAAGTTTTAGAGACTTAAAGTAATTAATGCTTTGGTAAATGGCTGTTGATGCGTAACAATCCCTTAAACACCTGGGTAATTGCGAGCTTTGAAGTGGGGCCAAAAATATTGTTCCGAGATCTGTAATTAAAATACGAGACCTTTAACTTGGTCATTTTGAAGGTGAGATTTCTGTTTGTTCTCACTTGTCTCCCTGGTGAAACTTCTGCCTGGTTGGGGAAAGAAGGCCAGGGAGGGTGGGAAAGTAAAAAACCTAATTCAACAGATGCTTCTTTAAATGCAGCTTTTTATAGCTTTGCTGTTTTTCCTGTAGCAAAGTTCCATGTTGTAATGTGTACCCAGAACAGAGGAATTATTTTAATGTGAACATTTCACTAAGTATAGTAACTAAGATTAACCACTTGACCTGGTTACTAATTTGACTAAATTCTAATATAATTAGTGTTCAATTAAAGAGAATTGACACCTAGAGACATTTTGTTGAAAGGTTTACACAGAGGTTTCAGTTAACAAAATATTTATCTTACAGGGAAAAAGTACTAAACTTAAATGCAAGCTGTTTCTCCTATAAGTGCCCTGAGTACATGGTTGGGATGCCGGCATTAAGAATAGTAGCCGTATTTGATATTTATATCTGAAAAATCAGCTTGCTCTCTGAGGACACTGGACCTAAATCCTGCCTTCTGAATTACACAGGCCATATTTCTCCTGTAAACTGTGTACTTCTTTCTGTTTATCCCAGCCACTGGTGATTGCTGAGCTGACCTTTGTTTCTCCGTCCTCCTCCAGAGTCTTCTGAAGGCCATGGAAACACTCACATTTGTTTCCTGGGACTTGAGACCATACTTCAGGGCCCTGATCCAGAACAAAATGCTCCTATTTCAAGCTGGGAATCTCTTTCCTATTTAATGTCCTCTCTTGTCTCGGGAAAGTTGTCTCAGCCTCAGTTTCTCCCATTCACTTGCATCCCGTTAATAATATACGGTTGATACCCTGATTATGGAAGTCATTAAGTGAACTCATCCAGATGGCTAAGCACACTGAAAATAAAGATGAGACTGTCAGGTACCATAGTGACAATGAGATGACAGTAGCTGTATAAAAACCCAGAGGCAGGTTTAGGTAAAGAGGCTGTTAAGAAACTGCCTCTCTTGGTGATAAAATTTCTCTTCTGTACACTGAATTTGAAAGTCCTGCTGTGCAGGTGCCAGAGGTCCTGTGATGTCCTTGATGTGAGGGGTTGCTTTGGCATGAAACCTATGGACTTTTTTCAGCCTGTGCTGAGAACAGATATTTCTTCCTCTCTGCTCAACAGTGCTGGCTCATGCATTTCTTCCAGTATTTCTTTTTCTAGTTTTCCCCATTCTTCATGCTCCCTTCCCGTTTCCCTCAGGTCCCGTCTTGCCTGTTAGTCTCAAATGCTGAGGTTTTCAGAATTCTTCCATTGATGTGACCATGTATATGGTTGAGTGCTTCCTCTTGGAATGCCACTGCCCACCTCACTGCACAGGATCAGTGTCATCACTTAATGACTAGAAATTCAATACTTTGTTTCATGCAACTTGCTCGTTATGTGATCCGTTTCTCACCTTTTTGTCCGCTCTTCAGATTTCGCTTTGACTATTGGCTTGCATCTGCTTGTGTGTAGCACTCTTCAGCACGGTATCTGACTACTTCCTAAATATTTCTTTTTTTAACATGGCTGTAAGGCAAAGCTAGTGGTGGTGTTCTTGTTGTGCAGATGAGAAGCTGATGCATATACTGGTGAGGGTCAACTGTCCACACCAGGTTTAGTTGCTGCTTTTAGATGATTTCTTTTCCTTTATCCAACACTGCTCTTTGGCTTGCAGGAGTACCCTGCTTGTCTGCTCTGTGTACGTGCTCCAACTTTTGCAACAAGTCGGGCCATGGAGTGTGGATCTGCTAAGCCAACACCGATGGCAAATGTGGTCCTTGCCAAAATCAGCCAACAGTCCAGCAGCAGGAGTGGTGATAAGGGCAATAAGGCTGTGCAGCAGCTTTAGCTCTAATGCTCTCCATCTTTCTTTTGCAACCCTAGTGGGAGAGGAGCAGAATAAATGGTCTTCAGAAAGCAGAACTGGGCGGGGGGGGAGGGAAATTCCAGTCATGGCTGCGTTTCCCTATGAACTTTGAGGCAAGACTGAAAGTGTGGGATCCACATCAGTGATGCCCGTTACCACATTTCTTGGAAGTCATGTTGCTGCAAGTGGCAGCAGGAGCAGGTTGTGGCTGTGAGCCATCAGTGCAGGAAGATGCCAGTAGTTTCCCAACAACTTCTAGAAGCAGAGGGGTGCTGAGTCAGGAATAATGGGCCTGATTCACAGAGGTGCTTTCTACTCCCTTTACTCTGCAGACTTCTTCCTTTCATCCAGGGTCTCTCCAGCTCGTCCTTGCATGTCCATGTACCCCCCCCCGACAACTGCAGCAAATCCTTCACCCGTCCCGATCTGATTAGATTTTCTTTCCAGTCCACCTGGGGCCAGCCTGGGAGATGTCCCGGTCTCCGTTCCAAGATCAGACATCGTACGGCTTTTTTGCAGGAGTAGCAAGGGCATTTCTTCTCAGGCACATGGCTGCAGGGAAGAGCAGTTTCCCCTCAGGTGATACATGGCATTTGGTTTACCAAGGGAGGAGAAGGAAAGGAGGAGAAAGTATGTTCCCTGCAGACAAAAAATCCAGGGGATTTTGTTGCTAAGCTCAGAATCTCTGTTAAGCCTGTGTGGGCAGCAATTTTCAAGTACTTACTGCTTGGCCAGTTTTGAGATAATTTTCCTTCAAGGAGCAAAGACATACAACATTTATATTCTGGAAGAAAAAAGAAAAAAAAAATGTGCTTAAAGACTCAGTTAAATAGTTGGGATTCTTTTTTATGTGAGTAAATTATTTTTTTTTTCCCCCCTGATTTTGTCTTTGGAAATAAGTGACAGAATATTATTTTTAAACCTTCATGCCAAAACCAAAACTAGTGAGAGATTACTTGCAGTTTTGTGCAACTTGGTGAAGTTTGGGTGACAAACACTAATTGAAAACAGACTTAATCAGAAAGTATTAGGATGTGTTACCTGCTGGAATTACTACAATGACCTACAATACCTGTGGGGTGAACCTTCAGTGGTGGCTTCTTCCAGTCAAACAATGCGAGATTCAGCTGAATAGCAGAGCTAATTGAAAACCACTCCTGTATGAATCTTTTTGCAGAGAGTTAACTGGATTGGAAAAGCCAGTTGTCCACTTTATCTGCATTATACAAAGGAATTCAAATATTTCCAAAGAGAGTTTGACATGCTGAGATAAAATGGAGCATTCTTGTTTGGTATCATTGTACATTGGGCAGACAGTTTACTTATTACATTTGTGGAGGATACTAAATGGGGGAGACCCACTTGAGGGCAAGTCCATAATTTAAGTAATCTAATAATGATGGAGATTCAATCGGCCCAGCGGAGGGGAAGTGTGATTTGGTACAGAGAAGAATTGCATTTGGCCATGAAAGATGAGTGATGTAAATAAACCGTAGGAAATGACTGGGTCCTTTGTGGTTCAGCAGCATGAATCTAAGGATTATAGTGGATCACAAGGTGAACATGAGTTAACAGTATGAGTTTTGTGAAGAAGCCAAAATCATATTCTGACATGTATGAGTAGAGGCATAGTCTGTGGGATGCATCATGATTATCCTTCCACTGTACTCAGCATGAGGGAGATCTAGATCAGAGTTGGGTCTATAAAGAGCAACGAGCATAGACAAAGTCTACAAAACATGTCTTACAAGGAAAGACTGAAATGTTGTTTTGATAAGAAGGAGAGGTCATTGTTGCATTTAAGTTAGATACAGGGTGTTTCAAAAAGGTGAAATTTGAAATCACTACATCTCTGTAACCACAAACTATCGACTATTGTCTCAATGTTGTCTGTACAGCAGGTAGAAGTAACATAGGGCATTAATACAAATTCACTAAAACTTGATTAACTGGTTAAACCACTTGTAAATTTTTGTGTAATTGTAACATATTGTGTCCATCTTTTTTTGAAGCACCCTGTACTATGGGGGAAAAAAAAAAAAAAAAAGGAAGTGTTTCAAGTGAAACCCATTCAATTTCTTGGAAAGATGGTAGGGTTCCTGAGGCTGGAAATCTGTAAGATCAGGTCAGGAAAACATCTCTGAGGAGTGATGTGGGTATAGTTGATCCCGCCTGGACTTCAGGGAATGGGCTAGATGATACCATGTGGTTCTTTCCAGCTTTACAGCTTTCTGATGTCCAAGTGTCTTCCCAAAGTGCAAGGCAATGGGAATGTAAGCTCTGAGCATTCCCAGTGGCTCTGCAGCCACACGTTTGGATTGTTGGGGGCATAACGCCAAAGTTACTCTAGTCTGGAGGCTTTAGTGGGACGTTGTCTGGAGCAGGTGAGTGCCAGGGAGAGTATGGCACTTAGAGGAGGGCAAGTGGGACAGGAGACCAAAAAGCAGTTGGTGTGAGGGGAAAAGTCAAAACAGGTGCTAGGAAAACCTGTTTTCACATAGAATCAATTTCAGGCATTGGAGAGGACCAATGGGTAAGTCACATTTAGATGTGAGAATGATCTAGCAGTTCATTCCTCTCTTAAACCTGGAGAGGGGAAGAGCGGTCTCAGCTGCAGCTGCTGTTTGTGGTCTCCTTTAAGCAATCCTTCAGTTTATACACCCTGCCTGGGAAAGCCCAAATCTTTGAACCTTAGGGTTTCCAAAGCACATAGCAGCTGGCCAGCCCCAGCCACTTGCTGCTTGCTGTTGGGGGTGAAGGTCAGAGTTGTTCCTGAACCCTCTTCCCGTTGGAGGAGCGGTGGCAAAGGCTCCTGTGGGAAAGGCTGCTGAGTCAACCACAGAGTGTGCAGCTACCAGTGAGGTGGAGGAGAGCCTGCACGCTATAAAAATAGCCGCACTAGGAGCCCTAATATACTTAAGTGCTTATTTTTCCATGTGTGATCTCATGCAAACCAAGCTGCTGGGCAGTATGACATAACAGTTGGCCAAAAATAAAATGTAACTCAATCAAAAAAATTTTTTTTCTAAAGTTAACCTTTGATGGGTGGCAGGGACAGGTAGCCTGTTTTCTCATTTCCATTAGGTTATTGTTAGAAAAAAAATCCAGGGGAAAGACAAGTGAAGATGGGATTTTCATCTGGTATCCATTTTGTGCTGATGGCCACAGGTTAAGGGATAGGAATTGTGGCTCTCTTGCACAGGGAAGTTATGACTATAATGCAGTAAGAAAATGTACATGGGATTTCTCCAGCTGATTTCATTGAATGGAGTTTTGGTGGACATTTGGTGCTGCAAAAAAGGTATAGGCTTGAGAGCATTTGAAGCTGAAGCCCGTGAAAGAGATTGAGTATCAACAGCCTTGGAACAAGGCACTAATCCCTGTTGATAAGCCTCAGAAAAATGTCTTTAGAGGCCTTTAGAGGTTCATTTTCCTTCACTGTTTGATGCTTGGTCTGTTAGGTGACTTTTTTAGGTGACTTTTTTTTTTTTCTCCATTGTGGTAGATCTGTTTTGTGGAATGTGGGCTGAAACCACAAAACCCCTTTGACAAACGCCAGTGAATGCTTGGGAATGCAGGTACTTTGACCACTCTCCTGCCAGAGCTGGCATTGGGCTCTTCAGGAGGAAATGTTGCTTACGAATCCTTTGCCAGTGGAGAAGCACCCAGATCTAAGGACTAGGATTGCTTTCCTCCAGCCTCAAAAATGGTGAAAAACTTTCATAATCCCAAATTTCACATGCAGAATTATGTGCATCTCGTGGCCAAACTGTGGATAAAACCAGTCAGATTTTGGAGACTACTTTTTTTTTTTTTTTCCCCCCTAACTATTAACATCAGTTTTACATATTTCAAGTTTTCTTGTTTCTATAACAGTGAAAGCCGGGGGAGAAAATCCCAGACATCACAATCTTGTCAATATGCTTGTCCTCTGCAGAGCCTCTGACCTGTTTCTGCTGGATACGCGGGCAGTGTGGGCCTCAGAGGAGGGCTGGCTGGAGTTTGACGTCACTGCCACCAGTAACATGTGGGTGATGAACCCTCAGCACAACATGGGACTGCAGCTGAGTGTGGTGACCCGGGACGGTACGTTACAGGCCAGTTAATGTGAGGAACCTCACGAGCCTCTTGGATGCTGTTCTAGAAATGATGCTAACAGAGTCCAGTTGTGATGTGGGCAGTGAGCACCCTGCCTTCATAGGCAGCTGTAGCCAACAACTTGAGCAAAGCCACTGAGGGCACAAATTGAGGACTGTCAGCTACCCAGGGAGGTGTCACAGCCCCAAGCCTGACAGTGTTCAAGAAGAGACTGGACAATGCCCCCAGACACATGGTGTGAACTGTGGGGTTGTCCTGTGCGAGGACAGGAGTTGGACTCCGTGATCCTTGTGGGTGCCTTCCAGCTCAGGACATTCTATGATTCTTGGCTGTTCCATGACAGACATGTCTTTCCCCATGAGTGAGGTCAGGCATCTCTAAACAGTACCAGGATGAGGTGCTGGAGGCAGGCTGGGGTAGGGTCCCGGTTCCTGAGTTGGGAGGTAGAAGGGGACATGGAGGCAGGATCCCAGGTGGGATAAGGTTTAGAGGTCAGAAGAAGGCATCATGTTTTAGCTATGCACCTCCCCACGTGGGTTTATGGCAGCCCTGCTGGCTGATGCAGCTGCCGTTGCTGCTTGGATTTCACAAAACCTGAGGTGGGATCCCTGCACTGGAGAAGCAATGTGGTTGCTGTGTGGGGCTGGTCCCTCCCAGGGCAGCTGCAATGATAGCATGTCACAGCCCACAGAAACTTCGAAAGGTGGAAAAGGAGAGAAGAGACTGCAAAAGAACATATGAGGCTGAGTGTTGGAAAATAAGTGGTGGGGAAGGAGAGGATCTAGATGACCAGAAGGTGACAAAAAAGATGACAGGGACATCTTTCCTCTATAGCAGGGCTGTCAAACTCATTTTCACTGGGGGCCACATCAGCCTCACAGTTGCCTTCAAAGGGCCGAATGTAATTTTAGGACTATATAAATCTAGGAGTAGTTACATTTATACAGTCCTAAAATTACATTTGCCCCTTTGATGGCAACCGTGAGGCTGAAGTGGTCCCTGATGAAAATGAGTTTGACACCCCTGCTTTATAGGATCCACTCTCCAAGCTTGTATTTTCTTCCTATGACTTCGTCCTGGGTTTTGGTACATCTGTGGGGTTGAAGGAGACAAGAAGGGTTGTCCACTCTTCTCCCTGGGGAAATGTCAGTGCCAGCATCCACCTCCCTAAATGGGCTGACAGCTCATCCCTGTGTTCCTGTCAAAAGCACTACATCTCTTTGCCCTCTGCTTTCCCCATGTCTCCTAATGCCCTCTCTACTCCTTATGTTTCACAGGCAGCACAACTAATTTCCTGAGACATCTGGGCTCTACATTTTATGTATTTATCTGTATACCTGCTTAATGCCTAAGCCAGAGTAGAGATGCCACAGGGTACCAAGGAGCCAGCTTGCGGTGGAACCTCTTGTCCAGGATGGATGGGATGCTGTTGTAAAAAATAGTCCATAGGTCAAGGTGGCAGGAAGGGAGTGTTTAATGATAAAAGAAGAACAGTGTGAGCACGAACAAAGGAAACACTGATCATGGGGGTGCCATGATTCTGGAAGAAGCAATCCAACAGCACTGTTTCTCTAACACTTTTCTGTTTGATTTGAAGGTTTCAGTGTAAATCCCAGAGAAGCAGGACTCATAGGCCGAGATGGCCCATATGACAAACAGCCTTTCATGGTGGCCTTCTTCAAAGTGAGTGAAGTTCATGTTCGGACTACCAGGTCAGCGACGAACAGGCGCAGGCAACAGAGTCGGAACCGCTCCACTCAGGCTCAGGATGTTTCCAGGGTGTCTACAGTCACAGGTAATCATGCAACACCTGTTTTATCTGGAAGCTGGGGCACCTTCTTGTAATATCTCTATTTGTTTTGGAGTGCAAAAGCAAGAAGGGGGATGTGAGGTGGGATGCTCTTCCTTGGGGAAACAGGTTACTCCTGCAAGGGGATGGGAGAGGCAGTTTCATTATGAGGGTCCTCTTGAATCGAGGGTGGAATCCAGATCTCCAGGTGAAGTCGCAGCTATTGCATTCGGGGGGGGGGGAGGTGTTTTAGCTCCAAATGTTGTGCTTGTAGGTTGCTTGCTATGCAGTATTTGCCTAGAATTATGCCATGTGAAATGCAATATTTAAAATATTCCATCTCTGCGTACACTGAGATTTATGGTATTGCACATATGCTTACAGCAGAGTCCTCTTTCAGTTTTCTTTGGAAAAACCCTGGTATAAGAGCTCAAGATCCTTTTTTTTTTTTCCCCTTGTGAGAACAGCAGTGTAGACACAGTGAAGTGCATTTCCAGGCAGGCAAAGAGGCTTGCCTGTTTACTGTGGAGAAGCTGTGTGTTGCAGGTGTTGTACAACAGCCTTGTGAGTGCCGTTGTGGACTGGTAGGACAACAGGATAACTCTGAAATTTTGACAGAAATCAAGCATGTCCTGTCTTCTGCGTCTTGTCTGTTTTCCAGATGCTCTGCCCTGCATCAAAACACTACAAGTCGTTCGTTCATTGAGTACCTTCTTTCCTCTCAAATATTCCATCCCATTCCAAGTTACTTGATTAATTTGCTTATGCTGCCCCCTTCATTTCCAAGAGGATCCCTGCTTTTCCCGTGTCTAGAAATGACTTATACCCCAATGGAGAGGGGCATCTGTGTTTTTTAGTTTATGTCCAGACATGAGCCAGCACTGCCAAAACTTAGCCGCTGTGAATCCATAGGCTGTCCCCTGCTCCTGCATGCTTGGGTTGTGGGCTAGCCATGCTGCACCTGAGGTGGCCCATGCTGGCCATGGTGCTGGGAGCCTGCAGGGAGCCTGAGCCAGGGTGGGACCCCCTCCAGTGTTGGTGGGCAGGCTTTGGGCATGGCCTTGTGCCAATGCAGCCCTGTTGCTCCAGCCCAGTGTGGTGGTGGACTTAGCCTTTGGGCTAGTGTGTGCCAGCAGCAGTTGGCCACTAGCAGCTACTGCATGTCCCCGCGGTGCACACCGCAGTGTGGCCATGGGATCCCTTGCCATGCTGTGCAGGTGCCGGACTTACTTGGGTGTGAAATGTCACTTCATGGATTGTAAGGGCAGGAGAAGCGCCTTGGTCCTGCAGTCTCACCTCCCCACAGGAGGTCAGGCAGTGCCAGCGTGGCATTGCTGGAGGAGTTATCATCTAATCTGATGTGAGAGCCCCCTGCCAGCCCTGCAGCTGGAGTCGTCTGTCGGTCCCAATTGCTGAGACACACTTTGGTCCTGGTTTTCCTTGGGGTCTCCAAGCTGCCGTTTTAAAGGCAGGCATCACACCTGCTCTCTGGGTTACTTTTCTCACATGATGGGCTTACCAAGGTACTTTATTCACCTGGGAAATAAGCAATAAACCCAGCTGTTATGCAGGCAGCATGCAATTCTCCCACTCAGGTGGGCTCAGCTGCTGCACTCCCTTCATCCCCAAAGCCAGTTTTTTAATATATGCACAGTGTTTTGGGAAAGCCACTTACTGCATTGCTGTTTCATAGCACTGGTAGTGGAGTCAGGATGGACTCTGACTTTCTCTCCCTAGCTCTGCAAGCTTTGCAGTGCTAAAAACAGATTTTCACCACTATTACAGCAGGTGATGTGACTCAAAGTTCCAGAAGGAGCAGATATACTGGGCAAAAAGGGCGATTTTTACATCGCTGCTTTCTAAACTACACCACACATCAGGTTGTAAAATTATAAAATGACAAAAAGAGAAAAAAACAAAAGCTGCTTATTCTGTGGTCTCAAGGGCTTTTTTGAGCTCTTCTAGCTCAAAGCCAACTTTAATTTAAAACCTGGAACTTGTGGCGAACAAGGTATAGTTGAGCCTCTGTGGATTTAAGGTGGGGGAAAAGAAGGGAATTTAAAGTTAAGATGCATGTTTGGTTGGTTTCTGTGTTTAGGAAAGAGAGACTACATCATCTTATATTCTTTTTTAAGTGTGACACTCTTAGACTCTGTTCTCCTTAAGAAGTGGTTGATTTAATAGTCCAAGAGGCACCAATGACCAGCATGTGTTTTTAGTGTAAAAGAGATCACACAGATTTTTTTTAATTTTATTTTAGTTGTGTGTGCTCCTACATCTGTACCCTGATGATGTACGACAGGGCTGGGGAAGCGTTTTCCTCAAGATGAAGCAGGATGCAAGCCTGGGGGTTACCCTGAAGGCTCCCTTGCTCTTTCCAGGGTGCCCTGACCCACCTGGACCCAAAGTGGATGCAGAACTGGGATGCTGAGGTCCCCTTCTGTGCATCTCCCTGCCTGTGTATCTTCCTCTGTCGCTGTTTCTTATATCTTGTCAGATTTTTGGTCTGTGCTCTTCCCTGAGCCAGGATTGCCGCTGCCTATTAGAGCTTGATGGCAGTTTCTCTCATGGAGAACAAGACAGCTGGCTCATGTGGATGGTTTTTTTTGTAGGTTGAACCTTCCTTCCCCTGTGTGAGTGAATACACTAGGTTTTCTTTCTTCAGTCCAAAAATGAACACCTATCCCAAAAGATACTGCGAGTTGGTTTGTGTGGGGGCAGCAAGTTTAAAAAAGCCCCATTTACTATCTAAATATGGAAAGCATTTCCAGTCCTGCCGTTTGGAGCACGTGAAATGTGCTGCTGGGCTGGTACCAGATCTGGTGAGCCGTGGGGTTACGTGAAGGCATGCGTGCAGGATTGGGATCCTGCTGTGCTCCCTTTGATGTGCAGTTCTTGTCCTGCAGTCAGTACCAAGTGCTCAGATGCTAAGAGTATGGCTGTGGCATAAGAATCTCAATGGTCTGTATTTTTTCGCCAAGAATACTTGTTTCCCTGTATTATAAACACGTAATTATGACTGGCTTATATAAAGCAGAACTGAGTAACCCCCATGGTTATAAAGTGCTTTGACATAGGGTCCTGCGTCAATGCATTCCTAGAGCCGAGCTCTGTTCTTCTACAGAAGGAGGATGAACAGGAAGAAAATGAAGTATTTTTGTCTTAGGAGCCAGAAAATCACATGCCAGCTCTGGCCCAGGATGCAGAGGAATGAGGTGGGTGGGAGGAGTGTTCAGGTGTGTCTCTGCTGCTGTCTGCAAGATCTGGAGGCTCTCGCTCAGCTGTGTCTTGTGGAGGTTTTAGCTCATGCTCTCAGACTCCGGGCTGACCCTCTAGTTAACCTGGAGAGATGGTGACTTTCTTCACTGTGACAGGTGGTGACACTTGAGCAGAAGAGCTTTGCTGTACAGCCACCTCCTCTGTGAATTACCCGAACGATGGTTTCCGTGTGGGGCTGTCTCCTTGCCCAGTGGCAATAACCCTCCCCTTCTGCAAGTCAGCCTTCAGGAACATTCCTTCTCATCACCTCCTCCTTATGGAGAGTCGCATTTAAATGTCTGATTTGAGCTGTGCTTGCTCTTCTGAGTGAAATTCATGCAACACCCTTTTTCGGGTCCTTCTCTTTAGCCACCCCATGGCCTCCAGGACTGGTGTGAGGTGCTACATGAGAAATGGAGAGGCTCTCCAAGTGGCCTTTCCTTCCAGCAGCCATGCATGATGGCTCCAGATAGATTTCCCCACGTGTACAGGAGCAAAATACTGCGAAGGGCAGCACGCACACACACTGGAGGCAAATGAGGCCAAATGCTTTTGGGGTCTTATTGGTACACATTGTTATCTCACAGCCAGTCTTCACTTTAGTAGAGCACTTGGATGCAGACTGGGGCGGTGTGGCCAGTGTTTCTCTTTATGCCTTCACATGTGGGTCCACATCAGCCCCACATCTCCCCTTCTTCCCACCCAAGCAGATCACTTTCATGTGAAGTGGGCTGTTACTAACTGCATGATCAGTTTACACCAGCTTTATCCGGACAAATCACTAAAGTCAAACACCAAGAAGAAGGGAGTGGCCTTGGAGACCTCTGTCAAAGCTATTTTGGACCACAGAAGCAATTAATTACCATGTGGAATTTGGTAAGCTGGCACCTTGGGAGCAGCAAGGGTGTTCTCAGATGGATCAACCTCAGTAAATATTTATATATTCTTTGCCAGCACTTAACGTGGGAGAGGTTATAGGAAATCTAAGGTGGGTGCATAAGAATCTGGAGGAGGAAGACCATTAGGGTCAGGCTATTCTCTCTCCCCTTTCAGCAACACAAATACCATTGTCCAGCTTTAAGAGAAACATCTGTGCTTGCAGAAAGTCAGACTTGGGTTCTGGTGAAAGCAGACAATGTTGAGTGCAAACGAGCCGCAAAGACAAGCCATCTTAACTGTGCTGTTCTAAATGTGCTGCCCTGGAAGTTATTTTTAAGTGCAGAACTAGAGGTTTGGGGTTTTTTTTAAATCTCTGTTTCAGACAAAATAGTTTGCAGTGTGATTAAATGCAGTGCCCTGTAAATGCCAAGTTAGTGTTTCTGAATTGGTGTGTTCAGGGAAAAAAAAAGAGATGATTTTTTTAAGCCTACAATGAGTCTATAGGAGCTCCCAAAGCAGCTCTCTGAACTTGCAGAGATTTCGAAGGTCTGTGGCAAGCAATCCTCACACATCGTGTCGTGGCAGCGTAGGGTTGTTTGCAGCGTCCCCCCGCTGTGGGCTGCTTCTTCTAAGCCATCCTGGCTCCCCTCTGCAGGGTTGCCGGTGAGGGACGCATACCCTCTTGCCTCTTGGGTGTTGGGTCTTGCACTGCGTAGCACCTCAAACAGCAATTTGGGCTAAAACAGTTGAGCACACTCAACTATAGAGTAGCTGATGGGGCTTCCCAGGCTTTCGAGACAATGCACTTTGGAAGCCAACTTGAGTAGCTCAGCGAGTTTTAGCTCAATGCCAAAACCCCTTTACTGTGTAGATTCCTCTTTTTTCAGGCTCCTAAGTGTATGTACATGACTTTAGGGCATATGCCGAGCCCCAAAGCATAGGGAATGGATTGTTATTATGTGCATCTCTATTCCTGCATTTTTTTTCCCTGATTGAGGAAGCCACTGCTAAGGGTTGATTAAAGATCTGTGCCATCTCAAAAGATGGGCTAAAGTACATTCCCTAAAGTAGACATGGTAGGCAAACATGTAACAAGAAGAGAGGCCGGGGGAGCATGTGGTGATTTTAACAGGGTAGACTGCAAATCCTAAAGAGGGCATGTTTAATATATTGACATTTCACACAAGCAAAGGCTGAGTTTGGGCAAGTGAGGAGGCAGGTTTGTCTCTGCCTTGGATGGAGAGTAGCTGGTGCTTGATGTGTGAATCGGGTGACTCAGCGGTCAACCAGTGAACCGGGGAGCATTTTGAGGGACCGATTTCGGGCAGTGTGAGAGAGGACACATTCATAACATGGTCTGCTTCATGTAGCTTGTTAAGCAGCTCTTTTTTTCTTTCGTTTTCTTAGACTTGTGATTGCTCACAGCCTTTCTTCTCACTCCTGTTTTCTCTGCCTCCCTTGCCTTCTCCATAGCTGATTTGGGTAAGTTGTAGCTGAATTTGGAACACAGTGTAGTTCTACCCAGTTGGTTGGTAACAGATCAACTCCAATTAACTCCGTGTCAAATACAGATGATTTTTCCCCAAGCAAACAAGATATTTCCCATTGAAGAACAATGAAGTTGTATTTTCAGGTACTTAAATGAAAGTCTTTAACTGCTAAAAGTGTCTTCTGCTCCTTTTTTTTTGTTTTTCCTTGTTCTGACCAGATCATTTAGAAACATTTCATGCTAGAAATTTGCTTCTGGGCCGAGCCAGGGACTAAACAGCTTCATCTGAGAAAAAGCACCACACCCTGGTTTCTACAGGCTGGGTCTGGTTTGGAAATGGAAAGCCTGAATAGAGAAACCTCCATCCTTGCTACTGAGTGCTCCTGAAAGAGTAGATGTTTGTGCTGCAGCAGACTGTTAACCAGCTCTGCTCACCTGATAAAAGCCATGATTGAAGTGAAGCTATTGAAGGACTGAAATGCAATCCCTAAAGTTTAAAACCCACTCTGCTTCTAAAAACAACTCTCTAATCTTTGGTGGTTTGGAGGCTAGGTTGGAGGTGTAGGGTTTTTTCAGACCTCAGTGTTAACTGTACCCAGCTGTGATGCTTGTGCTGCCCTTAATGTCAGTTGGATGTGCTTTTAGTATTATAGTTTTTCTTTTGAATAAATATTTGCATTTGTAGCTCCCAAACTTTGCGGGGGGGGGGGGGGAGGCTGTGCTGGAGGGAAGAAAAAGAAAGGCTTATTCAGAGCCAAGGAAAAAGTCACTAAAAATATTTTTGTATCCCAGCTGCTGCGTTGGAGGAAGGCTATGCTGGGAGGGTGCCCTTTCAAGCCGTGCTGGGGGCACTGGGGGGCTGGTTGGCCAAAAGTCCCAGGGCAGTGGGAGGCAGGAGCATCAGCGTGCAGCATCTGCCTGCTGACGGAAGTGCCTTTACTTATAAATGAGGCGTGCGAGAGGAGAGCAGGCCCCTGTGGTTAAGGCGCTGGAGGAAAACATGGCCAGTCTGCGTCCAGCATGGATGGGGACCGGGGCTCCCACGCTGCTTGGCTGACATAGGTGCCATCCCATGGGGCATAAAGTGCAGGTTTGGCAGCCATAGCCGGTCACCAAGCCGCCTTGCTGGGAAGGCGACGTCTGTGGCTGCTGTGCCGGGGTCCGGCAGCTGCCCAAGGAGTGAGGAGATCAAACATCGCCTGTCCAGGCTGGTTTTGTGCAGCCCCCCGGGGGTGAAAGGCCCTTCTGTCACAGCTCAGCTCTTCCACTCGCTGCGGTTTCAGGTGTTCGCATGCGGAGCCACCTCTCTTTCCAAATATAAATGGGAAATTCCACTCGCTGTCAAAAGCTGCATTTTGTAGGGCCATTGGGAGCAGCTCGTGTGTGGTCGAAACATCTTCCTACATTGTGCCAGGGGAAGGGGGAAGGTCTCTGCGCTGACAGTAGGGAGCAAGTTAACATTGAGACCATGTCAAATTTCCTGTCAGCTCTGGGTAGT
Organism: Patagioenas fasciata; assembly: GCF_037038585.1. NCBI lineage: Eukaryota > Metazoa > Chordata > Aves > Columbiformes > Columbidae > Patagioenas > Patagioenas fasciata. Next base: position 92,441,484 of record NC_092521.1, read on the forward strand.
AAGCAGGTTATGGGGAAAAGATGCTTGTTTTTCAGAGGATGGTTTGTATAGGTCTAAGAGCAGAGGTGGTGCATGGAGTCATGTGTGATGTCCAGGGCAGGCTAGGGGTGAGGAACAGAAAGGGATGGGGATGTAGCTTTGCTGGCGGTGCGTCATCTTAGCTGTTTAAGGACTTCTGCTAACCAGCGCAGGGGCGCAAGGTGATGATTAACCTTCCCGGGCTTGTAATTCTCTGGGTAAGTGTGTGCATTTTGAGCTCACCACCTAGGACAGCACACGTTGGAAACCACAGCCAGGGAAGTGGGGTGGGTTTGAGCACCCAGCAGGAATATAGCCTGTGCCAGGCTGAAGGAGTCAGTTTAAGAAGTCATTTTACTGGAGGTGTTTTAAGAGCACTGCTTGTTCAGTCAGGCAGCTGAAGGAATGATAACCAAGTCACTGTTGCTTGGGTGCCTCTGTTCCTATAAGCATCTGAAAAGCTTCAGCCCTGCTTTGGATGTCCCTCAACACCCTTATCCTTACGGCTGCTGAGGGAGCTTGCTGTTTCTTGCCACTGAGCCAGCAGTCCGCACACATCTGGCCAGCTGTGCCATCCAGCAATGCTCTGCCTGTTTTACTTTCTAAAATCCTGTTTTGCTCTTTTTCTTTTAACAGATTACAACAGCAGTGACTTAAAAACAGCGTGCAGAAAGCATGAGCTTTACGTTAGCTTCCAAGATCTGGGATGGCAGGTGTGTGATATTTCTCTCTGAGTAAACTAGACATTTTGTTATGAAATGTTATCTAAACAGTGTCACCGTAATTCCACTTGAGGCTGCCATTATGCTTTAAAATGTCCCTTGTGCCTCCTCACTAAAACCAGTCACAGGGAAGGGCAAATAAATATTGACAGTTGTGACATTTGATAAGATCCAGAGGAAGCTTAGTACTTTATGAGATTCGAATATACAGCCATTGTCTGTCACTCATGGGAGTTGCAGTACAGGCAACAGCTCATAGCTGTGTACCTCTAATGATAAGGAAAAAAAATCAGATGTTAAGCAGTGATTTTAACCAAATCAAGTTTTTTTTCTAGTGATCAGCCTAATTTAAACCTTGGCCATTGTGTTGAAATCTTCCACCCCTGCCCCACAATTAGCACTGGCTGCAGTAAGGGGACTGAAGACTGGGCTTGGTTGCAACACCATGAGGCCAGAGAGTTGTTTAGAGTAAGTTATTTAGGAATAGGCCATAGGGTCATCAAACATCATGTTTTAAAAAATGCCTTCATCTTCTCTTTTTTTAAAAAATTGTGGTTTGATTTGTTTTATTCTTTCATTCAGCACTTCTGTGAGGGAGGTCTCATTTCTAGCAGCTGATGTTTTTACCAGATTATAATTCAGGATGCCCCTGCTGCTTCTGTAATACCCTACACATGAAAGCCCTCTCTCAGCTAGAGGGACAGCAGCATTTCTTGTAGCTTATGTCAACTCCAGCCCACTAATCGTAACTGTTCCCCATTACTTGTTAGTGGCTTTTCTTTTTGTTTGTGCAGTCTTTCCACCTCCTCCTTAGCTCGCTTGCCCTGCTTCCAGGCAGGAAGCCCATTCCAGTTGTGAAGTTCAGGGCCTTGGAAGGCACTGCCTTCACCTTTCTAATTGCAGGCTTGAGCGGAAAGGTACGATGCTACCAAAAGAAGGCCACAGACCAGCAGGGCTCTTTGCTGGAGTTGGAATCCAGATCCTACTTGTTGTAGGGAGGTGATGGAGGCAGGGCAGCAGCCCCCTGTGTTTGTTGAGCGCTGCTGTCTCCTTCAGAACAACCATCATTTTATTTTTTTTTAATTTTTTTTTTTTTTTTTTTAGCAGAGGGCTTCCCTTATACCGCATTAAACCACAAATTAAATTACAGGGTCTGTACTGGCTCCTGTAGCAGGAGAGTGACTGTCTCATGAAAACAGCTTGGCTAACTGGGAGTGAATGATGGGTGAGGTAACACAGTAAAATGAAGGGGTGGTTTTGCTGTGCCCAGGTATTTTCATATTAGCAATCAAACTTGGCTAGCACAGCTGCAGCAGCAGTCTCTGGCTGCTCAGGTGTGTTGTAGCCCAGTTCAAGCTCACTCAGGTTAATTCTTGTCAGGTAAAGGGGAAACCATCTCAGAATTATGTGCACGTGAAGTGTAGCACTGTGTCCTCTTTGCGGGGTGGCCTGCAGAGCCTGACACTGAGGGAGACAAAATGTCTCCTGCTAGTTGGTGATGCTTGTATCTTTGGCTCTTTTGTGTTAGCAGCAAGGAAGCTGTGATTTTAAAAAAATTCTTATTTTTTATTAGCCCATTAGTGAAGAGTCACCTTGTTCCGTAGCACGGCACTCAAGTTGCCACCAGGGCCACCTGCTTGCACATGCCGTTCGGGCCGGCTGTCCCTTCCCTCCTTTAGTAGTCTGGCAGGCGTGAGGATGCTGTTACGCAGCTAAAACTTCCCACAGCGGCCTGAGCAGACAAGCAACGTCCCTGTGTAAAAGAGTATAAGGTAGAGTGTCTGTGAGTCACCACGCCAGCATTTTATATTCCCATTCTGGACCTCGCTGGTTGAGTTGTGTGTGCACACGCATGCACATACATTTTTTTTTTTTTTCAGGAGAGGACACCAGCTGAGGCTGTGATTCAACCCTAGGAAAGGTCTAACCTGCAGGAAATGCTGGAACATAAAGGCATCCAAACCACAATCCCCACAAGGCAACCCAGCAGGAGTTTTGGGAATAAAATTAATTTGTGGCAGTTAAGCTGTGCATAGACATGCACCATTCTTTGGACGTTAAAATTAGTGTGTCCATGAAAAAGTCATGGCTCACACAAAAAGAGCCCAAAAAACCCAAAACCATACCAACAACTCAACCCCTAACAGTTTCAGTGAAAACACATTTTCACCCTCAAGAAAAAGTTAGTGGAAAATTTTCAGCTGCTCTTAATTGCGTGCAGTTGTCTATACAAGCTGGCAACTTTTTAATTTGAATCACGTTCTGTTTATTTCCTAAAAAGGACTGGATAATCGCTCCAAAGGGCTACGCAGCCAACTACTGTGATGGGGAGTGCTCGTTTCCACTCAATGCCCATATGAATGCAACCAATCACGCCATTGTACAAACTCTGGTAAGTCTCCAGAAAGCTCCATGCCAAAGCAATAGGTGAATTTATAAACAAGTTACCATTGTCTCAGTTGTGTTTTCTTTTTGGCAACAGGTTCATCTTATGAATCCTGATTACGTTCCCAAACCATGCTGTGCACCTACCAAACTAAATGCCATATCTGTTCTTTATTTTGATGATAATTCTAACGTAATCTTGAAGAAATACAGGAATATGGTAGTCAGAGCATGTGGATGTCACTGACAAACAGTCTTCACACGGACTCTGTGATTCTACCATGAATTTCCATCCTACCGTCCATGCTTTCATGAACTACCTGACCTTGGAGAAAAAAATAATTATCAGCCACGTTTCGGAACACCCTGCATGTGCCTCATGCAGGGGAAGGGTGTGGGGACCACACGCTGGGGCATGAGCAAACCCCTGGACTTCTTACAGACTGACCCTGGGCCACGGTGGCTGCTCAGCTCTGCCGAGCCAGTGTGCGCAAAGCAGAAATCTGCCCACAGACGCTTTGTATTGAATGGGACCGTCTTAATCACACGTAGCAGCGTGGCCTTCGCAGTTGCTTGGATGCATGCTGCAGCTTTATCTGATAGGCACCCAGCACTCAAAACAAGTGAGTTCTTTTTCTGGGGGGAAGATGAGGGGAGAACGAGCGAGCTTAAGAAAGTGGTGTTAGTCCTTCAGACTTGAAGTATACATGTTGTCCAAGATAACACAAAATTCTAAAGGTTAGGAATTGCTTTTTGTCTAGAAGGACCAGTTACTTCACCTAGACTGTTAGTCTCCTCCTGAATCCGTCATGGTGGTAAGCATCTTAAATTGTGCCAAAGCAACAATGTTTCGGTTCTCTTATTCTCCAAGCACAGTTTAAGTCTGATGCTGCAAGCGCGAGCTGGCCTGGCTGCACCCTGTGTTAGAAACACTGGTGTGAACACAGACCCCAGCTGGTCTTTCCAGTTTACTATTTGACTGAGCAATGGAACTTTATTACACTTGTTCTTATGCAACTTCCTTCCACTCCCCACATGGAGCTGCCTCATCTACTACCACTTGCCTAGGAAGGAAGTCAGGACGCTTCTACAGCTGTAAGTCAGACTTAAAAGTTTAGGGGCCATTCATTCTCTAGCTGGACAATTTATTTACAGGAAGACAGAATCTCAACAACACACGCAAGTCTTTGGCCAACCTCTCCCCTTCAACTCACGCAACTAACAAACTGGTATAAAGGATACATTCACAGTGTAGCAACAGTTTGTCTAGCAGAAGCAAATAGCAAATTGTTTTGATCATTATTAAACTTGTATTAAATGCACTTACCTCTAATTCTTGCATTTAAAAGGCTTCTTGTAAATACAAGCTATAATTTATTGCACTTGTCACTGTATATTCATTGTGCTGTATCATTTATAGAAAGACTGCTTTTTAAAAAAGTTTTTATTTAGAAAAATCTCAGTGTAAACAATTGTACCACTTTGATTTTATACAAGAAACTCATGAGATTGTGCTTCACTAGAAAGTTGTTAAAAACATAATAAAGGCTTCCTTTAAGGCAGAAGTATATACATTGATCTAATACATCTGCCAGTACAACACTTAGCTCTCACTGTGGCTTTTTCACCCTTACACATTTTTAAATTGAACAGAATCAAAAGTTCTGGACAGACAGTGAAGTACTAGGAGAAATTCACTGATTTAAATATTCATTGCTGGTTTGCTTTTAAAAAAAACCCAAACACACTAACCCAACTTATTCCATATGATGGACAAAAATCAGCATCTTGACAGATTAGTCAGCCTGTAGTCATCCTCACTCCATGAGTTTCTATGCACACGAGATGGCAGAATTCAGTCCTTGGTTTGCTGTTGTCTTTGTATCATCACAGTCTCTGTAGCGTAAATTCTTTGGCTTTCAGTTATGTCTAACATGGAACAGCTTCTGCACCAAAGAACAGATCCATATTCTAACCCAAGGCACCATAGAGCGCCCGGTCCTGGCATTCAAACTTACCAACACTTGCAGCTTGGGAAAAAGTTAAGGCTCAAGAAGAGTGGGGAACTACTTTATACTACTGTAGGATAGCTGAACAAAAAACCAAAACCAACAAAAAGTTAAAAAAAAAAATAATGTACTACTTGTTTAAGTACTCTGGATAAGGAGCAAGTCAACACAAAGTGTGGATGCAGGCAAGGGCAGGAAACCCGTGCCATCAGCTCTGATCATTTAACATTAACAGAGAAGTTACAACAGCGCCTGTTCACTTTGGCTCTATAGAAGTAGAGCAGAGTAGCTCCTCTGGAGCTGGATGGAAGCAGCCTACAAAAATTCACCTGACACATGTACACTATGGCATCAGTAATGTTCAGGCACATGTTACAGTACCATCACTTTCATTATGGCTAGACCTCCCACACTGAGAGGATTAACAGGAATCAACCAGCTCGTGGTAGGTTGGTATCTTCCAAAAGTGTGTGTGTGTTTGCAACCTCCCGTGACTTTCTGTTTCTTTTCCAGCAGCTATATTAAGACAAATAGAGTTTAAGTACAGTTGTACAGGCCAAAGTGACTCAACACAGCTGTAGCTTTTACCTTTCTAGTAATGGTGGGCATTTTGTAAGGACTACTTTTTAACCAAATCTAACCTGAAGACAAAAATATTCTACTGGTGCCCTTAAGCTGGTTTTCTTAATGTATTTTAGTCTCAAAGGAAACCATTTACACTTCATTGTGGGAACACAGAAATGCAGTAATAGTACCGTGCTGAAAATATTCTCGATTTGCACAGTAACGATTTGTTAGTTTTCCTTCACACACAAGGTAGCATGTCTTTAGCACACACAGAGAGGGAAGATACCAATGTATAGTACATTCGGTTTCCTAAAAAAGAAATTTAAAAAAAGCTCAAATCCCCCCCCCAACCCCAAATACACTATTTGAAAATTAGCAATGATTGAAATCCCTCAGCTACTGTACAAAGACAGCCAGGGACGGAGCATCCAGACTTTTATTACAATTCATCCCTTGCTTGACGCAAGACAAAGCTGTGCAGTGATTCAAGGTCTCTCGTTCCATTGTGTTCACTGACTTTCTTTCCACCTCGGAAAAGCAGAAGTGTAGGATAACCACGGACCTTCAAAAGACACACACAAAATAAACTCGTTACTAATGTCTGAACTCACCAGTGTCCTTCACTTGTATTTACCTGACTGAGAAACCTGACCAAGCCACTCTAAAACAATAAGCCATTTTAATTTCAAAGAACCACACTCAAACACCATGCTAGAACTTCCAGTGCCAACCTGCAATTTCTAAACATCTGTAAATGAAAGGGATAATGTATGTTCCTCTGGACTCCTGGAATGGCAGCTCCAGCTCTTGGTCTTTGGGTGTCTGCCTGCCAGGACCAAAATACTTTTTTCTAGGAACAGAACTTTACATTGGCTACCACAAGACTGCTTTGGTTCTTTCACATAGGGAGCCTTCTTAAATTAGGGACTTATTCAGCTTTATCGAATAATGAGAATGACCAAATCTGCACAGTCCAGGAAAGAAGCTGTGTCACCAGGTGCCATTCTGAACTACACCTTTTTTGGCTTACGGAGGACACAGCTGCGCTGTCACCAGGCGCTCACAACACAGCAGCCGGCTCGGCTGCAGCCTGGAGCCTCTAACATCTGCTACACAATACGAGCCCGGTCATTTCAGATCTTTCACACTTACAGAAAATCTGTTGCAGACATTACGTTCCACAGTGCAGTCTACTTCTGCTATTTTGACATCAGTCAAACCTGGAAATTGCTCTTTGGCAAGGTTCTCCCAAGTTGGAGCCAAGTTCTTACAGTGACCACACCTAGAAACAAAAGAGAGATTTGTTTCGCAGATGCACCTTCCAGTTTATCTCTACTGTCCTGCCGCAATAGCTCTAAGTTTAACTAGCTGCTTTTCCTATCCCCTAATGATTTGGCCCTCAAATTCCCTTGCACTATTATGTCAGTAAATGAGCTAAGAAAATGAGTGATTTTATGTAAGCTGAGCACTGAAATAGTCTCTGGCCTTCATTAGTCTCATCTGGAATGGTATTCTGGATGTTGGTGCATTAACATTTTTGCCCTGCAGAGGAATATGAAGTCAAGTGAAGAGGAGCACAGAGAATATTTAAATGAAAAAAAAAAAAAAAAAAGATTGCTAAGAAACAAATGTTAAAAGCAAGGCATAGAACGTCTGTAGTACAAATTAAGCTTTCAGGTAGCATGTGCCAGTTATGCTAAAGCTACACAGACATTATTTAAATGAGATCTTAATTCCCCTATTAAATTTCTCCCAGTTCCTAACGGCCTCCTTGACCAACGTAGCATCTCCCAACACTGGAAACTCAATAGAGGCATTTGTCAACACAGATTCTGTTTTTGTGAAACACTGCAGCAGTTTAATGCACTTTTTCACTGAAGGTACTTTCAAGTTTAACCACTACCACTGTACTTTCAGGTAGATCCACAATGGAATTGTTTGATAGTCAATAAGTTTAACTTAGCAGATGGCAAAAAAAAAATACAGATCAGGCCTTATTCCGATTTGCATCAAATAGAGTATTATTCCAGTTTTACCATCAATAACACAAAAAAAGCCTGTTTCTATTTTATTCCCTTGTGTCTCTACAGTAATGTGAGAATGTGGTCCACAGGGTACACACAATGAAACACTAGTGTCAAGACAGAAAATGATACCGTAAAATGGCAGGAACTATAGTAAGGTATTAATTTTGTTTATATTTTGAACTTGGCTTAGACAAGTTCATAACTTGAACTTCTTACTGCCTTCAAGAATTCCCAAAGCAGTTTAGACTTTAAAGCTGCATTGCTCATTCTGTTCTAACCCAGCTGCACCTTAACTGGGTTATTAAAACAGCACCGCAATTGCCTCAAGGCTGGATCATGGCATTTAGAAAAATAATGAAAGATGTCTCAGCAAAAGTTTTCTTAATGCAAGCCAGTGTATCTTTAAATACACAGTGACAGTATAAAAGCACTTCTGACCATGCATAAAAACTACTAGAACAGGATGATTTTATGCTTACTGTGCAAGTTAACATCAATATTTATCCAAAACTAACTGAAAGACACAACTAGCAAGCAACATAATAGTGTTTGCTGAGCCCTACATACGTTAATCCACTTGGAAGAGAACAGGGTCATTTATATGCAGAGCACTACAACTGTATACACAAGCCTGACTTTCAGAGCTAAAACGAGGATACCAGCTACATAAATATAGGAAGTATTTTCCTAAACGGTGGCTTTCTGAACACTGCAGCCAGAGAGCACACACTGGTTTAAGAACTTGACTCTGCATCCTGAACCACCATTTCTCAGCCTGTCATCCAAGACTGATCATATCTCCGAGATCCAGCAGCACCCCAGAAGATGAGGAGATGGTTAACATGCAGTATTAAGAAAAGTTAATTAAAAAGGGAGCATTTCTTTACCTCAAAATTTTCCGGAAAAAGTTTCTCAGATAATGAATGTCTACGTGGGCCAACAAGCCCTGGGTTCAGAAATCAGACTAGAAGCTGCTTTGTGCACAGCTGTAAACTGAATTTACCAGCTGGTTCTGCTGGTGGCACAGTAGCAGCACAGGCACAGATTCAATCTCAGTCCCTCACAGTGCACAGAGAGGATAAAGGGAGTGAAGAAAGAGCAGTAAACATGAAGGGGGATGGGTGCGTGGGCAGGGTATTTCTTAACACAGTGGTGGCAGATACTTGCCCACATCCAAAAGCAGATCTTTCAGACATAAGAGATCACAGAAGTGTCTCTCAAGTAGCAAACTAGACTGCGTTAAGAAGGGTGACAACACTGGAAAAGACTGCATCATTGAGATTACGTAAAATGAAACTTTCCCTGGTACTTCTTGCCTACCATAAGAAACATATTCAGGCGTACTGTCAAAGTTAAGCTGCAATATTTTGATACTCCTGAGCACATTTAAATACTGGTTGATTTTCTTGTGTTACTTTGTATTGATGACCTTTTACCATCACAAACAAAAGATCTTTTTATATTTTACATACTGCATTAGCTCTACAGCCTGTACCCATTCCCAGATACTCTAGTGACGCTTCCAAGAGCAGCTGGTTGTGGTAGGAGAGGACACAAAGGCCAGCACACTCTCCTTTCCCACCACTGGTGATACACTCCCCTCACCTGACCCTAATCAAGGTATATGAGCACACTCAGCCAGCAAAGACAACTTCACTCTCCTTGTTCCCCAGCATTGCCTGGGGCTGACATAGTAAAGCTTCTCTGTCAGCCTTTCTAGAGAAAGGGATCCCAAAAAAGCTTAAAAACAGACTGAGCTTTTTTTGCTCTAACTCTTGCCCATACACACATTCCTCAGTTAATTCACATTTTAGATCCAGACAACAAATACCATATTACATACAACTCAAAGACCTACAGCAGCTAAGGCACTGACAGCTCAGACCAACAGTAACCCCGAACAAGAACAGGTGCAGACTTCTTACCATGGAGCGAAGAATTTAATAAAGGTGATCCCCCTAGCAATGGTTGCATCGAAGTCTTTTTCAGAGAGAGAGAGCACTGCAGCCTGTTCATAAAGAAAAAAAAGTAAAAGAGTCAAAACTTTTTGTATAGATAACATCAGCCAAACAAGCTTTTAGCTACCTGAAAGGTAAATTCGAACTGGAAAAGATAGTATTATTGATTATAATATAAACAAGAGTAGCAGCAGCATACCTTGCTTCCACCCTTTGGCTGCTTTCCTCCCCTAGAGAGGCTCCAAGCCTGACAGTATTTAAGAAGAGACTGGACAACACCCTCAGACACATGGTGTGAACTGTGGGGTTGTCCTGTGCAAGGACAGGTGTTGGACTTAATGATCCTTGTGGCTCCCTTCCAACTCAGGACATTCTATATCAAGATGCAGCAGATAAATGTGTATTTCGTGCTGAATCTCATCCATGATCAGAGAAACAAAACATCCCTATTTTCAGGGGATTTGCCTGTATCCAAAGTTTTAGTTGTTGGAAAAAATTGCCTTCATTTTAACACGCTGTCATGCAAAAGTTTCAAGGGACAACCCTGAGAAGAGCTGGTTTAAAGCACAGAGTGGCCACCTGAGATTTTAATGAGGTATGTAACACATACTAGTGATGTCTTGACAGCTCTTCTCCCTCTGCTGTACCCCAGCATTTCATGCACAGAAAAAGCTGTTACCAGAAACACATTATTTGCCTCTCAAGAGGACATGGGAGCAGTGGCACAGGAGGGAAGGGATGACAGCACATTGCTTGCACAGGGTCTCACGTGAGAACGCAAAAGTGTAACAAACTCCATTTTTTGTGTGAAAGCCATAAGGGTGGGAGGGACTAAAAGTAAATAAATAAATCACATGCCTGTAAGGAAGCAAAAGGAAAAGAGTGCAACCAACAGTATTACCCATTATACTTTAAACCCAGAAAGAGATCTATGAAAAGAAGACAAAAATAAACTTGAAATGACAATTTATCTTGTTCCTTTAAACATTCTGTAAATAACCGCTAGTTCATAAAATGAAGACGATATTTCATTAGGTTGAAGTGTTATTACCTCTAAAGAATAATATAGAAATTATACTTTCTAATTATTAATTACAATTAATTAAATGAAGAAAAAAAAGAGCACTAAATACATATTCTTCTATTCTGAATTTCCTAAATGGATATCCAAACCAGATGTTCCAAACATCATTTACGATCTAAGGTAACAAATCTGAAAACCCCATAAACAATATCCTCCCCACAATCCACATAGTAAAACACATTTTAAATACCTGTAGATTACCAGTGGAGTAGCAATGTGAAGTATCTAAGCACAAAAATAAGTTTAATATCAGACAGCTCAATTTTAAAGACATCTTATGCAATCACATAATCTGAGCATCTGCTGGTCACTCTACCTTAACCCATTGGACAATTTTTGAATTAATTTTAGCGAGGAAAGAAGCCTCACAGACATAAAAGTACAGTGTCTGTGAAAGGGTTGGCAATTATTTGGCCCATATAAGACCTGGGAGAATCCAGGCAGGGACACAGATTTGAAGTTGAAACTCGTTGCTTTTGCTGCCTGTGGAACTGGCTGTGGGCGAATGCAGTTGGTGTTTGCTGTCTGTGTGGGCCAGCCCCTTGTTTCAAAACTCACGAAAACAAAACCAGAACCAAGGTGTCTGAAGATGAGCAACGAAGAAATGGTGGCATCCAAAGCTGTGATGTAAAGTTGCAAAGACAAGTTGAGTCCTACACTGTGTCTGTTATTTGGCAAAATATCCCTGCACAATCCTTTCTTGTTTGTACTTGTGCTGGTGCATGCAAGGCGTAAGTGGGAATTTGCATCACATGTGGTTTGTGTTATTTCTATAAAAATAGACAATTAATTGCTTTCTTCATTGTACTAACATCAGCTTGTTAGGATCTTCCAAATATGAGGTCAATTAAAAAAAATCAGGGGTCTGAAAATTGCAAATCTGTGTTGTCTATAATGTTTGGTAAGCCACTTTATGCTAGATGAGTAATGTTGCTGGAAAAGTCAACTGGGAAAGGCAATATGCTCCTGTGACAAGCTGCATATAAGCTGTTTTTATATTAATAATATTGATGCTTTTTAATTACGTAAGTTCATTCAACATCACAAGGGAGTGTAAATCACCATCCCTTTTCTTCTAGGCAGAAGTATGTTTTCCACATTTCATGAAAAAGTATGCTCGAAAACCATCCCTAATTTCTCAACCTCACCAATTTTAGAGTCAGCTACAAGAAAAATAGCAGATGAAATGCCAAAGTGATTAAAAAAAGACAGAAAACTAAATGACATGAAGTACAACTATGCAAAGGTGATAAACTTACTCCTGTCAATTCCTTGGCAACATTCAAAACCCCTCTAGTTCCTACAACCAGGATCAGAATCAGCCTTCAAACCTGAGGAGTTTCCTTGTTACAGGACATATTACCATGCCACATTTAGGTCAGTCTTCATAACCTTTGCTTGTTTGTTGTATCTGCAGATAGTCCATAAGTATAGAACACTGGCTTTTTTTAGGGGCTAAGCAGTGTGCACCATCCTCCTGGGTTCAAGTGAGAATCTTGCAAGAAATGTTCATCTCCATAGCAATGAAATATGCCGTCATAGAGACTGAGGTGCCAGGAGTTCCGCAGACAAAAAAAGACTGTTATTAGTGCCGCTCTATCTAAACAACTTACTGCAACCACAAAAAAGCGCCAGATTTTACTAACCTGAGGAATTGGAGAAGGAAAAAAAGTATCCCTAGGATTTATGGTCTGATTCCACTCATTAATTACTAAAAAAAAATAACCCGCGAAGTGGTTGGTTCAGTTTACATTCTCAAGCTACCAAAGAGAGAGAAACACATGGAAGACTCGGTCTGCTGAAATAGTTTGACCACTTTTAACTCCACTGGGGAGTGCAGGAGCACTTACCTCAACAGGAGTGGGTTCTGCGGGTGGCTGTGGGGCTTCGGCAGGTTTGTCTGCTGGGGGCTCTTTCCCTGAGCTCTGCAGTTGAGAATCCACATATTCCTTTAAGGAATCGAAGTCCCTCTTCCCTTTGTACTGGTCACCCTGCAATTATCAAATAGTTTATGGAAGTGTATATATGTAGTTAATCTGGCAAATAGATAATTACCAGAAAAACATAAGTGTAAGCTTATTTATAATAAATATGATTATATAGTCAATAAACTTCTCCATGGCATTCTATTCACTCCATATCTCCAGGATTTGCCACAGATTCTTCTGTATCAAAAGTGAACAATCTAAAATTTCCTTGAAATGAAAGGTACTTTAGAAATGTAGAAGCAAACTTCAGAAGCTTTTCCGCTTTGACCTTCATTTTCAAGGTTTTCTTTTTCCGAACCTAAAGCTACAGCAAGGAGCACTAAAATACCCATCACTGTTTGGCGATGGTCTCTGTTACCATGAGAGCTCTGTCCAGTGTTTTGACAGGACTGAAAGACGGACTTGCATGTCACCTATGTCACTTGAACTACACCATCGCTCCTCTGGCCCACACACTTGTCACACACCCTCAGAAAACCCAAAGAATGAGGCAACGCTCTCTGGGTGCATCAGTTCATGCGGGAGCAAGAGACAACTGCTGTCTGCTGTAGGCCAGGCAACTCCAACAGCACCACTCTGACCAAAGTTAAGTTACATTTTTGAACCTGCGTGTACAGCTCTTGACTAGCCAGATCTTCCAGGTGGCACAGTTTGCCTTAGATGCTTCCCTGTATCTCAGGTACTTTCACAACTCTAGAGAGCAAGAAATGAGAACATCTCTGAGCAGTTTCTAGTCTCAAATCCCCTGTCAGCCATCTCCAAACTGGCTCTTGCATGATTGCCCTCAGTGCTCTCTGCAAAAATCAGTACTAATTTCCCTGTTCAAAAGAGACATAATCTCTTTGAGACACTACACATCCATTTAGAATGAAACTCTCAAGTTTCAGTCCCATGATATGTGGGCTACAAGATGTATCTCCTCTCTCAGATGAAGACTGACTCTTCAAGAAACAGCATACAATCTTCCATACGCTGGAAGGAAGAACAGACACCTCTGCAACTATTTCCTATATCTTTGGAACTCTTTTTACACATTCGCCTTCTTTTATCATGGATAATGTTACTTGGAACTAGCCACCTTCCTCGCACTGGATCTAAATCAGAGAGGAATTAACCTAAGATGATGCATGAAGCCTGTACCTGCTTTTTTGTCTCCATTTCGGCAGGGTGAGGCGAGTGCCCCTTCACTTCTCCCAGGGTTTCTGCTGCATCTAACCAAGAGGGATTCTGTGATGCCAGACTTCAGTTATGACAAAGGGGATGATGGCATGACAGACAACAATGCTGGACAGCTGAAGCCGTTCTCCTGCTCCCCTCCTTGCTAAACAGTACAATAACAGCCAGAGAGACTTCCAGGAATTTCTGCGTCAGATTATTGGAAAGTTGTTGGAGTTGTTTTGTGTTTTGTTTAAATATATTGTATTAGCCCACAAAGGAAGATGTGATTCTGGTGGCAGTACGCCACCAGGGAATACCACACTGCCAATGAAGAAAAGCCAGTTTGATGTCAACAGAAATATATTGTTCAGACTAATGGCTGAGTTTCAGCTTTACCAAATACAACCACAGTGATCGGCTTTTTCTTTCACCACACTCGATTAAAATAAATCCAAGCAACTCAAACTTCAATAATTATAAAGGGTCAAAAAAAGAAAGTGATCTGGCTTGTCAAGAAAAAACACAACTAACTTTTCTAGATCAAGACAGTACAGTTCTGGCAAGGTATCTTGCCATCTGTGGCTATCTGAAAAATAAAGCAGCTGGAAAACCATTCTGGAGAAACAGCAGAACACTTCCCATTCTTCAAACTCACGCCCCATACAGACCAAAGTTTAACTAACTGAAAACACCTGTAACCTTGGATGTGGCACTTTGTCTGACTTGCTCCCTCAGCTTCCAGTTCTGCTTCTGACATGTGCCAGGCACAGCTGCTCCAGCTGTAACAAGGCCATGTATTTCCCATATCAACCAGGTTGGGATTCAGAAATTCAGGTGCTACTTCATTTAAGTTCCCTGGAGTGTCTGATCCTATAGGGGTGCTTATACCAAACCTCACGTGCACTGGTAGGTATTTATGGCCACTTTCTCTTCAGAGGGCGAGAAAACTGCCACAAGCAACAGCCACTAAACTGTACTGAGTAGAAAAACTTTCATCTCTGATACTCTAGATGTTCAAAAAGGAATGCAAGAGGAGTGGGGAAAAAAAAACACCACCACCCTAAAACGTAGTAGGTAAGAGCTGAAAGAGAAGTCCTGGGTTCTCTGGTGGCAGACCTATTTTTAATATCGATTTCATACATTTAATTTATCCTTAAAGTGTGAAACATATGACAAGTAACACTACTATTTATAGTATGTTTATTTGCTGCTGTTAATGTATATGGTATTTATAAATATTTTACTTCCCTGCAACTTCAGAATATTGAAATTCTTTGACTTGTTACAAGGAAAAATGTCAATTGGGCCCATAGGACTCTCACTCACAGTGTCGTAAGAAGTGTTCAGATTTATAAGAAGGAAAATCTGCATCACTCAGCAGACAGGCACAACTTACAGATTAGAACCTTCTGATACACACTGTGAAATATAAATTTAATTATTTCTAGTTCATCTATGTTTTTGTATTCCATAGGAGGTAAGGTATTAAAATAAAGTACATTCAGAATTCCCTTACACAGTAGCATAACTGGAAATACTACTTACGGATTTCTGAACACCATACTGGTTATTTGCAAAGTACAAAGAGCAAAAAGCTCCAACTTTCATCTGTGGATGAAGGATAGCTCTTCCAGTACCAGACTGAACCTCCAACATCCTTTCATCTCACAAGGAGACTTTCCTGTATGCCCACTTGATCTTTTTTTTCCAAAGAATGCAAATATAGTGCAAGTATTGTTTAGGAAAAAAATGGTCTAATCTTTTGTTGAGCTTGCAAACTCACCTTTTCACCATTCCTAAACCAGAGGAGTGTGGGGTAGCCACGAACTTGAGTTTCAGAGCAGACTTCATAATGCTGGGTACAGTCAACCTGCATTTTGAAAAAAATATAACCCATTCAGTGCATAAAATAAATATGCAACAGGCATCATAGCTTCCCTTATGTTTAAAATCTCAGAAAAATACAGGAACTAGCAATGCATGGCTTGGCAAAACTCAGTACCAAGTACTGTCTTGAGAACAATTATGTCTGCTTTCCAAATAGTGGTTTGGTTGTACAACTGGGAGGCTGTGTGCATGTTTGGCCTTTTATAAGGGATTGGGGAGGGAGGTATGGATAGAAGGATGTAGTAATAGTTACAAAGAACAATGAAGACATAATTAAATATCCCAATTAAAACAAGTACTTGGTATTCTCAGTGAATAAAAAGACCACATGGACAGTAAGACACAAAATGCTAATGTGAGAGGGCTTTAAAATGAAGATATATTGGCTCATCCATTTTTCAGAAGGCTACTCTTTAAAGACTTCAGAAGACACGTCAACACGTAGCAAGTTAACTTTGCTCCAAGGGAAGTTCCAAGTGCATAGAAACATTCAATTCTAATATGTCATAACTAATCTGTAAATTTACCAGTTTAAAATCTTTTTTGAAGCAGATGAAAAAGAGGGGGGGAGGGGGGAAGATAACTTAAGCATTTTAAGCATTGAAGACTTCACTCTACACAGCACTTGGATTTAGAATTTTGCATTAGAAACACTTTGCCTCAGATCACTTAAGATCAATTCTAGCAATTAAAGAGAATCCTGCCAGTAGGTATTATTGCTAAGACACTATTCCTCCAGTTTACATGAAAGTTGTGGTTCAACCTTCTTAGAAACCGTTGTGTTTCCTGTTTACTTACAGACTCACAATCTCAGCCAAGACCGATTTCAAATAGTTTCATAACGTATACAGTTACACAAAATTGACTACCATGGAGACAATTCTTAGTGGCTTTATTAAATAGCAACTATCAGTAACAGTGAAAACATGACAGACAACTGAATAAACAGAAATTTTGGAAATTTTTTGTTTATTTTTCTCTGGGTAACCCAGAATGGTAACTTCACAAGATACTTAAGATAAGCAATGATTTTATCAGACAGCAAGCATTCCAGGTTCTCAAAAAATAAATCAGAAGATGCAACATTTGGTAAAGACACCATCAAAGGAGTAACAACCTCTGCTATCTTATTCTCAGAGGGAATCTAATTTTCTATCCACCGGGCATCAAAATGGTATGTCTTCTCTAAAGTCCAACTATGCTGACCTGCTCTGCACATCTACAGCGTGTCTGAATTAGCAGATTTTCAAAGCATTAAAAATAAAAATAATGATAATAAAAAAAAGAAGTCAAGCTCATCACCCCTAGTCACAGCTGAAAGCGCCACGGAGGCAGAGGTAGAGGAGATGGCTGGGATTTTGCCCCTCTGTGGGACTGACAACACCACAAACTGTCAACGCAGCCTTTCAGATCAGTGGATCCACTCTGAAAGCTTAAGGATATGGAAGTTGAGCGCAGTCAGTTTTCCACCGCTGGTAAATAAGAGAGGGATTCACATCTTGAGCCATGCAGACTTAGGTATGGGTCAGCAAATAAAGCCAGTGACTGAAACTGCCAGACCACCTCCATACCTCTGCAAAGAAATCACTCCATGTACAAGTAACAAGTTCTCATGGTAAATACACCACAGAATCTGGTTATCAACCCTAAGGGAAATAGTGAAGCAGGACAACATATCAGTTTTTAAAGTGGAAGGCCCCCTAAAACCTTTAGGAAGTTCTGTGGGGGAGGAGAAGAGAGAGGAGAGAGGAGAAATAATTCATCATAAAGAGCTCTGTAGTTCTGAAACTTGCTAAATAGAATCCAATGCTGTAAATAGCAAATTAGAATTCACTGTCCCACTCAAAATAAACACTGACGTCTATAAAGTTCTGACAAAGGGGAAGCATAATAAAAAACAAATCTCAAAATATTATTCCCTGCATTTTAACTATTAGACTTATTCCCAGTTCTCTCTGAAACACAGAGAGCTAGCTGTGTTTCTAACAAGTCCTTGCTTAAAATGAGGGAGTCCTGTCAACTATGTATGTGTGAGAAAATAACCATCTCAAAATTAAAATAGAAACTATGACTATAAAAGGATTTAAGAAGTGACAAACAAAACAATTGTTATTTGCAAATCACAGCACGAAAAGCATGATATTTGGCTGAAACATTCATTCATACAAAACACATTTTCAGACTAAGAACACTTCACCTACCTTGCCAATCTTGACAGTTTCCGAATGCTCAAAAGCTTGAGCCAGCTGTTCCCATGTCGGGGCCAAAGCCTTGCAATGACCACACCAAGGGGCAAAAAATTTGATAAAGTGATTACCTTTTAAGTCAAAGAAAAAAAAAAATTAACTCATTTGGAATGAATTTGGCTGCAATTAAAGACTAGGTACTAATCTCAGACTGCAAATTTATCGTGGTATTTCCTGCGTTAAAGATAGGAAACACAGTGAATCAAAGGCCAGGACAGAATACTTCAGCAATTAGGTTTTCAGTGCTGTATGCAGTCCCACAGTGTTGCCAGTTTCCCTGAAAATCCAAATAGCTTCACAACCTCAAGCCAACAAATGAGATATTAAATTGACATTTTCAACCAAATATTTGCTACTATGTCTAATTCTACCATATCAATCACTTGCCCTATTACAGAGCAGAAAGAATCACCAAGGAACAGGGATTTGTAACAGCATAAATGAAAGTTTTAGATTTCAACTCAAACATTTCTTAGGAAACATCACTGCATGAAATACCTGAACTACCTAAATAATTTTGTTCAGCTTTCCTGCTCCTTTTTCTGCCCTGGACTTCGTATTTTCATGTCAACTATTCAGAAACTGCTGCCTTTAGTAGATTTTTGTGCTGTTTTATAAAGAGGTGCATCTCTGTACTATCTCCTACTAATGTTTAAAATATGTTAGTTGCAGAGTACCAGAATATGTAATTTCCTTCCATTAATGTGACTATTAACTCAAGATGCTGCATGCTTTTGCACACAAGGCAAAGCTCTGTTAATAAAAAATTAAAATAAACTTAATTAAAACAAGGAAAAAAATCACGTTAATGTAAAGGAAAACACCAGCAACTGGAGAAAATCTCTTTTTAACAGAATTATTCATAATCCTTTGAAGACTGCTTTGGGACAGATATTACTAGAATTAATTTCTAGTTTGAGGGCTTGTTCACAAAAAGAGGCCAGAGGAAAGACAGCACAAAATAAGCAGGAAATGTAAACTGCAATAGTAGTGTACTCTAACTTGCCTGTTCTGCACAAGGAATACTTCCAAGCCAACTGATGTGCTTTGCTTTGGTCAAGTAAACTGCAAACTGAAATTTCTCATGAATGAATAAGAACATCTAGTCGAAATCAGCTGTTCTGTACCACATACTCCTCCCCAGCAGAAAAAAAAACAAAATTATTTTTGCCCTAGTGCACTCAAAAGGTAAACTTTTTAAGAACAAAAATCAATCTTCCAGCTGAAACTGCTAAATCTCCTGCTAAATTTAAACACTGAACTTCTTGTAACTGAAGTCAGAGAGAACAGCTTTACCATTGCATACAACCATGAGAATGTCTCCTTATGAATGCCAACAGATACATAATAAAACTATGACAATAAAAATACTAAAATGTTTACACATACATTAAACTTAACTATCTTTTCAGACTGTAAAGTTATTTAATGCTTAGCATCTCCCTTACGGCTTAGAGAGGAATCCATGAAGATTTTTTATGTAATTCTGTGTTATGCCACATAGGCTGGGAAGTTTTAAGTTAGCTGCACAAAATGCTCTTTTACACTTGAAAATATTTCTCATCAGTTAATAGTTACTTCATGAAGCTCTTGGATCTACCTCACTGGTGGCTTTATAATACATAGGCACAGATAATTTAATCTGGCGTTTGATTTTAGGAAAATAGATTGAGGTGGTAGCATCATCTGTTGTTATGGCAGCCCAAAGTTTGTATTGTAAGCTCTTGCTCATTCTTCAAAAAGCCCACCATAGTGGGGGAGAAATTTCCCATGTTAGGTATCACCTGTGGTATTAAAGCTTCCAGAGAAAACAGTTTTTAAAACAGTCAAACTGAGGCAAAGCGTTTTGCCCACATGAAAATCTGAGGGAAGGAAGCTAAACAATATCAAATAAGGGACCAGACTGGAGTGGGATGGAGGCAGTAAGGAGGAAACAGGTGGATTATATTTATCTAGAAGCGTAGCCTGCGAGTAAGAACAAGCTGGCCCGCAGGGAAAGAAGAAATGGGGCTTGCAAAAAACACAGAGTGAGCAGTAAGACTCTGCCAGTTGGGTTGAGCAAGCCCTGGTAGCTTCTTCTATGGGATCAGGGGCCTTAACTTGGCTGCCTTCTGAGTGGAGAGCAGTTCTTAAAACTTTCTCATGGTGTGCAATACGTAATTAAACTATTGCACTTTTAGACAGTCTGTAGCTTCATCCTCTTTCACTAGCTATTACTGCAAAATAAAAGTGGGAAAGGGGTACCTTGAAAACTAACATTCTGTCGCAGTCTTCCCACTACTGATGTCTCTCTAAGCAAGTACCTCTTTCTTATGAACAAAAGTTACCTTCTGCTATGTGCATCTTGAAGTTGTCCGCTGAGAGTTCATACATTCCCTGCTTAGGTTCAGGGGCTTTTGGTGGTTCCACATCAGATTCTGGATGCTGTTCATGAGAAAAATGAACTTTTATTTGTCTTGTACAGTAAATACAAATATCTGATTCCTGTATCACACCATTCCGCAGTAGTGTTGTAAACCCTGCACTCTGAAATTTTAAATTCCCAAAGCAATGTCCTTATTTAGCTCAATTTAGGTATCTAATGTTTCCTAAGAAACAACTACTTGAAAGTAAAATGTGGAAAATACTACCACACTGAAAAGTGCTCTCTCAGTCACTGGAATAACAGTGTCTTTCATTGTGCTGTAGTACAGTCATAGAGCACAGTAACTGCTATGGCGTTCATCACATCACCATATATTAACACACTTAGATTACATAATCATTTCTCCACAGCATCACACATCAGCCACATCTGCCATCGCACCAGTTCAGTGGTCTTTGGACTATTTAAAAATAGCTAGAGAAAAAGCTATTTTCTGCTCCTGTAATGCCAGAAGGAGGGACCTAATGGCTCCATGAAGGCAGCAACAATGGGAAAAGGGCAAACACTTTATAGATATAACTTGCAGCAAACCCATTGGCACGTCAGCAAAAGCAAGTGACTACTTACTAGGGTCAGAGCTAAAAAGAATTTTTTAAGAAACTCAAAGTACATTTCTTAAAATAGTTTAGCATTTAATGTTTAATTATTATAAATACCGTGTTTGTTTAAATATAACCATATTCTAATTGTGGTTCAGCAAACATTAAGGCTTTATCTTGATTAGAAACAGCAATCACAAATTTGATTTCAGGAAGGGCTTGGCTACTATATGAAAGTGCTACCCCTAAACTCAAGGGTTTTCCTAGTGATGGTATTAGCTTAATTTAACCTAATCCATTATTTTAAATCCTTCCTTTAGGCTACAACATTATCAGATAATAACTGAGCTGAAGATGGCATCCTTGTTTTAAGAGGTAATTAAGCCCAACACAAATGCAATTTATAACATATTATAGCTAAATCCCTTTTCATATTCTAGAAACATTACAACCTACGGGTGTCAACTGAATCGACACTAAACATTGTATCTTAAAATGACAAAATGCTAAACATTAAAAACTGCACTATGTACTGTAGTTTTAAATACAGGAAACAAAGGGCAGGTCACAGGACGACAGTTTTAATTACTGTTCTGACTTATGTGGAAGCTGTTCCATACTGTTATTGCCACCTGAATTTTATTCTCAGGAGTAGACTTCCTCCTGGAAAATGAAACCTAAACTACAGAAATGACATATAAGCAAGTCTGCAGAAAGGAATATTTCCTTTTCTTATTTCCTTTTCACTTACAGATGGTTCCTCATTTAGTTTCTCCAACATCCAGTTTTCCAGTGTCTGGAAGTCCCTGGGGCCTTGGTATTTCAGAGGTTCTTGTCCTGGTTTAAGCAGCTTTAGACTGAAGAATCAAAATGTAGAAAAGAGTGAGGCATGGAAACGTTCTCGGAAAGCTGACACGCTTTGCTAATCCAAGCAATGTGGCTCAGGCTGCAGTAGGAGCTCTCTTGACTATTAATATCAGCATCACGCCTATCCACCCCAACTTAAAGGGTTATGGCTAGAATTTAGGACACTTTTCCATTCCCATGTAAGCTTTTAAAGGAGATTTTAAAAACAGGAAAAAGAAATACCATTTTAAAAATCAACATAGCCTAATATTACTTTGATCAACAAGCAAGAGTAAATAAAACATTGTAGCATTCAGTTCTAAAGTTCATCATTCATTACGCCTATGAATCCTATTTCAGTGTGTAAAAAAACATCAATTTTATGTGTTCATTCCTCTCCATCATCAAAGGAAAAATATCCAATGCTTATTTTCCCAGGAATTTTTCTCACATTTCCTTCCCTGACTGCTCTTGGAATGTAGGATGTTCATGTGGTATTAAACTGATTAAAAACATCCTGAAACAAGTCAAGAGGACAAGGAGATAAGTGACTGCTTGTAGGGATTAAAGCCTTTCACGATTATAACACTTAATAATTGCTATCAAAACTTCTCCATAAACTACCTAAAGCTTCTACTATTAAAGTTAAAATTGAAAGGGGACAATACTGACTTTTGATCTAGTCTTATTTTTTAAAGCAAATCATAGTTTCAATTACTACTGTCACCCAGCCCTCAGTTCCCCTTGCCAAGCTGTCATTTTGTACTGCTTTTTCTTGAAATGTTTTTCTCTTTCTTCTTGTTCCACAGTTAGAAAAAATGAACATATGGAAATGTTGAAAAAACACATAATACAAATACATTCAAAAGAGATGGGAGCTCCCACTGTGTTTTCTATCTAAGGTGTTCTTGAATGTTCCTTGTGATGATCGCAAGTAATAAATTTTTGAGGTTAAAAAAAGCAATTTTTTAACAAGAAGGTAACAAGAAAAATGAAACAGAAGAACATCTCAAGTGCACCTCATGGCAATATTTTTGAAGAGGAATCAGAAAAAAAAAAAAAAAAAACCAAACAGCTTAAAAAGCCAACTGCACCTTTATTTTTGTCAAATGAGCATAAGTTTTCTCTAGTTCAGTTGAGAGAGTATTTTGCAGCACCAAATAATCCTGAGACAACTGTACTAATGAGCACAGGGATGTGCTCAGCCACTTTTACTCTCAGGGGGATGGAAAGAGGATGCAGCCTTTCCTTTGATGGCTGTTTAGAAAAGCAGAGTAGGGACCAGCACATCCTGGACTTGCAACAATCCCTCTGTTGCCTGAGGAAGCTGTGAAATCTCCCTTGCTGGAAGTTTTTAAAAACAGGCTGGTTAAGAACTGACTCAGACAGGAAGACAATATCATAAATTCCCCTTCATCTCTATATTTCTATAACTAGCAGATGACTGCCTTATCATTTCTACTTTTCAAGTAGATGAAAGCAAGCAGTAACTATTCCTAGATATTCAATGACCTTAAAGAGGAGGGGGGAACAAAAAAGAGCAATTACATGTTCGTTCATTTTTTTCTTGTTCAAAATCTTTGTCACTCTTTCTATTTTACAAGGAACAGCACCACAATGTAATCTATTCAAATATGCAAAGATGACAGATGTTCACTTTTGGCGATATTAAAATAGAGTAGTAATATTCATTGTTTCTTGGTATTTCTAGTGGAACTAAGTCACAAACTGCCCTTAAGGACAATTCCTATTTCAATGAGGACTTTGCTATTTTTAACTCTCAACTTCTACTGAGTTGCACTCAGCTGCGTCAAAGCGGCTGCAGCCAGGAGCGTATCTCAAGTTCAGGCTGTTGCTGGGGTCAGAGGTAACGCTGCACAAAGTGAGCAAAGGGAAGGAAACTGAAAAATACAGGCTGTGGAAGGGCTACAGGTGATTGCATTCTCCACTTATCCACACTAAGAGGAGTAATTAGTAAAGCAGTTGAAATGATCCCATCCATTTTTGCAAGAAGCTTTAAAGAAGACATCGGTGAAAAAAAATCCCTCTGTTCCTTTTTGGCAGCTAAAAAGGGAGCATGTGTATCTAACTCTAGAGCACTACCCAGGCTGACATCTCATAGACACTCTAGATCATGTTCTGCCTACCAAAGGTGAGGTAGTAAGGCATACGTCCTTCATACCAGGATAAGTTTAACAACCTTAAACTCCTAATGAATTTCTCCTAGATCAATACAAGCAAAATTACCTAGAAAAATCTGTACATCACCACTGCTGTACTGATACTATTAATTTATCATTTCATAAGCACCCAGTGCACTCAATGTAAGGGATCACCTACACATTAATTATGAATGGTGCAGTGTACTGATGAACCTGTGACAAGTTATTTTTAAAAGTACTGTTATCAGAGACCAGCTCTGTCATGCATATACACAGCAGCGTAATGTACTGTTGCTTGAGAAAGAGGTACTCTGAGAAAAAAGAAAAGGACAATTCTGGTCTTCATTTAAACGCAGCCATCTTCCAAGAGATAAAACAGTTTCTTTAAAAAAAAATAAAGGGTAAGAGTAGTATGTATCACATGATACTTGGCAACATGGTAAAAAGGCTTAAAATGAACATATGAGGTCCAAACGGCTACAAAGAAGCCCGTCAAAAAGCATAGCTTAGAAGTGAGCTTCAACAAATTGGCAGAGGATCACGGAAAACTACAGAAGAAAGAAACAGGACCAGACATCCTTTTATACTTACGTAGGGTATCCTCGGACGCCAAATTCAGAGCACAGTGGAGTATCTGTAGTACAATCCACTTTAACAACATAGACCTGTGGGTTTTCCATGTTGTTGTATTTATCTCCCAAATCATTCCAAGTTGGCTGGAGACGCTGACAATGTCCACACCTGCGACAGAAGGAACAACGTATTTGCTTGAGAGTTGCTCACGTTTAGAGGGGAATGAATCTATGGAAAAGTCATACACAAAATCATCAGAATCACAGAATCATCTTCTATACTCCAGCACTGTTACATTAATCAACAGTGAATACTATTAATTGTAGGATGCTGCAAACACATCTCCTGTAAAAATCATCGAGATGAGAACTTCTTGCTACTCTCCTCTTATGTTACAAAGCTTACTGAACACCCCCTGAATTTAATGAGGCTATTAAGAAAAGCACTGTCACGCTTCCAGTTTTCTAAGAAAATCTTGCGAGGCTGTCTAGCTTTCTTTCTGCTCTAAGATTCCACAATACTGTATATTTTAGCAGCAGGTGAGAAGATAACGGTTTCCTGCCTCTTTGTAAAGCCACTTACTTGTACTTGTACTTGTGTGCATCAAAGGAATCGTAACCGCAAGTCATGAAACACATCAGGACTGATTTCTGAACAAGGTTTCTCAAAATCCTCCCACAACATACTTTGCCCAAGCAGCACAGCATAAACTACCCTGTTTCCCTGAAAATAAGACTTACCCCGAAAATAAGCCCTAGCATAATTTTTCAGGATTTTTGAGGATGCTCAAAATAGAAGGCCTACTTCAAAAATAAGCCCTAGTTACAGTTCATGGAAAAAAAAAAAGTCCATTTAAATAGTGCCCAGGCAGCTATACATGTAAAAAAATATTAAGTTTTGGAACAAAAATATAGAAGACCCTGTCTTATTTTCAGGGAAACAGGGTAATTATATCTGCATATGCACAGAAAACCAGCCTTACACAGTTGCTATAACAGCAGCTCCCCGAAAGCAGAAAATGGCTATTATTCTTCTCATTGGTTTCCTAGTCTTATGAGTCATTATAGCAATACCCCAGTCCTGTAACTACAACGAAAAAATTTAAGGAATGGATTTTCATTTCTCTTTAATGGCTGCTTTTGCCAACCCTCCAAGGCGTCTAAAAATACATAATTGGATTAACATGAAACATTCTCAACCTGACAGCCTGAATGCTGTTATTGCCCTTGGCATGACCTAGACAGTCTACTTGTAAGTAACAATTAGAACATCATTAGGACTTTGGAGAAAGTTGCTCCCATGTGAAACAGTTTCACTTATACAACTGGTTTTGAGTCCACTTGTAGAAAAGCTGCATGGATTCACACCTTTCCATGTATCCTCCTATAATTAAGACCAAAAAAAATTACCTTGAGATTTACTTTAAGAATGTCTTCCGAATTTAATAAGGTCCTGTTGCAGTCAGGCGCAGTGGGTCACACATACTCCCACTATGTGGGGAACATGACCTCCTATATGATCTCATTCTGAATTGTCATGGTGAAGAGATGCAATGTGTTATTACTAAAATTAAATATTCCTTAAATATTTAACTTCAGACTGAAGCCCCTCCATAGTCAACTCATTCATGGACCTTGAATTAAGAGGAGGATTCCCTGGTCCCTTCCTAGGTGCAGGGATTTTAATGCCTGAATGAATACTGACTGGTGTTAAAGAACAGAACACGGAAAACTAGGTAAGGCAATCTCAAGGAATTAACCTGCTGGTTTTTAAGCACAGAACAGAGCTGCTTTGTCTATATTTAACACTGTGATTTCTGCTATACACAAAGTACCCTTTTCCCTTCCTTCTTCAGTCTATATGAGCTAAAATTGAAAATGAAGCAAGAAAAATGCTCATATCTGAATCAGTAATCAACTAGTTAGTCACTTCTGGTTTTCAAAAAAAATCAGTATTACACAGAAGGAAATACAAGACAAGACAATCCCCAAAATACTTTTTTTTTCTCTGAAATTCATCAGGTGTAGCTGCAGTATATATAAAACCAGAGAAGTCAAAAACTAAAGAGAGCAAAAACATGCAGCATCACATGTCCGCCTCAGCCCCATGAACCTACACAGTCCTTCATTGCTACCACTCCACATTACACCAGTGCGGCTAGAGGAGGAGCTGCCAGTTCTATCCCTGGAAACAGTGGACACCCCTGTGTCAGTGAGAAGTCCTGTTCTTCCTTCCTTACAGGGGCTAGGAAGGTGCAAGCATTCATAATCTCTGTTTACAAACATAAACAAAAATCCAAAAGAAACTAACAAGGTCATAAGAAGGATTGTACCTTCACAAAAGAAAAAACAAAACACCAAATGCTTCTTGTACATCACTAATATCAGGAGGTATGGGGGGAAAGGACTTTATTTGTAAGAGTTTGCAGGCTAGTTGCCTGGAGATTATTTTGCTGTGGTGGCACCTGTAGAGTACTCAGCTGCTGTACCTCCTGCTGACAGGTCAGCACTCCTCACACGGTATCAGCACTTCTCATCTGCAAAAATGAATGGCAGATTTCTTGGGCCATGACAATACGGGATGTAAGTGTACATAAGGACCATGTATGTCAAAAGTACAGTTACCGATAAGCCCCCTACAGTCAGTGAGGAATGCAGACATTTCTGGAGGCCACCAGTAGTAGAGCTTGAGCTCTGCAGCTATTAAGGGCAGCTCCACAGAAATATATAGCACAAATGATTAACCAATTAAAAGTAGACCCTGGGATAGACAGGTATAATGGTACAAGCAGCACAGGATCAGTCTCGCTCCAGAGAAGAATAATCCAGCCAACGTAAAATCCAGCCAACAGCCTTCAATTCAACAGCAAGAAACTCTGGTAATCATGTCTGCTTCAGAGGTTTACTGAGACCACATTTGTTGAAAAGATCGGTAATGGTCAAAATAATTCAATGAAACTACTCATTTGAGATTGCTTCCAACTGAGGATCCAGGGGAACCTCATTCCTCTGTAGACACACAACTGGCATGGCCAACATCTCAAGAATATCTAGTGGTATCAAGAGAGTAACCTGCTCATGGTTGTGTCCCTTGTCAAGTGTAGCTATGAAGGGGGACAGCCTGATGATTGAAAACTTTAGACATCTGAATGCAACTGCCTTCAAATGCTCTCTTCTTGGAGTAGCTCGCAATATTTGAAACAAATATAGGACCTGATGTGTACCTCTGCTGTCTGGGAGTGAAGCCCTCAGCAACATTTGTGCTGAGAATCCAAAGACAAGAGTTACAAAGCTCTGTCTCACCTATCTCTTACTGGTAGCATTGACAATGCAGCATTAGCAGCACCCACAGCAATCTGAAAGACAATTCTAGCTGAACACTGGGTTGCTTCCTGGGCTTCTCTCTTCTTACTGCAGGGAGCAGTGCCAAAACACATGCCTCTGTGAGAAGCATTAGGAGATTAGCACATTAACATCACCTAGGAATAGGTCAAGAGGCTCTAATATAGACTCCGGGATGTCAGGTTGCTGCCTGATCCCACTGATGGTAAAACCACTGGTATGTTTAAGCACCTCTCTCAAGCACACGGATGTTCCCTTTGCCCTTCTCTTCCCCTTAGACCCAAAACCTGGCTCTGTTGGTGCCTGTCAAGAGCTATGAGCCCAGACCAAGGGCCCTGAAGCCAAGCCTCAGAGATCTGGAGGGGGTCTGCTAAGGGTGAGAGGAACGTCCAGAGAAGCCACAACAAGGCTGGGAAACGATCCAGCTCCCTCACGTTCAAGTTGGGCACAGCATGGTCCAGGTTCACAAGGCCAGCACTCTCTTTGATGCATGCTAAGGCTGTCCACCATACGCTGGACTCTGCAACGGCCCATTTAAGTACAAGGTGTCCTAGAAAGACTGCGCCGAGACGAAAGCTCCTCCGGTTTTAGGGATGCCTGTGGAACAGTCAGTCACAGCTTGGGCAGACACAGATATTATCCCCTGAAAACAGAACAGACCAGAAGCACTCCTGCTCTGTACGGGCACTTCTTAGGCCTTACAGCACTCTCAGGCAACGGTCCTTCACCAGCACGTCAGGCGTCCTCCACTTCTGTGGTCTTCAAAGAACAAAGGCACACATCTGCTCTTTCAAGCTTTTGCTTAGCATTTTCATATAGCATAAACAAGACAATGTTAATTACATAAAAGGCAGCAGTTCCTCGGTTTTGAAAGGAAATGCTTTTCTGCTGTTGATTTCAAAGAGCATCATGACTCACTTATGCCTCAATGGCACCATGTGCCAACGGAAAACCCAGGATCAAAACATAACTTTTGCACACTGTTCCCTAAACTTTATTTTATCTAAATCTGAGAAAACAGAACAAAACCAAAACCCAAACAACCAGCTCTAACAAAACTCCCAATAACCTCTACCGGACGTCAGTAAGTCAGATAAAAATCGGTAGGGCAAGAGATGAAGAAAAAAAGAATATGAACAACCACTAGAAAGGCCCGAAGATGAGCAGCACTGTCCTCTTGACACCTGTAACATCCAGCAAAGCTCTGTTCTCCCATTCTTGTCAACTAGTCTTGTGTCAAACATATCGGTCCAGGACAAATGCCCAGTAGCTCTCTTGCAAATCTAAGAACCCTACAGCTCTGCAACAGCTATGTGTGGCTCCGGGGACACAGCACTACTGTTATACTGCTCCCGCTGCAAATTTCTCTTTTAAATTTCGTGATTGCAATGAGGACATAACTTCTGCAATGAGAACAGCTGAGAGACTGAGGGCCACAGGGCAAGTCATGGTCACCAAATTGCAACTGTTGCCATACACAGGGGCCATACACTCGTCTCTTTGAGTAACGACGTGAAACAGAGCCTGGGAAGGGACAAGGAGAGCTGCCACGGACCCCTCCAGCCCCCGCTCGCCCCCTCACCCGCCGGCGGATCGGCTACACCCGCAGGCCCCACTCGGGGGACACCGCCGGGTGCCGATGCACCGCGCTGCCGCGGGCCCACCAGGAAGGGGCAGCCACCGCCGGTCGGGCTGAAACCCCCGACAGGGCCCGCACGGCCGCGGAGGCCCGGGCCGGGCACACGCGAGGCTTCAGCCCTCCCTCCCCGGCCCAGCGCTCCGCAGCCCCCGGATGCCACTCAATGCGTGTTCCCCGCTGCCGCCGCCGGGGGAAGGCGCCCGGGCTGTTGGGACTCAGGGCGGCGCGACCTCGATTTTCCCCCTCGTCGCCGGCCCGGCCTGGCCCGGCCGCCTCCCGCCGCCACGTCAACGGGGGAAGAGGCGGGCAGGAGTGCACGGCGGGCCGGGCCGTGCCGGGCTGCGCTCCGCCGCTCCGGATACCCACCACGGGGCGAAGAACATGACGAAGTGGGGGGCAGCGGCGGCGCCGTGCCGCAGCATCTCCGCGCTGTAGAGGTGCCGCCCGTGCGGGTCCGCCTCCGCCGCCGGGCCCGCGTCCGAGCCCGGGCCCGGCTCCGGCTCAGCCCGCCCGGGCCGGCCGCAGAGGACGGGGCCGAACACGGCCAAGGAGAGAAGGCGCCACCAGGCCGGGCCGGAGCGGAGCGAAGCCATCGCAGCGCCGAGAAAGCGACCAGCCAAAGCGCCGCGCGGCTGCGGCTCCTGCCGCCTCTCTCCCCGCTCCGCCCCGCCCGGGCCGGGGCCGGTCCCCGCCTCCGCCCCCCCCTTGCCGCCCGGCCCCCTCCTCTGGGCACACACCCGCTGACCCAAACCCTTCCCTTCTGGAAATAAAAAGTTTAAAAAATAACCATATGTATCTTTATTATGTATCAATAAGCGAATATACAATATTTACTTTTTAATTTCTATATTAAATTATATTAATATGTATATTTATTTACAAAATTTAAAATATTAATAACTTTTATATATTTACACATGCACGTATACAGTGACAAAGGCTTTCTTAAAGTAAATCAACAAAAACAACAGCAACAAAAAAGCGGGCCGAGTGGTACCGGCCAGGTAAATAAGGGTGCCGTGGCTCTGGGAGACGGCCCTGCCACCCTGGGCACCCTCCCAGCCCCCTGCCCAACCGGGATGGGGGCTCCGACCCTTTGCTCTCCTGCCGCCCGCATCCCACTTGCTTCTGAGGGAAGGGAACGGGCGCTGGCACTGCTGGGGGATGCTCCAGTCGCAGCAGGATAACAATAATCGGTACATAATAAAAGTAATAGCAGCAAATAATAAGAAAACAGAACCAGTATGAGACAGCTGCAAGATGATACAACACAGGAGAGGGGTTTGTACTTCTACAGTTGGTCTAATTTTAATTAACTTCAGTTTTGGTTTTAACTGCAGGCCCTGGAGTTTGGGATAGCGAAGTGGGTAAAAATCAGCGGCTCACCTAGTTTAAAGAGAAAGTGTGTCTTGATGAAAAGCGAGTAAATAAATCAGCACGCACATGTAACTGCAGACACGGGCACACAAGGCTGGCCTTTCTGCCTTGCACATCCGCCTCTGCGGGGATCTGCACCAGTGTAACACCAGGGCTGATGCCCAGCAAGACAGGCTCAACCTGGCACCCTTCCTCTCTCTGACAAGCTGCTGTTTGCAGTCAAGTGCACTAATGTGTCCGGACAGGTAGGCTTAACTTCATACTGCATCTTCCAGGCTTCTGCTTCCCCACATCATCTCTTCTCTGAACGCTTCCCTCTAACGTCACCTCTTCCACAGGACTAATGCCAGGAAGGAGCTCGCTGCACCGCCCGTGTACACCTCCTGCAACACCCATCTTGCTGCCTGGGCCAATTTCCACTTGGAGCCAATGCTGGCTCTGGTTGCTGAGCTCACTTCTATGCTACAGCATCTTTGCGAGGGCCATCATTAGAGCCAACAAGAGTCACTTATGGAAATAAGAAAAAAAAAAAGTAAAAATGAAAATTAGATATCTTTTCTTTAAAACTTTTAAATTACTTTTGAAAGCTACTATCTGCCTCAAAACTAGGCTTTCAAAAATCCTTACTATGTATATGTGGGACAGTTACAAAGGACTCAAACTACTTTTATTACTAAGCTAGGGAGAAAACAAACAAACAAACAAACAAACAACACCCCCTCCAACCAAACGCAGCCCACAAACTTAGATTGTTCAGAAGAATAGCTACTCACCAGAATCAGAATTTAAGTACAAATCTGTAACCTCAAGTACAAAGCAGTAACCTTTTTTTTTAAACAAGGTTTATTTTTGTGCTCTTCAAATTAAATAACAGACGCATCATGAATTAAAAAAAAAAAAAAAAGACAAATGCAGATTAATTCCCCCCTTCAGCATACGGAAAAATACCAAAAAAAAACCCCTTAAACAAAAATGCAGTATCAGAGAGGGTGAGAACGACTAATTCTCAGAGCTCAAAGTGCAGTGTCCTGAAACAACCAGGTGAGTTGTCTAACCACAGAAAGTACCTCCTTTTGTTAAGCAAGCTGGTTTCTTTTCTGTACAAGTGTATTTTTGGCCTGCTTTTTCTCTGTACAACTCACACATTTAAAAATAGATTTTTAAAATTCAGTTTAGGGTCCTCTTACCTTCATTAAAAATAGATTAATTAAAAACTACTTTGAAATAACTTCTAATAAATTTCTGAATTTAATGTTTCTATCTAAGATACAGAGCACATCAAAATGCTGGAAATACAGCATTACTTTCACTAGAAACACAAGTATAATGGTTCAACATTCCCAGGATGGGCAGGTACAGATTACAGTTAAGCTCTCATCAATGAGCAAGAAGTACTGTTAGGTCAGAACTGATGATAAGAATAAATCTTTCTCTGAGAATACCTCTTCCCTCTCCATGAAGTGCTAGTAAGATTAATATTGCTTATGTGAATTAGTGTTTCCTGTTTGCCAATTTGGATCTTGATTAAATTTCAATTACTCTGTCCGCCACCTCCCTGCTCCCTCTGCCTTTGGAACTGATAAACTTTCTTTTCAGCTCTCTTCCTCCTATTTCTATTAGCTGTATTGGGAACACAGCAAGGATGGGGAGAAGAAAAGTCAAAGCAGATTTGCAGGTAGCCTGGTGGCAACTACTGTCTTTTTAAGTTTACTTGGAAGAACACCCACAAAGGTTTCACACAGCCCAAGCTGTACTCGATATCCCACCACACAAGGTGAAGGCACATCAGATAAGGTGTGATATGCAGAAGAAAGCAGGCAGTCACCAACATCCCTATTCCCTCAGTCTTATAATTGTCCACCTTTAATCATTTTACCCTTTGTTTGCACCTGTATGATCACCTAGCACAGCACGCCAACATCACCTGGCCTCCTGCTTCTCCAGCCAGCTTCTGCCTCCCAGGCCCCAGATGTTTTTCCAAGGATAATCAGTCCCTCATCAGCAGGGGTTTCCTCCCAGCCACCAGTAACTGAACTTCTCAGGTCCCTGTCCCATGGTAAGCACCTGAGCACCACCACCGAGCAGCTGAGTAGGCAGGACCTGGGACAAATGATTGCAAGAATGAAGAGTCACCGACAGCAACTTCTTGTACTTTATTGCGATCACTCCTCACTGATCAGCAGTTTGCAGTGGCTCATTCTGGGTGACAACATACATCTGTGAGAAAAAGCATCAAAAGCCATTAAGCTACGGGTAGTAGCTGATGTTTGCAACGACTGACTTAAACTAACCACCTAATCAAGGGAAAATTACCAATACATGACAATTAACCTGCACTGTTCGTCAGCAAGAGGGGCTCACACTTGGATGTTTACAGTCATTGTGGATTATGACTCCCAGTGAATCCTACAGCCCCTCTACATGTACACCATTTCTCAGGCTCCTCCGTGCACTTGACCTCTGTTCTAGAAGCGTAATTTATCTCAGAATCTTTGCAAAAGAATAATCCTGATACCCTAAACACAGCCCACTGCCTCTCCACTCTCCAGGGAATCAGCTCCCTCTGACTAAGAGGCACCGGCCTGTTCCTGGTGGATGCTTTGACCTGCAGAGGTGAAACAGTATGAACAAGTTATTTATCCACATGTCGTGCTTGGCCAAAGAAAGTCCTTGGTGGGCAGTGTGTGGTCAGGGAGGCTGTGCATTGTATGGGCCTGATGTAAACCAAGGGAGTCTGGAACCGGAAAGGACCTCAGAGGTCATAGACTTTAGTCCTTTTTCTGCTAGGTAAGAGCATCATACAATCCTGTTTGTAAACTACCTTAACTCCATTTTAAACCAAGATTTTTTTTTTTTTTTTTTTTTTTTTGTTACCTGTGCCACTCTGAAAGTTAGTTCCTTGCCTAGGAATATGGATTTTTTTCATAGTCAGCCTATATGTATTTATTTACAGCTCATTCATACCAGGGCATTCCTGTGCCAGCATTGTCCTTTAGATGAAATACTCTTTTCCTCTCTGGCAGTATCTAGAGGTGGCAGTGGCATCCTTTCTCAGCTTTGGCTCTCCTAGACTAAACAAGCCAACAGCTCCCATTCATTCATGAGTACCATCCCACAAATCTTCTGCACAAACCAGAATGGCAAATAAAAAAACCCACCAAACACCCTCTCACCCATTCACACACAGCTGAGCAGCAAATGCTTTTTAATGTCTGTATATCTTAGACACCTCATCCTCGGTGTTAAATGCATCCCTAAAGCAGGATCCACTTCCTATCTAAGAGCCTAACTATTTTGCAGATGTTTTCCTTTCCATCCCTGTCACAGACAACTACTTCCCTTCTGTGGCCCTGGTGTGAAGACATGATATTATGTGTGCATTCAGTTTGTTCGGGGTTTTTTAAACGCCATTTGCTTACTGGCAACCAAAGCAATCTACAGCGAGTGCCCTGTTCGATAGAGCCCAAAACCAGGTGCACTGCAACCAAAACCTGATCCACACGCACCTCTGTGCCACACTTTTTGCTCTTCTATCCTACTCAAATAATAAAGGACTATTTGCAGATGTGGAAAATGACCCCTCAGAAGCAGCTTGTTGCTCTGTTTTTCTCAGCTTCCCATTCCTCACTTGTATTTTCCAGCAGCTGAAGTTCTGTCACCAGAGGATGCTGATCTCTGGAAGCAGCGAGGGAAAACAAGAAGCTGCCCGAGACTCTCAGGGAAGAAATACTAGACACATCATCCAGCCCAGTTAACGCAGTTGTTTGAGCAGGAAAAGCTGAGTCTCCGGGTTTACTGTTTTGAGACCTGCCTTGGCCATGTTGAGCTTGGCTACATTCTGTCAGTTAGGAATGTTTTAATTAAATATTCTTTATCTTGTGAAAATGGTGTGTACACATGTCTTTACAATGCTTGGCTTTAGATGGAATAAAAACAATATTTCGGGAGTTGCCATGACCATTTTAACTATTTCTCTATTCTGTTACATTCCTTCAAATAGAAACATGGCTACATAATTTACTTATTCTACCAGTTTTAGCTGAGATAGAGTTAATTTTCTTCATAATAGCTGCTATGTTGCTGTGTTTTGGATTTTTGACCAAAGCAGTGTTGATAACACAGGGACATTTTAGCTTTTGCTGAGCTGTGCTTAACACGGCATCAAGGCCTTTTCTGCTTCTCATGTTGCCCCACCAGCCAGTAAGCTGGGAGTGCACAGCAAGTTGGGAGGGGACACAGCTGGGACAGCTGACCCCAACTGACCAGAGGGATATGACACACAAAATAGTGTGACACTCATCAACAAAAGCTGGGGGAAAGAACAAGAAGAGAAGATGTTCAGAGTCATGGCATGTGTCTTCCCAAGTCACCCTTAAGATGGAGCCCAACTTTCCTGCCAATGGCAAGCTGTGAATTAATACCTGGTTTTACTTTGCTTGTGTACACAACTTTTGCTTTATCTATTAAACTGTCTTTACCTCAACCCATGAGTTTTCTCACTTTTACCCTTCTGATTTTCTTCCCCATCCCACCGGCGGAGAATGAACGAGAAGCTGTGTGGTGCCCAGCTGCCCACTGGGATTAAACCACAACACTTATTCAAGCCAAGATACCTTTTCCAACCTTTCTCCTCTTTTATTTTTATTGTTCTTGTTTGGGAAAATCTTCTAAAACTACATGGGTTTTTCCCTTCCAGTTGCATTCAAAGGCTGTACTGAGACTCTTGGATTTCACGGTTGTTCATAGTCATTGGCAGGCGCTCTGGGCCAGCGTACAGCAGTGGAGGCTACTAGAGTGCAGCTGACTTCGAGACATCAGACAAAACCTGGAAAATCAGAACAGCTTTTACTACACATTGCATGGCGTGATAGTACACAAAATAAAGGGAAAATCTAGTTTTACCATAGGCTACCAAACCCCACTGAGTCAATATAGTGTCACCATTTGTGTTAGCCCCGATTTTGGTCCCCATGATTTGCAGCAAACATTAGTTATTATAGTGTGTCATTTGTATCTCTGGTGTATCACTTAATTTGCCATGTAAATGTAGTTTTCTCATTTCCATTCCACCATTAACTCTATCTATAATACACACACACACACAAAAAGGGGGATACAAACTCATATGTACGACCCCCTAAGAGACTTTTAAAGCTCAGAATAGAGCAAGTTGTATTTTGACAGCTGTCCTTTGAATTCCAAACTATAACCCCTCAGGAGACGTAGCATTATGTAATTTTAGTGACAGCACAATTGTCATTCAGCTAGAAAGAAGGATATTGTGATCTCAATGGAAAAGAAAACCGATACTGCCATCTGTAAGCTTATAGCCCTTTTTCTTTGGTAATTTGTACCTCTCATGAAGGGTTAGGAGTGGAAATTACTACAAGCTGTTGAATATGATGACATCATTTTGCCACCCACAAAAGGTTACGAGTTTGACAGCCCAGAAAATGGCACAGCAGCAAGGAAAGAGCAATCTCATTGCAAGCGGGCACTCTTCTTTCTGGAGGAAACATAAGCTCATTGTATCAGCTGACCACCGTCTCTGTGGGACTCTGACCACTGTGGCCACAAACCCCGGGTTCAATAGTCGATCTCTCCACTGGCTGCAGGAAAGGAATATATAATTGCTGGAAATGCTGCTCACTCCTCTGATTCTTATGGCTCAGTCAAATAAAACAGGATTTTGCTTTCAGGCAATTTACTCGCAATTGTAAGTCAATATGCTGCAAAATTAATAAACAGGGAAATTCAGTTATGCAATTAGAAGTTGTTAGGAAGAATAGGATAATATAGGCTGAAGATTTCATGGATCATAAAGAAAGAATTTCCTGTCTATTAATTCTGCAGCTGCTTTAATGTGTTCCTCTTAATGATGGAATACTGGAGGCTATTTTTTTCCATGGTTGAATTCTCTTCCATTACACTGTACACACCCTCTTAAGTAACCTGCAGCTGCTTTTATCTGTCAGTATGAATGCTGGTCCATTGTGATATTTGACACATCACAGAGCCCCCGTGATTTCTCCACATACCCTAAATAAAACCAACCTGAAGCTCAAGACACAGGCTGCAGGCATGAGCAGAATTTTAAAATGTACTGAGATATCCAGAAGGTGAACGAAGATTAGGAGAAAAGAAATTAAAAGAAAAATATGTGTAGACAGAGTTACTCACTCATAGTTTCTGGCCAACTCCACATGCTGTATAGCAAGAAAACTGGTTTTAATTATTTTTTAATCAGCACTTTCTCACTGATCTGCCTTGTACCCTTCTGATGGCTCATAACTAGCATACTCCAATATCCACCCAAAGAAAAGTTGGACTCTGATGTTGCTGTTTCAAAGCCAACTGCAGTTTAGGGGACCAATAAGAGCAATTCCCCC
Source organism: Patagioenas fasciata (assembly GCF_037038585.1). Lineage (NCBI taxonomy): Eukaryota > Metazoa > Chordata > Aves > Columbiformes > Columbidae > Patagioenas > Patagioenas fasciata. The sequence continues at coordinate 92,478,824 of NC_092521.1, forward strand.
CCAGCCCTTGTTTTTCTCTTCTGAACTGTAACACCACCATTCTCTAGAAAGAAGACCCAAAACTATGGAGGACAGTAATTCTAAGTGACAGGTCTGCCATTACTTAATGTTTGTTTTATACTTTCAGTATGTCATATAATCTAATTTGGATGCTTTGGAGCACTAATGAACGTCTTTTCCCTGTAACAGCTGATGTCAAATGAAGTATTTATGGTTTCACAGAAGCAAAGAGGAATGTAGAGAGGTTCAAGAATAAAGCAAATAGCCAACCTTTTAAATGGGAGTTAGCTGATTAGGATTTAAATACAAATGCCTTCCTTATGTGCACTTCACTCCCTTCAAACTTGGCTCTTCTGACCCTACAATCTACAATTTTGCACTTCTGGTACAAGGACTTTTTTCTTCCTAGCTCTCATCAAGTCAACAGCTTCTTTCTTTATTTTTAATTCTTCATCTTACTGCTTTGTCTTATACCTTTACATCCATGCTTCTCAGTATTTCCCCTCTTCTGCTACAGAAGCATATTAATTGAGAAACTTCTGTATTACACTATTCTATGGATTGTAAAATTAATTCTCTAGATATCACGTGATAAATTAAATAAATCAAAAACACACACAAACCTCAAAAACCCCCATGTTAAATACTCACTGTGTTTCTTTTTAAAGCAGGCTTCAGTCCCCTTTCTGTTTCACATACATGAAAAACCCATCTAAGACACAGAAAAATAACCTACTGGCCATGGTTCCCTTCAGCTCACAAAAGAAATAGGTCTAGACAGGACTTCACCACACCCCACCAGAGTAACAGCACAGCACTGGTAGGAAGAAAATTTGGGGACAGTTAATGAAAATAATTTGTAAAACAGGTAAGTTGGGAGAAGCAGGGTAAGACAAGAAGAAAGTTAACCAGACATGGTCTGCAGTAGAGCACAAGAATTCGTGAGAGGAAGAGAAGAAACATCCAAGGCAGAAAGCTATGAAGATGTATGCGTGGTTTGGGGGAGCCAGGGCATCTATCTGTACAGACAAAGGGAGAAGCAACCTAAAAGAAGGTACCTGAATCCAGCAACCTGTGTGTGCCTGCTGTGGGACCTAGGATGTATTGCAGAAGAGATGGTGCCTGGCCATTGTTCTTAATCTTACAACTGACTGGAGGCCCAGTGTTCACCCACTTAACTTAAGAGTATGGGAGCAGCTGCTAGTTATCCTGGCTGGGTGACCCCACCAGATGGGTCTCCTGTGAGAACTGGGGACTGCAGGACACATCACACTCCACATCACAAAATGTTCCTTGCTGGGGAGCAAGCGGTCTGCAGTGAGAGAAGCTCTCAGAAGGGGCTGTCAACACTTACACCTTTTTATTGATAGTCATGAATAAGACAAAGGTCATCAGAATGGTGAATATTTTAGAGGATACCAACTCCTTGGTAAACTGGACATTTAATCAAAGTTAAATATAAAGTCTTGCACTTTAAAACAAGGGATCACGCCATAACCTAGAACAGAAAGAACAGCGTTGAGGAGGCAAGAGCTTCACAAAGTGCTCAGGAAGCATTTACATATATGGTGAGAAGGCCAAAGACAGAACATGGTGCGACATTTCCCTAGAAACCAGGGAGAGGGAAGGGAGAGAGCACTCGTGGCCAAAAAAGGCAGGAAAAGAGAGAGGAAATGCGAAATAATAATGTCACAAAACCCAGGAAAAAAACAAATCTTCAAATAAGATGAAGTCATCAAGGAGGTCAAAGCTAGCAGAGAAGTATACCATTATTCTCGTGAACACAGAGTTGTCTAGGAACTCTTCGGACTGCTGATAACAGTGATTAAATATAACTAATTTGGCTAGACAATGATTTAACCGAATTTGCTTTTTCTAACTCAGTCTGAGTGATCTGTTTAACTTCTGCTTGCTGGAGAAAGACATTAAAACATCATGCACGTTAAACACCATGTTCAACAAATTTATTACCACTACCCCTTCACGAGATAGGAAGAGGGGCTATGGTAGCATCTTTGGAAATCGTTTTGGATGCCTGTAGCCAGTGTAGTTTCATCAGCTTTTCTTTCATTCTCCTCATGTACCCAAATGGTTCCCAAGCAGATACTTCTGTTTTAGGAGTAGTGACTGTGTCCTTGCCATTTCAGTTTGCTCTAAACTGTTTTAGCTATCAGAGATTTTGTAATCATCGTTCTCAATGAGAAAAGTTTGCTCTTTTTGTAGACAGAATTTAACCTTATCTTATGAAACATGAGTGTGTTTCTAGTGCATTTAATGTGCTAGAAAAGTACTAGGTAGCTATATTTCTGATCTAATCCTTGGGTAAATACAACCAAATCAGTGACTGTAGCTTTAGGCATTCAGCCAGGGAGAAATTCATTTTTTCATGCTGATGTTCTCAATGAAAAGCTCAGGTACCTCAAGTGGTTTAGCAAAACTAAACACACCAATTTTTTTCTGTGAAGGGTGTCTATATGATAAAAACCAAACCATTTTGTGATTGCCATCTTGCCAATATATATAGACCATATGTGTGCCTACTACTGGAAAGCATTAAATCAAATATTTTTCCTTGGTATGAGCTCAAACACAATTGGTTAAAATTCTGCATGTAGAAAATTAAAAATTGTGTTATAGTTCAATACATTTTAAAAAATTACCCTTTCTAGAAACTCTTAAGCAGCAAACCACACAAGGTCAGCTATTCTAGAAATGCATAGTTATCTTCTTTTCCTCTTCACAGATGGATGTATGGTAATCAGTTCTTCCTCAAGAAATATAAGAAATACTTTGAAAATGAAGGAAAGACAATCAGCTACCTGGGCATAATGTTGGTGTTGTCACTGTGGCATATAGACTCCAGTGTGTCATCCTACAAGAAAACAGCAGTAGCTTGCAAAGAGGTTGGAACAGCAACAATCACTGATGGCTCTGAACATCATACCACCAACCTTTGAACATTTTAATCTATTTTATTCCTCCCTCTTGTGCAGAAGGACATGTTATTTCATCACAAAACAGGGAGATATGAAGAACAGCCTGGGAATATTCAGCCAGTTGCATAACCCACTACAATTCCTTTTTCTACCAAGCCCAGTCTTAATTGAAAACACTTCACGAGGGGCTACTGTCAGTTCCTCATGCACAGTTGCAGGCCATAAAATTCCTCTCAAAGACAGTCAGTCACGAGGAAACACCTCTCTGAAGCTTCATTCTCTACAAAACTTCCGGACAAATAAAGTGCCTTTTATTCCACGTATACTACTACTTCTGCCTGCTTGAGAAGGGGAAGGAGGAGAATTTTACTCTGTTTTTATGATATTAAACATTTATTTATTCTCACACAGTGCTTACTGAGCTTGTATTTTTTATTTATACTGACCAATGATCTAATGTACTCAAAACCAGCAATTGGCTCAGGGTCTGACTTCCTTTAACACTGAAGAACTCTCACCCTCTGCAAACAACAGAAACTGAGGCATAACTGCTTGCTTTTCATGTGTAAATACCACTACACAGAGTGTGCGATGGCAAACAGATCATATCGCTAAGTCAATAATGCAATGCAGGCATTTAACAGTCATTCCCACTGGCACAGGGCACAGGAGGTGGTGCAAACCAGGTATGTGTCTCACCATCTAGAAAAACAGGAAAGCACTTTTTCTCTCACACCAGCAAGATGCCCTGCAAAGTGAATATTTTTTAATCCAAATTACAACATTATCTTAAAGAAATATGAAATTTTGGAGGAAGTCTAATGCAATTTTGAAACAGTATCTTGAAGTTTTACATTGCCCTCCGCTAACGTTAGGACGATAACAGTGATATTTTGGATGAATGGAGGAGAGAGGAAACACAGGGTTAAGATACAGTACTTGTTCACCTGACATTTAGTCAGTGTGACACTTCAGATACAATTAATCCATCCCGCATGTATTTTATTCAAATTCTAATGTAAATTAGAAATAACTCAAGCAAAGAACAGAACTGGGTCTCCTGCCTGCAGGGTACCCATGCTCTAATGTATTGCAGAAAAAACAACCGGGAAGAAGTGATAGATGTTCACCATTCAGGCTTATGTATCAAGCAATATTTCTACTTAAAGACCCATGTCACAGTCTTTCTTTGCTTGGAAACACTAATACACATCTGTTTCTAGGACCTGCAGAAGCTTTCAGCAAGAACAGAATCTCAGACTTTGAATTAACCACATTAAAACGGAAGGGTATAAAACAATCAATGAAACCATCTTTTTCCTTCATGTGTGAATGAGAAGAATCCAAATGAAGGCTGCCTGAAAAAACTGTTTTGACCATAGATAGTATCAGCAGGTTGGTGTAAGAACCAGAATGGAAAGACATTTCGGCTGTACCTCAGGGAATGCAGAAACCACCCATCCCGCATGTTTACAGGCTCTGGATCCTGTTTGATGCACAACAGATCCTACCTGAGCAGGTAGCGCTTGTGACAACGGCACTTGTTTCATCTGCTGAGATGAGGTCCTGGCTACAGTTTACTTCTCTGTTATCTCAAGGTGGAGGTAATGTCGGGTTCTCTAGATAAGGCTGTGTACACAGAGCTTGTTTAGAAATTGAAGTTATTTTTTAATGTAAGATCCTGCTTTTCAAGTGGATCTCTTATTGTCAGCGTGTGACTGACAGGCAGCCGACTTGAGCCTCCAGCACTCTTTGTGGACAGGCACTGCCTGCACGACCCTACCTCATTAATCATCGGCCGAAGTAGCCTAACTGGGGCTTCCAATGCTATCAGGTTTGGAGAGACACAAACTCAAAACATTTCTGATGAGTCACTGCGTGGTGACAGGTCTGTATTTTTGCTTTGTGAAAAAGAAATTCATACTCAATCTGCATGAGTGGTGTGAGGATTAATTATTAATACGTGCCTTTTTTTTAATAATTGCAAAAAAATATACCATAAATAGTAAATATGTTCTGCTGAGCAATTCAGCTAGCAAATATAGGAACAACTACTAGCATAAGATTAACTTTTGCTTTATTCTTCCTTTAAGTTTGTTGTTTCCTGTTCCTCATAACATATTCACTGAAACTACAGTGAGGTTACTGCTGTCACACAACTCTACTTGGACATCCTTACTGTACCTGGAAAGATCAAACCATGGATTTAAAAAAATATTATTATGAGGAATCATGCTGAGAAATAAGTTTTAAAATATCTGTTATTACTATTAACATCTGTTGTCACAGTGACATCTGGCTTGGGACCTCTCTTTGCTGATAAAGTTCAGATACCAAAAGAAGGAAGTGTAGTTCCTTGATACAGCTCCATAAGTCAACACACGTCATTGGCTTTATTACAGTGAGTCACTCTTTCAAGCCTTTGTGTACTCAACACCTGATGGTAAAAAGGAAATCACCATTTTGGGTACTCTTAGCATAGCAATTACTACTGTTGGACTATGATTACTACTGATTGGAACCAGTCATAAATTCGAGATGCATATTCAAGCTTCTACAAAGTTGGAAGGCACACTGAAATCAGGGGCTTTATGTCACTCCCATCTTTAGAGGTACTGCACTGGCTCAAGCTGCTTGCATCTTCGGTGGTTGTCCAAAATAAGACACTGCAAAGAAGGAGGTGGGGGTTTACATGCTGCATTTCTCATACTGACATGCCTGGAGTCCCAGTGAAGCAAATAGACCCAGTCTTAGGACATAAATTATTAATTTCATGTGGTAATACTGTGTGATATTGCATGTTTATAATGATTCTTACAAGGCATCTCTTTGATGTACCAGACACCTTAAGACCTTGCTTTTCCAGTCATTGACCATCACTAAAATAGTAGGTAGAAAGGGCAGGTGGAGGAACAATTTTCTAACTTTGTCAAAGAAACAGGAAGGAAAAGGAGAAATGAGTTATTTCATAAAATGTACTTGGATTTTGAAGGAGGTGTTGACAGAAGTTGCTCTCAATGGACTATGGAAGACATTAGCCACCAACAGAGGAAGAAGAAAGATGTTGCCTTGAATCAGAAACCAACAGAGGTGGAAAAAAACTCAAAGCCATAGCAGTGTGCAGAGGGGAGCCATGGACAGACAGGGGTGTTCTCCTGTGCTCCTGTGTACGTTCAGCCCGTGGTACAGACATGACGTGCTCCATGGCCAGAGCCTCACGTACGTTTACAAACAGTAGCATCAGGCAAAAAACCAATACAAACTACTGGTAAAACATGGATACCTGGGATGAGTTAAGATTTCAAAGCCTCCAGACAGGACTTGTAAATAAATAGCCTGGAAAAAAGAATTCTAAGGTGGCGAAATTTGTAAATGACACAAAAGTCCTTAAACAAGTGAAGAGTAGAGAAGGTCACATGGAACTTCAATCAGTCAGTCATAAGATAATTAAAATTTTTCAGAAAAATGCATATATTTAAATTAATAGAATATTTTTAATTACTGGGCACCTGGAATATCACATCCAATGCACTGAGCAGAATACTTCTTTAGGTATATTGATAGATATATCTTAAAATTCATCCATCTATAGAGATATAGAAATACATATATGCCACAATTCTATTAGTATTCAAGTGAGTGAAGCACCGGCCACAAAAGTTTATTTATATTAAAGATAAAACTAAATGTTAACTAAAAATCTTTCTCGCAATTATTTTAAATCTTTAATACATTTTCAAATGTTAATTAATGAAAGCTGTTTCAAGAGGTAGAAAAATAATTCTCTCCCTTTGTGCCCTTGGAAAGAGCGGTGAAGGATAAGGCTGGTGTCTTTAGTTCCAGGCTGACCTAGTAAAAGCTCTGTCAGACACTGAACTCTGCAGTGGTGTCACAGAAGAACAGCTGCAGAAAAATCAAAAGAAGCATCTTCTCCCTTGCTCCTTACAGCCTGATTCCCTTCCACCCCCCACAAGGCAGCCTGGGAGGAGCATACAGCCCCGACCTACCCACAACAGGCATTCTCAATAGGACCCTGTAAATGCAGCCCTGACATAGGGGGTCTCATCTCTTCAGAGGTGAGGAAAGCATTTGAGGTTTATATCTTCCCTTGTTGCGTGCTCATGCACTCAGGAACCAAAGCAACAGCTAAAGGCCAGTATCAAAGATGCAACCACAACACTGGCCTCCCCACCATCCTGTCAGGGCGCTAGATTATATGTTTCTTGGAACATTACAACAATGTAGACATGTGTCATGGTTTAACCCAAGCTAGCAATGCAACCACGATAGCTGCTCACATACCCCCTTCCCTCACCCCCTCTAAAAGGGGAGAGAACTGAAAGTCAGAAACTTGGATTGAAATAAACACAGTTTAATAAAATAACAAAATACTCATATACTACTAGTAAATACATATATAAAATAGAAATAAAAGATACTTCAGGGAATTTCTCGCAAACTCTGTTCACACTGAGCAGTCAGTCAGAGAAGGTAGCACCTGGTCTCAAACAGCTGATCCCAAAGAGAGAAAAAAGGATAAAAAGAAGAAGGGCCCAGAGGTCTCTGCAAAACAGCAAAAGGCTGAACTAAATGTCCTGAACAAAGTCCCCCAGCTCCCACAAAAAGAGCAAAGAAGAATGCAAGAGAAGCACCCAAGAGCACAAGAGAAAGGCCAGAAGATCCTGACTCTCCTTAAATACGAAGTATGATGCTTTTGGGATGGAATGCTCTTATTGATCAGTCTGGATGTCAGTCAAGCGCTGCCTCATTTCTGCCCCACTTCCTCGATGCCTCACACCTGTGGGCAGAGTGCTCAGAATGTCTTTGGCTTTCAGACCAGAGCAATTAAAAACATTAACTATGTGCTGGGGTGTTATGTCTCATTTTCAAACTAAATCCAAATAATGACCGTGCTAGCTATGAAAAAGAAAGGTTTCTAACTGCATGAAGAAAAGTAACTCATTTTCAGTCAAACCAGCACAACATGTGATTCTTGTGCTGAGCCCTGCACAGTCAATGGCAATGCTGAAACACCTTTTAATATTCTAAAACAGTATTCTTCCAATGCTGGACTACTCACAGTTTATGAATAAGAGTCCTCCCTGAACAAAAGGCAAAGCTCTGTGAGATGAAGTCAGCTTCAAGCTGTTGTTTCAGTAGCTTCCAGACACCACCTTCTGAACCATTCCCCCAAATCAAGCTGCCATCCCACACATGGCTTTCTTTTCCTGGGGCTGTCCTGGTGCTGGATATGCACCATGCCTGAAACTCTAGGAAACCTTCAGTGTCCTCTGCATCAAGAAAGGAAACTGCTTTTTCAGGTGTGTATTTAATTATTAATTGGAAAACATTGTCCACAGGTAGCTCAGAATAGCAATATTTGTCGAGAAGATACAAGATCTTGTAGATCTCTAAGTCTCCTGTCTGTTTGGATCTACTAGGGGACAGGTTCTGCTAAAACCTACAGAGTTGGATTAAATTAGAAGAGATGTCAACTTGTAGTTAGAGGGAAGGCTATTTGCCATTGCTACTTTCAAATGCTATTTTGAATTAACATCAGGTGCTCTTTCTCTACCAGCACAGTGAGCGTATTCAGTGCTGTTTACTCCTCAGTCTCAGAAACACGTACCAGGTGCATTTACTGAGTGTTTGCAGATTAACACACCAGAGAGGGAAGAAAAACCACAAACAGCTGCTTCTGCCTGTGTAGAAACAAAGTGAGAAGGCAGCTCTAACTGTTACCCAACTTCTAGAGTCCTTTACTCTCTAAAGAAAAGAAAGGCTGCTACCTGGCATAGCTACCAGATACACATTTTTGGGTGTGATCTTCACTAACTTGTGGGGAGAGAAAGCTTGGAGAAAGATGAGTTAACTGCTTAGAGTCCTCTTTGAGTCCATGTTACTGCTGTACTTGAAGAAACAACTCTAAAGAAGCTGAGGGTCCAAGTGGAAGATTCACTGATGGTATCCACCCAAAACTGAAATACAAGGATGCTACCAATGCTAGTAGTGGTAGGAAGAGTCCCTTGTGCTCTTGGAGTAAGCTCTGGTGTAACTACAGCACAGTAGTCTGCGAGAGGATTAAAAAGTGCTATCAGCTGCCAAACAAACAGAACCTGAGGGTATACATGGAGAAATTTTAAAATCAGTCCAGTATGTCTGGTAATCCTGATTGCAGTGGAAACAACCAGCAGTCCTGGCACCACACTTCCAAATCTCCTCCATCCTGAAGCATAACTTCTCTTATGGTCCCCTTTCTACTGCTACTTGGAACTGATTGGCATATCTTGGCCTTTCCACGCCAGGAAGTAAACAAAACCGTTTTGGAGCTCCAAGCACACCCCCCCACAGAGTCCTGCTGCACCTGAAGTTTTGATCGCTTTTTAGAAAGATACTTATGACAACGCTCCCTTCTGATCTCATGAGAAGGTGTTTAACTTCCTCACTCCCTACACTTCTCTTGGGAATTCAACGTAGTATATGCTCTGTATCTAAATTTCATTATCGATAAGAAACCTACAACATTCTAAAGAATTAGATAACATGCATCCAGGAGAGAGAACTACGTTCTAGCTCCCTCAAATCCTTGTAAAATAATGAGAATCTGAATGAAAAGCAGAACTGAATCTTAGGCAAGGCTAATATGGAAAAAAAAAAGAGCCTAATTGACTCTTAAATGAGATTAATATGATGCTGCAAAAAGGAGGGTTACGAGGTATTAGATGGAAAGGAAAGAGGCACAGTGAATACGCAACAGGCAAATTGATTTGATAGCACATCCTTAAAATAAACTTAGTTGTTTTATATCAAATGCCAAACAAGTTGCAGCTCTGGTAATACTTAGATGGCTTAATGCTTAGAAACACCAGAGGTAAGATTGTGTGCTGAAAGCTCCACTGCCTTAAGGAAAATTAGTAACAATGGTTTTTTAAAGCCATGTTGGCGACATGTTGTCTCTGGGCTACTACTAGGGACAAGCTGACACTCAGCCACACTGATGTAAGTAGGAAGTCGTGCTGATGTGAGCAGCTCCTGGCCACACCACTCCTCCTCCCTCCTCCCTTTCCTCTGGTGCTGACACAGCTCTGCACACCCTCACCCAGCAGAGCCCGTTGGGACACTGATCCTTCTGGCAAATACCCAGCACAAGGGAAGGGCCCCACAGCAGCAGGTAGCTGAAGATAGGGAGTCACCGCTGGTCCCTACCTGGCGTTTTGGCAGCCCGTGGAGCATCTCTAGACTCAGCCCTGCAGCTGCTATCTGCCAGCAACTTGCAAGGTGACGTTCAGTGAACAACCTGTGCCTCATCATTTGGGTGTCTCACATGTCCTTGCATATCACGGCTGTCTCTTTAGTCAGAAACAGGGGTGCTACAGCAGAAAGATGAATTACACTCACAAGAACATCGAGCATGTTGATTTCTCCCAAGAGACATTGCATTTTGTAAGGAAAATATTTATTTTTAAGTTTGTTGATTTCTTATTTTTCCTCGTGATTTAACGCAGCTTTTCCCTTTCCTCCCCTTCCCTGGCACCACACTGGCTATTGTTTATATTTAGAGCAAGCAAAAATGGGCTGAGTTTAAAAAAAAAAACCCAAACATATATATATATATTTATGTGCGTATGGAAGGGAAAGGTGCAGCCTCTTCTTCTAGTGCTGATCGTCTAATTATAGGTGTAACGGATAAAGTGAGAGTGAGAAGACAGGAAGTTTGAGATGGGCTCGTGGACCAAGATTACAGCATAAGTACATTTTGGATGTTCAAATTTTATAGTAACATTGTTCATTCACAGGAAATCATTACTTTTCCACCCTGAACTCGGATATACCTCGGAAATCAGTAACTTTCTCCTCTCTTGGTCTAGCGGTTCTGAAAAATTTTATTGCACATCACCTCCACGTTGTTTTTTACCCCTCTCCTTTCTGTTGTGAAACAAAAATAATGTTAATGGGTCAGTAAAGCCTAACTTTAGAACTCAAAATATGAGGAAATTTAGAGTTTAAAAAGCAACAGTAATTTTGTGTCCTTGCATCGAGGTTACTAGTGTCTTAAACTGGATATGATGCTACATGGAGGCCATCTCCGAGATCTGAAGTGAGAAGTAGCATGATCAAAAAAATCAAAGCAAAGTTTGAATTTAACACCCATTTTTGAGGGAAAGCCCGTATCTCTCCAACACTTGTAAAGAGCATGTTGCAAGCGCTGAAGAGCAACACGTGGTACAATAAAAGCTCAAATGAGAGATTCAGCTGAAGTTATGGAAAAGATAGATCCACAAAAAGAGAAGTGAAAGAATCGCAATACAATCCAGCTGTATAGACAGGAGAGAAGAAAGAATAACAAAAAGCAATCTCTATCAAGCCAGACTGGAAAGAGAGTTTCTGATATTGAGTTGGGTCATGAAGAAAATTTGGGTAAAGCATATAAAGAAATGGAGAACAAATTAACAGTCTCTGATTTCTCCTTAATCTGAAGAGAGTTTAGTAGTATGAAGGCCAACTGTAGAGCACAATCCACACCATACCATTTCATGCTACTTCCCACTCTAAACCCCCAAATTTGCTGTATTCTTTTGTTAAATTAAACATATTGAGTCATATTTCATTAACTGTAATGAATTCTGTGTCACACAGAACTCTGTCTTCATGAGTGCTTTAATTAGATTCAAAATGCAATTTAATAAGTTGTCTGCTTTGTCCAAAAAGCCATGCACGTAACAGCTGTGGTGATGTACCTGTCTGAGAGTTATCAAGTTTGTGGAATCTGAATTTATTTGACTAAGTAGTAGGGGGACCTTCTCTCAGAGAGAACCCTGATGCAGTCACAAGCTCAAACTTTTATATAATTTTTGTAAGGTAATTTGCCTCAGGTGTTCTTATTTTTTTTTTTCTCTCAAGCAAAAGAACCATCAAGATCAACTGCAGCTGAGTTGATATGAATGGGCAGTCACCATTTTGCAGAATAAGACTTGAGAGAAGCAGGTTGAAATCTCAAACATGAACTCTTTAGAGCAGAATTCATGTCACTGTTAACACAGCATCTGACGACTCGCTCACATTTAAAAATATAGCTTTTAATCTGAGAAGAGCAGCTTAACCAGTACAAGGACATGTTTGTCTTCATGAACAATACTCACCTCAGGACCAAACTTATCTTCAGGGTTTTGTCAGTGTGGACTTGGCAGCTGGAAAAAAAAGCCTTCTGCATTAGTCTGCTGTGTCTCAGGCCACTTAAAATAGCTGCCTGGTAATCTCAGAGTGCTGCATTAACTGATGTGTGCCTGCCTTCTCCTCCGCCAGGTAAAGCCTGCAATGCCAGCTTGGCTCTTGGTTGCGTCCTGCTGTTTATCTGCGGCAGGCAAGCAGCAACCCCAGCGCTTCCAGAGCTTCAGCGGCTCCCTGTGCTGGTGATAAGTTACTCCTGGAGTCCTTTCTGCCAATTGTTCTTGGCAAAGGGAGCGGGGGAGACTATTGTTGTTGCTGGCTGTTATCTCTGCCCCTGCCTCCACTTGGCGGGGGTGCAAATCCATCTCTCTGGTGTGGAAACAAGCTGCTGGACTCTGGATGAGTCAACTCATTAATAAACAAAGAGTTACAAAGGAAATGGGAATCAGTCTTAACAAAATAAATGCATAAAAAGTTTATTGGATGCTAGGGTGTTTGTTCTCCCTAGCATGACACTGCTTTATCTCAGGCGCCAGCCTTCCTATCAGAAAACAGGGAAGTTAGTAGTTTATCAAACTTTAATCAGCTTAAAAGTTGATGTATTACTTACATAGCATGGAAAGTATTTTCTCTGCTGTTTCTGGTGAAGGTAGGTTATTTTAAATTATTAATTTATATCAGTTTCTATACCTTCTCTGCTTTGTGGAATGCGCCAATGATAACTGGGAAACATTCCATCACCTACTGCTTACCCTGTATCTGTGAAGGAGCCCAAGCCAGCCGCTCTGCAGGAAGCTCCAGATTGAGGTATTAAAATCTCAAGAAATTTTCTTCTGTGTTGAAATAGAAGTATGTGATCACATTCAGGAACACTGAGCTTGGAACTTGCAGGCGGAGGGTTGCAGCTTTTTTGCTGGTTGGGTCGATGGGGTTTTTTTATTTTCTCCCTTCTACAGCAGCCTTGTCAATAGCTCACAGTGGGCCAGGGAAGATTTCATTTGGATTGGCCCTTAGTGTTTGTTCAGCAGCACCATTATAATGGTAAAAAGAAAGCCTGGCTCTTCTTGGGTCACTTAATGCTCCTTATACCTATGAGGACAGTATTACCACTTCTCTTGCGGCAGCATCGGGAAAGCCTCACAGTTTCCTCATCTGTGAGATGTCCGGAGCAGTGTCCCCTTCTCTCATGATCAGAAGTCAATCTTGCTCTCCAGGGGACAGTCAGTCTCCACACAAGCACGCAACTACAGTGATGTTAAAATAAGGCAAGATAGATTCATCACGCTTCGGAAGAAAAACTAGAAGCAAAACCAGAGACACACTGCTGAACTGTTAAGTTCCACATAAAGCAAAACTAGATAGATAAAAAGCTTATTTACAGTGAACTCTTAACAAGCAAGAGCATCAAAATGCTACAGGTTTGACAGAGGGCAGCCACCTTGTCTTTCAGTACCTTTGCAAGGTAAATTTATTTCAAGGCCCCAGAAAGTCTTTCTAATGGCATGGATCTATGTTTTACAGGAAAAAAATGCAATTCTTTGTATTTTCCCAATAGAAGTGCACTCACTGTCTCTCCCCCAGATCACCATACTACATAGTTACCACTTGTACCACCTTTCAAAGCCCTGCAAGACACAAAGATTCCCCACCTCCAACAAGGCATTTCGAATGAACAACACTACCTTAGTTGTTTTTACTGACTAATATTCACTGAGAAGTTGAACTGTGGAAATAAATCAAAGATGACCAACCATATGATTTTTCTCAGTCACCTGTTTGTGAAAGACAAATGAATCTGTACCTATCCAGAAAAAATATCAAGCTGCGATAGGACAGGGTATTCTTAAAGAAAAGAAGAATACAACAGTGTATGTCTGGTAAGATGTGTTGGGGTATGTGGTTTGTTTGTTTTTGTTGTTGTTGTTGTTAATGCATTCCCAGAGTTCCCTAACTAATCACAAATTAGATAGCACGGTGTGAAATGAATTGTTTGAAAAAGTAAATTCCACAGAAAACTCACACCTAAAGCTAAGTGCCTCATGAGATGCCCTCCTCTGTGTTAGAAAGTGTTGTGCAAAGGATAATGCTCAAGAGTTAGGATAGGTCATGATGAGATTTGCCTGAAAAAAGCCAATGGAAAGTTTCCCAAGTGGAGTCCTTCAATGAAGTGTGGGCAATTTTCCCAGAAAGTTCCCTAGAAAGCATTCAGTCTGTGGCAACCTGTAGTGTAGGCTGGAAATCAACTGTGTGTTATGTAAAAAAAAAGATTCCTTTAATCAGTTGTAAAAGTCAAATAGATCTAATCCATTTTTCTCTCTACCCTTGAAAAATATAGAAATGTAAGTAGGCCTATGATTTACTTTCTCTGCACTGTTTACTGTATTAAAGATCTTTTCTTTACTCTCCATGTCAGACCTCCGAAGGTTTCTCCCTACATACACACTTCTCCAAACTTAATTTTATTTTTACTGTCCTTTCCCCATCTCAGTCTTCTAACATGAAACATACTGTATCTAGCAGTCTATGTGAGTACATATTATACATCATGATATTACATTATTTTATCTTTAGCATTGTTCTTTTATCTTCATACTACCTAATTTCCCATATATCTATTTGCTTTAGACCCAACACTGCACGATGAAGAGATGTCACTCAGCTTTTCACTGCAACGTGTGTATCTTTTTCCCAGCTGGTTTCAGTAAATTTTAAATCTAGCATATACAAATAGTCAACACTGTTCTTAAAATCACTTTACATTGAAATCGCAGCTCCACCATCATGTCAGATTGCCTGCTCTCTGTTAGATCTCGCTACATTTCCTTCTCATCCTTTCTGAATATGACTGAGTAGTGCTTGTTGGTCATGTGTTGATTTTACCACCCCACTGCGTGTGCCTTCCTCCAAACCAAATAGTAGAGAGTGCCAGCACCAGTACCTTGGGGGAACTCTGCTTAACCTTACTTAAACTCTATGAAAACAACTTGTATCCACCGTTTTCCATCATAAGGTCTTAGACTTTCTACCGTAAAGTAATACGAACTGACCTTTTCATGTTAAAGAAATCTAAAAAAAAAGGAAAAAAAATTGGAACGGTGCACACCCAGATTTAGGCTTGTTGAGGAAAAGCTCAGTCAGGGATCAGTTGGGTAAAAGAGGAATGTCAGAGCTCAGAGGGCATCATTGTTCATCAGGAAGCCAAGCACAGGAGAGAAATGAGGCGAGGAAAATCACACAAGTGAATGTGCCCCTTGGGAAAACAACTCCCAAGGGCAAGTCCTACATCACGCAAGGAGGCCCTTCACATGGTGTCCTCCTTTCTGGGTTGTGCCTCTGACAGGCTGTGTGGTAGAAGAGGGGGCTGATCATTGCTGGGAGCATACCTGTCCTAGAGGAACTCGTCCCCTGCGAGTGCAAAGGCAGCTGTTGTACCCATGGCCACGGGTTTATGAAATGCAAAAAACCAAGTCATAAAAATGTGAGGGAAAAATAAAAGTGCCAGAACTCTCCAATCCTCCCAGGTATAATTAAAGAAAATAACAACAAAAATAGGGTGGCTTCTGGCACTTTTGGTGTTCCGAGGTGTTTACTGTTTTGAGTCTCGACTGCGGTAACGTGTAGGACGCATAAACAGTGAAGTTGGCCAACCAGATGGGGCACGCAACCTGCTAATTGGGGAAAGTCCACCCTAGTATCCGGCCACCGGTTGACAACACAACAATCCCGAGAAAGTAAATTTTTACTTCAATTTTTTAAATTATTATTTTGAATGCCGGCTCGACCACTGATCTAAAAATTAAATAAACATCCATTTGGTAGGCAAAATATATATATATTTTTTTTCCTGGATATGTATCAGCTTTCATCGCTTCTCTGTTTATAGCATTTACTAGCAAGTACCACAGGAAAACAATCTAACTGCAAATGTCTTATCTCTGTAGTACCGCTGTCCCTACAGGTTTAGTTTTATCCTTTTCCTTACTTACACAGAAGATATACAGATCCCAGGAGCAACATATTACACTTATCAGAAAACACAACTACTCCAATAAGATATTCAAGAAAAAAAATGACGAAAACACCCCCCAAAAACCCAAATACCCATGGATCCACAGTACAGTTACCTGTTGGAAAGAAGTATGATTTGAGATCTTTTCTTTCCATTTCACTTTTATAGAAAATAAATTTTGGCCTACATTACTCAGCTATTTGCAGTGTAAGAAAAGGTGAAAATCCTGTTTTTTTACAGACATTAAAACAACAGATAATCAATTCCATGTTGTCTTTAAAAAAAAAAGAAGAAAATATTGCCTAGGTTTTCTGGACCATATATCCTACAATATACTTTGTTTTCAAGCAAGCTGACATGGGAGTCTTCTAATGTAATCTTTAGCTGGTTACCCCCAAGTGGTTTTTTTGTTTGTTTGTTTTTATCAAAGGGCTTAGCAAAACATCGTTATTATAGAATATCAAGATGTAATAATGACTCTTAGCTTGCTTATGTGACTCTCTGGGTCCTTTTTGTTTCTTCCTCTTCTTCACAGATATGTAATGGAGTGAGGCTGTGATTCTCATACCAGGCTTTAGCTAATAATCCTTCATGCACACCTAATTGCATGGAGTCACAAACAGAGTATTATGTAGGTAAACAACATAATTTTAATGGTGAAAGGTAGTAACTGAAATCATGTTCCACATTGTAAATTATCTGACTGTTCAGTTAAACATCTGTTACCAGCTTAATGGCCACCGAAGGTGTTTTAGTAATGGAGATAGTTTACTACATTTTACTCTTGAGATTACATCATTGCCAACTTAATGAGACAAAATCAAGCTGAAGCAACAGTACCTGTGAAAAGCAGAGCACCGAGTCCTACAGAAGGCTTGGATCCCATCATCAGTCAGAAACATCTCTGAGACCATTTGGAGAGGATGGAGGGGTAAAGCTTGTTAGGTTCCACCAAAAGAACCATGGAACCTATGGGCATATCACCTCTTTACTGTGAGAGTACAGAAAGCAAAATGAAAACAAGAATTTCACCTTTATGTAGTCCTATTGATGCATCCAGGGCTGGCAGGTAGGAAAAGTTCTATATGTTCTATTTAATGGCAACGAAAATTTAAACTTTTTTTTTTTTTTTTTCTAATATAAAGTCACTCTATTACCAAAAAACCAGTAAGTATATTGTGACACGTGGGTATTCTTACTATCCACACTTCATGGGTAGTCCCAGTACAGTCTGATGTTCACAAGGAATGTTATGAGCCATGAAATATGCTAAAGGTGTTTGGCTGCCTATCAACGTTGAAAGCTTAGAAAAAGCTAGCATTAAGTTGTGATGGATTATTAAAGCCTGATACAGCAAGCAGCATCATAATTTTCATTTATTTCATAAAACGGAAACAAAGTAGGTAAATTACAAACCAGCAGCAACAGATTCAATTTGAAAAAAATCTAAATAGTATGGGCATGAAAGTTAAGTTGTATGAGAATAATGATTACCTTAATCACATTCTTCTTCATCAGGAGGGTGGTGAGGCACTGGAACAGGCTGCCCAGAGAAGTTGTGGATGCCCCATCCCTGGAATTGTTCAAGGTCAAGCAGGATGGGACTTTGAGCAGCCTTGTCTAGTGGAAGGTGTCCTGACCCCTAGCCGGGGATTTGGAACTAAAGGATCTTCAAAGTCCCTTCCAACCCAAACCATTCTATGATTTATTTACTATGGTTCAATGTCACTATTAAAAAAAGGGACTGCTTGTGTTCATCCTTGAAGAGGCATGCCCAGTTCCAAAGATGCTAGCTAAGTTCTAGCTGCAGTGAAATTGATGGAATTTTTGCTGAAGTTTGCTACAGGAGCAAGATTTCATCCTACTCTTTCCCTGGAACAAACAGAATGCACGGTGGATACATGGAAACCCCTTTGCTGAGTTTGGGTCTCTCTGGCCAAATGATCCCTTGTAAATGATGAATCCACTTCAAGATGTTAAGTACAGAGATAGACTTGGCAACCTCTGCTGGCATGTGCCAAGTGTTGACATAGGAGGCTGGTAGGACTACTCGGTCAAGTTCTCAGAGGGGAATAGCAAAAGAAAAACATCTCTCAGAAAAGCTATATGATATGCATATCTTCTCATTAAATCAGAATGATTACTTTTCTAAATCAATTAAATATAATTTATATATTTCCCATTCATGACCACTTTCTTCAAACTTCATCCAGAAGCAGGAATAAGAGCATGTGCCATTAAGAGCTTCTGGCTAAATAGTATTTTATTCTAATGTACATTGTTTTGTGGTCTTCTTGCTAATATTTTGAAGTTTTTTTTAATAGTACCTTGCTAAAATGCTTCACTTCGGATCCAAAGATACACTTCTTCAGAATTATTTTCCATCTGCTTATTTAATACCGAAAGTGAGCTCCTCAAAGATCAAGAGCATCGACTCTTTTCCCAGGAGCAGCATTTCACTTTTCTATATGCCTATATAACGTCTGTCGTATGATGCAAACTTACAGTCCCAGCTAAGAAATATTCAAACTTGAATTAATGGGTAAGCTGAAAATGATGTTTGACAGAGAACCCGTGAAAGCAGTATTTGAGTCCTCTTCAATATATTTATTCTTCTTTCATATATACTAAACGAAAAACGCACAAAATTAATATGGGCAGCAGATGTAGCTGGCCCTTCCCGAGTGACTGAAATGGGACCAGAACAAGGCTGGTAATAATTGCTTTCTTTGAGAGCACAAGAGAAAGTGCTAAGGATGCTTTTCCAGTGCTCTTCCCCTTCCTCCCCCATTTATTTTCCTGTTACAGTGCAGTGTTCAGACCATATTACTGACTTTGTTTCACAGAGGTGAAAAAAAAAAAAATCTTTATTATAATTTCCTATCCCTAAACAAATTTTGTTCAAGGTACTTGCTGTCAGGTTCCTGTTTCTTCTATGTGTAATCCAAGTGATTGCTGCTAAAGCCCATTAAGAAAGAAGTTGAGCCCGTCACCCGACAAAGGAGGATGTAAAAGCACTTTGTTGTTCCTGCTCTGAAGAAAAACAATTTGCCACAGCCAGACCCCCCTCCCAGCAGTGCCAAGTGCCCGATAATTTATTACCTCTGGATGTCTGATTCGAAGTGAAGGAAACTGAAATGTCATACCTTCATTCATAACACCGTCTCATGGAATTATTTTTTCCGGATTCCTGGGAAGTTGAAATATTTGAGAAGAATATCAGGAACTGTTGTTTTAGCCTGTTTGGCGAGAAGATAATTGCCTTCCAACTCTATTCTTTCAGGAAATGATGTGAGTGTTGTATTGTTCCTAGACGGGGGCAGCAATGTTTTTTAACGAGACACATACACATATATTTTTAAAAGAAACAAAACACAACAAAAACATGCAGTCTAAGCCACTGTACTGAACCAGACTTTTTGAATCTGGTGTAGATAAGAGGTTGGCCCAGACAACATGTCCACGTTTCACATAACTAAAAGCATTCTTTAGAAGGGATGTAAGCAACTCTTTTTGTGGAAGAAGAAGAAAAAAAAGCTAAAACAAAACCCTTTATGATGTGGGAGTAAGAAGCTCATTATGTTAAGTGATATCAAACATGACCAGAAAAGACCCTAGGGAGAAATTACACCTTTTTATTGGATCCTGTGGGACAAACTAGCCTGGGAACTTGAAAGCACTGAGAAGACGCACGTTGAAATCACATCATGTATGAAGAATAATTCCTTACCGTGTGAAAATTATTTGGAAATAGTTTTCAGCTAAAGTTTCTCTTTGCAGCAGCCATTTCAAAGGGAGCACGCTGAGGCAATGACCTACAGTAGCACTAATACAATAGCTGCTGGATAACCTCTTTGAGGAGGTATGTGGTCTTAGTCCAGTTCTGTGCCGACAAGCAAAATATAATCAGCACCAAAACCCTTTAACACCAGAGGCTCGGTTGGAGCCCCTCACTCTATTTTGAATGAAGATAATGGCAAAAATTAAACTCAGTTTTTGAATTTCAATTTAAGTTTGGATAAAAAGTAAAATTTACCCGGAAAAAAGAGTAAAGAGGGAACTACTATTTCTTAGGGGGGGACTGCAAAGAACAAAAGGGCAGCATACAGAAACTCTGTTACGACTTTTCATGCTCCAGTTTGAGCAGGACATACTTCTCTAGATCTTGTGTCCTCTAAAACCATACAAACTCAAGAAAGATTTTGCATTTTGTGATCCTGTGGCGATGGTGACTGACACCTCAGTGACAAATGCCAACCACCATCCTACAGCGACCTGACATGGTGGGCTGCACCATCCACATCCTCCCTACTTCAACACATGGCTAGGAAACAAAAAAGCCCATAATTAAACAAGCCTCATTACATAAAATTCTATCTGCTCACAGACGTTTTGAAGTAGATTGCATTGGCTGGACCTCCTGCAAATCACAGCCGCAAGAAAATTCCATCCTGGTCACCCCAGGAGGGAATGGTGGTGTGCAGGATCCAGACTGGGGTTTACAACCAGAAATGGCAGCTGGTCCTTGTACCAAATTCTGGATACACAGATACGCAAACAGCCTTACACAAAATGAGAGGAAGGTCCTGTTCTACACTAGGTATCTGTGCAGCATTTGTGTTCTGCACTGGAGGTGTCCTAGGCAATGAATCCAATACATTTACCTAATACAATGAGCACCTCTAAACTTGCTCAGGACACAAATATCTAAGTCCTGCTACCTGTGAGTGCTTCCTGTTTTCCACTCTTGTGATATATTGTGGGCTGCTTATTCTGAAAAAAAATTTGAATGATTTAGACTTCGATAGTTTAAAGTGTAATTGCTCCTTAGGATTCCAAATGCTAATTAGTTGTTTGAAACCCAGCTGCTACCTAGGTGTACTACTGTACTTTTACTTTACACTTTTTAACATTGCTTAGTAAATATGTTCTCAATTATGCTCAGTTATCTTTCAAATCTATACATTGGATGGATGCACAGTATTTCCTCTTTATGTAATTCAGTTTAGAAACTTTCTAGGTGACATAGTAAATATTGGAACAGATTTAGAACCATCTGGAGAGGGGATTTTCAGGAACAGGAATTTATTTAATGAGGGCTAAAAACATCTGGAAAGGACAAACTTGGGTCCACTCATAAAGGATTTCCTATGACCTCAAACAATCTGAAACTAAATTTCCCGAAGCTAAAGCTACTGAAAAGTGCTCTTGCATATTCTAGAACACATTACAGCAAGTGGCATTTTTGCTTATCATGGCTTGGGAGAGCACTGGCAAGGTACCCCCCTACGAGCTTTGCAAATACGTTTTACAATTAACTCAAAAACAACTAAAACTTCTTCTCCAGGTCCTGCAGTGTTTGCTGTGGCAAGAACAAAGGTTATTTTTCTCTAGATTACAGAATATAGGGACCATATGTCATTAAATGCTGGATAAATTTATAGATTATATGCATCACAAAATGTTAGTAATGAGTAACAAGTGAAAGCCATAAATAGTGCTTTGGTTCTCACTAAATTCCATTACACCGAGTTAAATGCAACGTCTGTTAAAAAACACAATGATACTCAGTTGTAGGTCTTCTTGTATCCACCCAGTGAGTCATTAGCAGAGAAGACTGAGATAATGTAAGATATTATTTTAAACCAGAGTTTTAAAATACAGTATTATCCCTCCTTTGGTGCAATTGTCTTGAAAGTTCATACTGAAAGGGTCAGCTTTTTTATTTAGAATCATATTATAGACAGCGAAGAAAATCTGAACCAGCCAGGTTCTAATTTGGTCCAGATAAAGCATTAAAAGTGGCAATTTGAAACCTAGGTGGATGGCTCTACTAGATTCCTAGTTAGGAAGCACAAATCTGAGCCCTGGATTTCCAAAGCTACAGCTTTAAGCCCTAGCAGGACTTCTGCAAGCCTGTCTTCTTTCTAATGCTCACCACTGTCTTGGATAAATTTGTTCCTACTTCACTCATTATGATATAGAAAACCGCAAACACAACACTAGACACTCTTCAGAACTGGAAGATACGTATGGGGAGAGACAAATTTCTAAAACATTTCTTTCAACCCTTATAAAACTCCATTAATTGTCCAAAAAGAGATTCAAAAGAGAAGGGAGAAGTCAAAAACACTTAAGTGTCTATGTTATTTGGAATTTCTGAATAATCTTATGACTAAACTATTTAGGAAGTTGTGTTATTCATTAAAATCCTACTGCAGCAGCTGCACTCCCATCTTCCTGCAGACTCTGCTGTATCTTCACATACAGAGTAAACGGCAGACCAGCAGCACTGAGTATTCTGCTTCTTTAATACTTTGAGAAGTTCATTTAACTATAAACAATTAAAATAACAGGCCTATTTAAAAGTGCATGGTATGATAATTTTGTTCACTTTTTTTTTTATTATGGTACAATCTGTATTAACAAGCACAAACTTTTGCCTCAGACCTTCAGAAAACCTGATCCACTAAACTGAACAGCAGTACAATGCAGCTCTTGAAGGTTTTAATCTCTGCCATCGAGTATAACTTCAGATTATAATAAATCTTAACTAGAACACATAAATATTGTGAATGACATTGCTCAGCTCAGCAGACCTTCCATAAATAATTCTAAGAGTGAATGGTTGTAAGCTTTTTTGAGAACTAATGGGGCAAAATGCTGCTGATTAGTGTCATTTTTTTATTTAAAAGCATGTGGTTTCATCCACAAAATGTACAAAATACTGTATTACAACTGAACATAAGCATTTACATTCTGTAGCTCACGTAAAAGCAGACAGGCAGAATTTCTAACTTTCCTTCTCAGACTTCCACTGACACCTACCGGCGAATATTTGTAAATCTCATTATTCACGGCCTTGAGATGGGAAGGTTTTCAGCTCAGGAGTGAGCTACACATTATTCAATTTATTGCTTGATTATGCCACATACTTGGTATTTGACTACTGAAAAAAAATCCGCAGTTTTTGAGGAAAGACTTAACAAGCCATAAATTAAAATATCAGAAGATGAAATGTTCCAGCTGTAATTAAGGCATTTTTCTATAAAAAGTATTACCTAGCATTGAGAGAGAAAGAAAAAGAGGAAGAGCAAATGCATCAGCTTTCTCTCTGCTAAGATTAAAAAAATCTGATAGGCATTAGATATAAAAGATTCCAAGGAGAACAGCATATATGTTCATTGTTAAAACAAGGCAGTTAAAAACCAAACCAAAACATTACGTATTTTTTTAGTTCCTCAGTTTGTTATTACTTCTAAATTCAGCAGAAGATTTTATATAGCAGTTCCAAAGAAGATACCAGTTTCTTGCTATGTATTCATTAGAATAGAAAGACTAAGAAACTATTCCAGTGATTACGTGACATCCAAATCCATTTCCAGTACAATAAACAGCACTAATAGTTACGCAAAAAGTTCTATGCATAGTCTGGTACAAAGAAAGATTTGCAAAACTCACTTGCCACACCAGAAGTTCACTTAAGTGTTGAAGACCCTTTCCAGCTCCTGTTGGAATCCAGTGCAAACTTCCATTGAGTTTAACAGGGATTAAATACATCTCAAGGTTTTTAAAACAATGAAATTCAGTCCTGTAAATATTGCAAGTATAAAGTAAAACACTCCTTACATGCACCAATGACATAAACCCAACTTTTAAACTATTAGTGTTTGGTTTTGTTTGTTTGTTTGTTTTTCCTTAGGCATTTGGACAGAATAGGTTTTCTTGCAAAGTTGGCAAGTTGCTTCAAACACAATTAAGGACTTCCAAGTACCTCAAAACCTACAGCGCATCATATGAAAAAAGTGAAAGTCACTGAATAAAATGATTTAGCAATGGATGGTTTTCAGGCAGTCCCCACGATGAGTAAGAGTAGGCCAACAAGCAGACACAGACTATGCAGAAAAGAGTTTTCAAAGGCTCTTCAGCACAAAAATACCTGTATGATTCTAAAAGGAAACATATTTTCAGCGTTAATATTTAGCAGCTTTTCCAAGAATCAGGAGCACACACCCCAGACGATTTTGGAAATACAGCTTTATTTTCCAGTGAATATCCAACTTACAACACTTGCATCATTGCTTAAGAGCCCTCAAACTGATGAAATACTAAAATTTACAGCTCCAGTGCACAGTTAATTAGATATCTTAATAAAAGTTATCAGTGCAAAAGTAAAAAATAATTCAGTATGCAGTTAAATGCATTTTGTTATAAAGATATTTGGGCTTTGAGCGCATATATGTCAAATAATCTGGTAAGATAGAAGCCATTTTCACGCTGTGCTCAAAACAATCAAAACTACTCCAGACCCAATTCTAAAGACAGGCAAGAACTAACTTTTTCTTTTTAAATTAAAGTCTGAGCTTAGTTACCACATTCATCATGGGTACATAAGCTGAAAAATATTACAGAGGTCACCTTCTATTCAAACAGGGGTTGTTCTACAAGAGGCTTTCCTATTTTTCATGTGTGGGATATTTTTGAGACATCTACATTTTTTCCATCCACAGCAGAGAATTAACAGCATTCCAGCGTGCCCCAGTGTCGGCAAATCCTCTTTTCAATCCAGATACAGCATGATGATTGATGAAGCTGTTTGGCCTACAGTAGTGGGCAGAGCAGCTTGGCAAGAATTCAGTGTTATTGAAAGAAATCTCAAATGCTTATTCCATCTCGTCTACTAACTTTAATCACACTATCAACATGCTGCCAGGAACGGAGCCTGGACACCAAGCCATAGACTCAGACAAGCAGCCACTGTTGGCATATTACTGTTGCAAGACAGGTAAAGCGTAAATTCTGTTTATTTTTACCTGTTTCCATTCTATATTGGACACCGGTTAAATTATGGAAAGGTATTTCCTGTAGTACCGGTTAGCTTGCAGCAAATTTCATTAAGGTACTATGTCTCATTTTCCTTGGTTAATGAGCTGATTAAGTTAACTTCTTCAGTTACGTTGGTGTTAACTGCAAGTTGTAAATAAAGGAAGGCAATACAGGAGCTTCACATACCCCATTAAGAGTAACACTTAGTAAGAAAACAGATCAGTACTACAGGCATTTTACCACTAATCTGCTCACTTGTTATGCTGACAAAGAAACAAAAATCTTCCCTTAACTGCCCTATGAAGTTCTGACAAGCTTATCCTAAGTAAACCAACAGCATGTCAAATATTTAAGGTAAATACTGTACTAGCTACAAAGCTAATACAAAGCCTGATATGCTTCTCATGATTACTTTTGAGCTTGTTTTGGCTTTGCTTAGAACAGTAAAGCTTAAAAAGAGAGCTCCAAGACATTTACAGGGCGAGAAAATAAACTGAAGCTGTTGTCCAAGCTCATTTAGCCATTTTTATGTTAGCAAAAACCATTTAGATCTCAACTCCAACTCTCAACCCAGAAGCTGGAATTAGAACTGGATTTAAAAGTCTGTAGAGATCTTTCATTGCTGGAGCTCCAAAGTAAAATATTCCATAAAGCAAGTTGGTTTTCCTTAAATCTATGAATGGGAGTTGCAGTTTTCCAAGTGGCTGGAAACTTTACACCAACTTTTTGGGAAAGGGCTGTGGCTGTACACTGGGATAGCTAACGTTACATTAGTCTCCGTTTTCCCAAATGACACGATACACTCCTCTTCAGATGGAAGAGAATTCCAGTTTGCAACTCCCTGAGCTGATGTAGTCACACAAGGTAATTTCCAGTCCCACCTTTCAACAAATGAAGAAATACTGGCATTCCACTTGCCCTGAACGTAACAAACATAGGGAGGCACTTGAGTTGAAAGTATGCAAAACTTTTCTTCCCATACTAAACCTGTAGAGGAAATTCTCCTTTTTCCTTCTTTGTTTCAGCTTTCCAAAAGAATCTCAATTCAAGTCAGAAGCAACAGAGTATTGGCACAAACCCAGCATTATTAAAAAAAGAAAGGTCTTAAAAAGAAATGTATTTGGCCAGTTCCTTCTCCATTTCAGAATACTGCTCTTTGAGGCGCTCCATAGCTTTTCTGTGCTCTTCATCCACCTCCGCTCGTTTGTTTTGTTGTTCTTTCATGAATTCCTCCCAGTGGGCTGCGCGCTTCTCTTCACGAGCCATCAGCTCGTCCGCCTCACGCTGCAAGGATGAGAATGAAAAGTTTTAAGAATCATTTCCATACAAAACCAGAGGGTTATAATGAGAGCTATACAATGGTTATGGTACCAGAGAAACTGGACTTCTAAGTTCGGTAGAGGAAAGTGAAACAAGCAAGAAAACATATGAAAAGGTGAAATTAAAAAGAAAAGTATGAAGTAGACTCCATCTAAAACAAATGATAAAATGTCTATGATACTATTAACATGATAGCACCAGTAACAATGATTTTTCTATGCTACAGCCTGGTGATAAATAAATAAATTAAAAAACCACATAAAAGTTACTACCTCAGTTCACTTCTGTTAGTTTCTAAAAATCATTTCTTGTATTATTTGCTCCTCTGATTACTGACAAAGTTCAAAGCATTGTAAGCAGCTGATACAAATCCATATTATAACACAAAAAATTTCTTTCAAAATGAACTTCTGATTTCAGGAACTTAGTATTCAGTGTTTTTAGCCCCTTAGTTATGGGAGGGGGAGGGAAAAACAATCAGCAAATGGACACTGCTTTTTAAAATTTTTTTTCTTTCAAAATTTTTTTCCTTCCTTTCTTGTGTTCACACAGAAAGAAGTCACCTACTGTCACAAAGAGACTCAGAGTCCACTGTACTGAAAGTAACCAAAAGAAAAATAACTTAAATAAAATACAGCTAATTTTTGGTTAAGTAGTCTTAAAGAACCGACAATCTGCATCTAGTACAAGGAGTATGGGCAGACCTGTGTTACATATGACAAAAATGCACTGGAAGCACTACCGAGTCCGAGTTACAAGGAAAACACCAGGCCCACTATATTTCGTATTTGTGAGTGCTAGAAAAAAAATTTTGAGAGTTATGTATGTCTAGTATTTAGATACACATGCATTACTGGAGACTAAAGGATCCATTTCAACACTCAAGACAACACGTGAGATTTCATGTCGAGTACATGCAAACAGAATGCTTCCATGTTTCAAACCAAATTATGATAGTCAATAAAACTCCTATAACTTACATGTCAGTCAATCCTTCAACACATTGTTCCTCTTTTATTGACGTTCACTACTTTCCCTTTGAATGTCTTGTTTGTTGAAATCAATTGTTTTCTACATTCTTGAACACATTTTTAAAACTAGAAACAAACCTCATTTCTATTTTACCACAATGCTTAGATTCAGTGTAGCCATCAGATACTAGTCTTGATGAAAAGCCTCTAATACAAAAAGGAAAGAATGAAATAGAATATAACAACATAGATAGTCTATGTTTTGAAACCAGCAGTTAGTGTTTCTGCTTTAGCCAGCCAGCTCTCACTGTGATTGTCTTCCTTTATAAATACGTTATTTTTCCCCTCATATTTTCATACTGCTTGACTTCTAGTAAGTATGATTTCCTTCACTCTCTGATCTTGAAAAAAGAAATCTAGCTATCTAGAAAGAGAGATCATACACACATTGAATATACATGTCAAAATGAGATGTACTTCTGTGGATTCCCTGCACACAGTATCAACAGTCTGGCCTCTTCCTATTATAGATGCTGAAGTCACAATAAATCTAGTCAATTGTTCTTATATTTGTACCATCTTCCAGCAGAAGAGGGGATTAATTCCGTGCCCCCCCCTCCCTCCTTTTTAAAACATCAGCAATGACTATTTTCTATGTACAGTATTTCTGTGTAGGAACAAATATTATCATACACCTTTAATAGACATCTGGTATTTTTGTCAACTCAAGGCAATGGAAACCCATTTATGTATTCTTCAACACTCTGTCCGTGCTGCTCTGCAAGATCACATATGGTGGGTTAAAGACACTATTTTGGCCACGCAGCATTTTCTGTGCATTGTAACAACATTATGCCAATTTACATTGTTTGCAACAGATGCAACATCAGCTACTAAAAAAATACACCAGTGTACACTAATAGTTTGACCAGTACACTACCTGATATTCAACAGGTTTTGAAGCTGTTGGTGCATCACACATTTTTGACAGGATGACACAGCAGCTACCCAAACCACACTTCAGCTGGACTAACTCATGCCCCTCACAATATGAACAGTTTGAAAGGAACATGAAACTCATGTTACTGCTTCCTATTTTCATTTTCCACTGCACCATTTCTACCCCAGGATTTAAATTATTTACCTGGTAAAAAAACCTAAGACATTTATAGAAAACGAGATAGCAAAGTTTAGTTTATCTAAAGTCTGCAGTCTAACTCCCTTCTTCTCCCAAAAGACCTCTTGCCTTCCCCTGCTCAGTCTTTAGCTTGATCTGGCACAGGAGAAGGAACGTTGTGAATTAAAGGGATATTAACAGCTAGGCTACGTATATTGCCTAATCTATGCCCAAATAAACACGTAAACAGTTGAGTAGTGAGAAACAATTGCTCTAAGTACTTATTCTTTAAATAGAAAAAGGCGAGCAGCATTCCACTGAAACAGTAACTAATTTTATAGAGTAAGATTTACTGGAAATAAAGTAACTCCAAATAATTCCAATTTACACCTTGAACAAAAGTAAAAAGTTGCAGATATTAATAAACACTTTAGAAATTAGAATAAAAAAATTAAGATATGCTAGAGCAAACAAGTAAGAATGACAAGAAAACCAAGTACAAGACACCAAGGATTTGAATACTGTTTTCACTCCCCCATCCTGGTAACGATTTGGAAAACCCCACCGTAGAAGCTCAGTGCAAACCTAGGGCACTGCAGCTCCCTCCTTCCTAGTAAACAAATTCAAACCCAGCTGTTCCCAGCAGCACCTCCAGATCATTGACACTGACGGCTGATGAGTGGCTCTGTTCGTGTGTGCAAGAGATCATCTTGAAACCAATATTCCTGTTCCTACCAGCTGAATAGCTGCATGAACAGCAAAAATAATGAAGTGTCATTCTTAATGGATGCGTGCCTTAGGATACAGACCATTCCACCAAAGCATGTGTTGCAGTGTAAACTTGCTTCTTATTAGAAGTTAAAGAATCCGTGAGGGAGAGACCTGTGAATGCTATAGCTGTGGGATAAACTTCAATGGGCACTTCAGTCTCATTAGGCATCACAGAACAATATGAGAGAGAAATCCTGACCAAAGACAGGTTCTTCCTACACCCGCATCCAACTGCAAGACGCAAGCTACAACAGATACCATCCCTGGAGCAAAAGTGCCAAAAGGTTTCCCCCATCCAAGTCTTCTCCGGTGATTTGTAACAGGTGCTACCGTGGTACAGCCTTTTGCTTAGCAGAACATCACTAACAGTCTCTCGAGGACCCAAGCTCCCACTCAGGACACTGGCATCTAGCGCTCCAGCCACAAAAAGATTCAGTTTCTCAGGACAGAAAGATGACTTTGAAAATGCAGCTCTGCAAGTACCCTTCAGGTTTGCCCTCTATTATGCTTTCTGACCACGATGCTCTCTACTCCTACCACACCCTCTTCACCTCCAGTGCTATTAACTTCACTGCTTTATCCAATTGACCATAACACACAGGAGGAAAAACTAACAAAATCAAGACACTATGCAAAAAATATTGTGCCCTAACTGTAGTTGCAGCTGTAGCAGAGCTAGAAAACGCAGGTAGATAAACAATCTCTCTTGTTAAATATGCCATTGACAGTAATGAAAAATCTTTAAAATGCAAAGTTTTTCAAGATGTATAGACATCTTGGCATAGATTTGTGTTGGTTAATCAAAAGTTGCTCTCAAAAACCAGTTTTCAAAAGTCAGCATAATTACGTATATTAGTGATCTGTAGAGACAATACTGAGTGTAATTTATACTATGAATTCATAATTTCCAAATTTATAGATTTGCAAAAATTTGTTTTCCAGAAAACAATACACATAGAATTTGATAGTGTGCCTGGTAAATTAATTTCCAGGGTGATTTCATAAAAGTGAGGAAAATAACATCTTCATTTTAAGATAACAGAACTTCAGGTTATTTTTCAATGATTTGTTCTTTAGGAAGCTTTCAAATATCATATCAAATTTCTTGCTCATCAAGGTCTGACTACTTAAAACCAAAGAAATAACCTCAATCAGTTTAAATACTAATACAAATTGGTGCTGCTATCTTAAGCATCAGGATCCCTAGTTATAAAGCATTAATCCACTGCACACTTAACCTCATGCTGAGTAGAAAAAAGCACGCGAGCATAATTTAGGAGGAGCAATCTTTGAAATATATACCTTCTCTTGCTAAATATGAACTGAAAACTGAAACAAAAAATTAAGGCTGTAGGTGTCTCCTACACCTTGCTGACACAAGTGTGACAACATTAAGAAGAACAATCAATTTCTAGAGATCTGTATCACCTCAGTGAATGCTTTTTCCAAAGTCCACTTGCAGTAGTAATAACTAACTTCTGATCTGTTAAAATGAATACTTATTTATTGTCACGAAAAACATGCATTCCTGCATGTTTGAAAGTGAAGGTACATTTGCATGAGAACGCAATTCATTTTTTTCCTTTAAAAACAAACAAACAACAAAAACCCACCACATTTGGACGAACAGTAATTCAGTGTTAATTTTCATTATTTTTAAACTTGTAACTTTGCAAGAGCAACCCAACTATGTAAAATATAAATTGAAATAAATTCTGGCCCATGCAGAGTCAGCAAAAAACTTAAAATGAAATAAAGATTTATACAACTCAGAAATTGAGGAAAACTATTTACAAATTTTGCATTGCTGGTACCCTGTTTCCCCGAAAATAAGACCTACCCCAAAAATATGCCCTAGCATAATTTTTCAGGATTTTTGATGAGGCTCGAAATATAAGCCCTACTCCAAAAATAAGCCCTAGTTACAGTTCATTAAAAAAATCCATTTAGTGTCCAGGCAGCTGTATGTTTAAAAAGTAAAATTAATTGGCAATAGAAGGCAGCAGGACAGACAGATACTTCACCAAGAAAAGATGACACCAAACAGACAACTGACAGTTGCCAATGCGCTACAAGCAGGCTACAAGGATAAGAGGCGCTCATTTAAGGAAAGTGCTATTGCTAGACATAAGAAATTGGTGCCAATGGTTCTAAAGGAAATAAGAGTCACAAGAAATTCATGACGGAATTCAACGTTTGGAGAGTTACGATGATGTTCCAGAATGTGATGACATGACTACATTTGAATAAATGTTGATTTTTTTGTTCAAGAATAAACACTGACTGTTGTTCATGGAAAAATAAGACACCCCCTGAAAATAAGCCCTAAAGCATCTTTTGGAGCAAAAATTAATATAAGACCCTGTCTTATTTTCTGGGAAACAGGGTAATGATTAAAAAAACAGAAACAGGTGGGTTTTGTTTTGTGGTTTTTTTGTTTTGTTTTGGCTTGTTTTTTGTGTGTGTGTGGGTTTTTTTGTTGTTGCTGTTGTTCAATCTTCTGTTTTCACGGCTGCCAACTGGAGAAACTGAAACTTGTTGACTAACAAAATATCACTAAGAACAGCACATGCAAGCATGAAAATCAGTATACTTTCATAGAACAACTTTTCAGAGGATAGCCTAATTTTAATTCCTAACTTTTGTTATTTCAAATGACTGCTAAAACAAGCAAACAAATCTGTAAAATAACTATAGTCTAAACTCGTAAGTAAAACCCCAGCCAAACAGACAGAAGTCTCTTCAAACAGCCTTAATTATAATTTAGAAATATGCCTAATAAACCAAACACAGGCACCTCAGAAAACATGTAAGTTTCTCACTGGTCTCCTCAGACACTCAAGAAGTGTCTAAAAAGTTATTTTGGTATTTAATTGTATAACTATACCAATGCAAGATAACAAAACAGAAGTCAGTATTACGATACCACATCCAGGCTTCAGAACAACACATTTTATTCTTAGGTAAAACCTTTGTAATGTAGGAAAGTTGCTGAATGAACTAAAGTGTGTAGGCAGATGTACCTGAACCAAGAGGAAGCCTGAGGCAATTCATGGTATCAGTACAAAGGAAATAAAAAGAGAGTCTCAATAATTACCTATAAATTATAACGTTTTAAGCATTAAACAATCCAACACTTCTTGCCACGCTGTAGATTTCTATTTGAACCAAAAATGGTTTAACTATCAGCAACAGTACATTACGCTTTAGGCTTTTACTGTGTTACTGACTGGCATTTACTATCATCTACTGCACAGAAAACAAAACAAAACAAATTTACCCCACCTGAAAAGATCTACAAGGTAGTATAAATTATATTTCTCCATGACTGTTAATTTGACAAAATCTGGATAATTTGTTTGTTTAATTAGAGAATCATCTCCTCGCCCCCAAACACTCTTGGAACTCCAGTTCTATCCTCCGATAAAGTTTCCAGCTCTGGACCTCACTCATAGAGCTTTTGCCTGTCTTTGATTGCTGGTTACCCATTCTTCCAGCAATTCCGCTTCTCCAAACAGCATTTCAGTTGTTCTGCTACAAGTTCCTGCAGCCACCCAACCAAACACAAGCCATAGCAAGCTGCTAAACTTCACTTTTCACACACAACCTGAATACTTGGCATCACTGTCTTTTAGTATAACTACATAAATACAAGAGTTTGGGAAATTCTAACTGAACTGTGTTCATAACAATGCCTATTACATTTATGAGTAGTTGTTTTCTAAGTTATTTAGACATTATTACATTTTCAGCTTTAATCTTCATATAAAAAGCTGAAATTAGTTTTGAGTTAAAGTTTCATAATTTGGTTTAAATATAAATCAAAGCTTGTCTAAATTACAAACATAGCTATTGCCTTATTAATTCCTGTCCTGGGGATTCCCTTTGGTGTGTTAGCAAATGTACATATTTTGGCAGTGACATCTTTCATATTCCTTTTATATCAACATCTAAGTTCAGACATTAGTTATTTGGAAAAAATCTAATCTACTTATGAAACTATTTTTTCACTCAATAGCACATTCTGCTTGAACTTACAAGAAAGTAAAGCCGCCTTGTATATAGGACAGACTCACATGAGTTGGTTGCATTTATTTCTATCCCTGTTTTATTGTCGTTGGTTATGCAAGAACTTAACATCTGTAAAAACAGAATTTTTCAGTAAACTTTGTTCTTAGTATTACTTGGGGTATTTTTCCTGAAATTAAAAAACACAAAGAAAAACCAAACACATCAAAACCCAAACCAAAAAGCCCACTACTTGAGGCAGACACAGGCTTTGAGAAATGCTACCACACTAGTTCATGCCACAAGCAATTCAGAGGTAGGACCATATGGCAAGTGTTAGGTAGCTTCCAGTATAAGCCTGTATCCTTCTACATCAAAATATTTAAAGTAAGAAAAAAAAAAATAGTACACAAAACCATATTTACAATATTTCTTTAAGTCTTCTCTAGTTTCTCCCACAAGCTTAAAGTAATCCACAGCTTCAACTACTAAGTAAATATTACTGATCTGGATGGGCAGACTACTCAATGAGACAGGGGATTCCAAGAATACTTCTTATACTGACACTCCTGTAATCTCAAATTACTTTACACCCTAGGTGAGAATATTGTAGGGACAACATCATTTCCCTTTTGTTACTTGGCTGCTACTAGCAGCTGAAAGGAACTGCAAAGTAAGAAAGAATTAGTAAAGCAAATTATCTTAAACCTCATTCTATTCAGCAGAGATTGAATTCATTTCACTGAGGCCTGATCACACTAATCACTTGACACTAGATCTTACCAAAACCCTGTAATTTTTTCATAGCACATGATTAGAGAAAGGAAAAAGTATTTATCCCCAAGTGGCTCCACTATCATGACAATTCTTATCTATAATTCAAAAAAAGTTACCTACCTGTTCCGACTCACATTTGGAAAGTTTCAAGCCAAGAAGTTTTACTATACA